>NC_056746.1:402459647-402767147 GCF_019279795.1 Protopterus annectens | reverse complement strand
TGCTTTAATAGTAGATGAGAGAGAAGCCTCAGAGCAGTCTGTTTTGAAGCCTGGCAAGGAAAGACCACTCACCCATTTCATCTTGCCTTGCTCTAGTAAGTGAACTAGGAGGCAGTCATTTTTTTAGATCAGTCACAAAAACATAGTGGGATTAGTTAAGTATTGTTTTTCTGTATCTGTTTGAACCTTTCCTTCTGTGTTATTTTTAGTATTTCCTGTGATTGAAACTCTGGTGTTTATTATAAATAGATATTTAGTATTTTCATGTTCTTTTATTTATTATTAAATATATTTAAACATGTTATTGTGGCTGGTCTTTTAGTGAATAATTTAACATTTGAGAGTACTTATATTTATTTTGTGACACTGTGGCCGCTCCTGAACGCCTTGCTGCATTGGCCAAACACTACCATTTGTATTAGTATTAATTTCACTCAGTACAGTTGAATACCCTGGTAAGAGCCTTAGACTAGCTGGCTTTGGGGTGTTCTGGTAGCAGTATATACCTTATGGTCTGGGCAGAGGGGGCATCGCTAGTAACTCTGTGCCAGCTTTTCCAACATGCCCGTGCGTGTGTGTGTGTGTGTGTGTGTGTGTGTGTGTGTGTGTGTGTGTGTGTGTGTGTGTGTGTGTGTGTGAAAATCAAATCTCAAAGAGTTTATGTGTCAGCTACTTGGACCAGGAACACAGAGCACTGGTTTCACAGAGAGGGTGGTGGAGGACTTGGTTTGCAACACTTGGCTGAGGACTCAACTCTACATCTATGGTCAGCATGGAGACTTATTTGGGGCCTGGTGAGAGAGAGGGAAACCCAGACCCAGGATGGGAGTGTGTTCCCTGTGTGCTGTTAAGGGAAATTGTGCTTGGTGCAGAGAGCTGCATCTGGAAATACTGTATCTATTTTGGTTCCAAGTGAACATCCCTCACTGCTGTCAGTGGTGAGAATTGAGGCTCCTTGATTACTGTCCCAGAGCAGGGACATCACAGTTGTGTACATAAATAGTTGAAACAGGAGAAGCTTGCTAAACTTCTGTGCGAGGCACCAGTGCTGCTGTGCTTGGGGGTGGGTAGGGAGAGTAGTACCACTCCCCTCTACACAGTTATATGAATGTCATTTTAATGCCATGGTTTGTTGATCCTTTGATATTATACCAAGCTTTTTTCTATGCAGTAGTTAGCCCTAATGCAGATATAGTCTGATTTTAGCCCTTCTACAGTAATCAGACAAAAAAGCACTTCAGAGGAACCAGACTCGACTCTGGATAATCCAAAATAAACTTTAATATAAAAAAACAAAACAAAAAAACATAAACTTCATCAGATGTACCACACTAAACGACTCTGGGGTTTAGCTACTCCATATCCAATAACCTATCATGTTAATTGACAATTAAAAGCAGTTAAACTTCAATGAATAGCTACAGCAACACTGAATAAGTAAATAACTTAATATTAAAGGCTGATATTTAAAAGAGATTTTTATTCTTTTTAGTTTTCTATTTATTGCTGATATGATTATTTACTTATTCTGTGTTGCTGTGACTATTCATTGAAGTGTAATTGTTTTTAATTGTCAGTTAACATGATGGGTTATTGGATATGAAGGATATAAACCCCAGAGTTGTTTAATGTGGTACATCTGATAAAGTCTGTGAAATGAAAATGCTGTGATTTAGGCAAGTGTTTGGTTTTCTTTTGGTTCTATTAAAGTTTATTTTGGATTATCCAGAATCAAGCGTGGTTACTCTGAGGTACTTTTTTGTCTGGTTATTGGTTGCTACACTTTGTGTGGTTTAATCACTGTTTTCCTGCTTTGTTCAAGGTTGGCTTCCTTCTACAGTAATCACTAAACATCCAGTAAGTATTGCATTCATTAAAATCAGAAACAGACCTACCAAGTCAGCAGCCATGTAGCTATTTACTAGCAGGACACTAAGGCCTGTTGGCATCCCATTTATTGTCATTAAGGTGATCCTATTCTTCAGTATATGTTCATTAGTGGCCTTGGTCACAAGCAAACAGAGCGAGAATAGCATATACATTTAACATCACAAAGGACATAATGTCAGAATGGGAGCATATTTTATGCAACTGCTTCAAAAATAGCAAAAACTTGATGTGAATGGGGTCGCAGATTAACAGCAATAAGAGAAATTAATGCTTCACAGCTACGGGATTTCTAGAACAGCTTAGCAACTAGGTCAGCTGGAATAAAAAAAAAAGAAAGAAAATCATAGGAAGGCAGAGAACCAGTTTACAATATATGTAATGTTATAGTGAAGAGGAAGTGACTATGAAAGGGTGACAAGCAAGCCATATCCTTCATTTTACGTTAAATGAGTAAAATGTGCAGATCAGGTGAGACAATGTTCATTTTCTGACCATTGTTGCAAATAATGCTTTGTTTATTTTTCAGTACAGTTGATCCTGGATATACCTTATAAGGTGGCAAAGATACTTTTGTAATAGCTGTCCATACTCCAGGGGATGACAACACATTTGTGTATTTTATTCAGTAATTATTTATTTATTATTTATTTTACATTTGTCTACCGGGAATGTGCGACTGGACAAAATGTCCTTTTTCAGCGGAGGCCCAGGGAGAAAAGCTCCACATTCATAAATAACAGTATGATACAGAAACAACATACAGTTACAAATGTTGATTCAATCTCAGATACAAGCACAAAATGAAAAGCACATGTTATACATTTCACTAATACAATCATATGGTCTAGGTAGGAATACAAAGACTAGCAGTACAGTGATTGATGGTAAAAATAAACAAGCAAGTTAAGTATACATATGCTTAGTAGGGTATACTATTCAAATACAAAAATAACTGGTTGTGTTCTTTTAGCTGCCTTAAGACATCTATTTCCTAACCAGGGTTTGTATAAGAACAGGTCCAGGTTTCAGATAGGTGTGATTTGAGAAGTTTTTTAAAGTTGGAAGTTTTAGTAGTTGTTCTGATATTTAATGGCAGGGAATTCCAAGTTTTGACTATGCAGTTTGAGTAAACTGAAACTCCAGCTGCATTGTTAGGTTTGGATATATTTAAGAAGGAATTCTTAGTGGAATGGAATCCTGTTATTTAAGTAGTGTATTAGTAGATTTTGAAGTACTGTTTTTTTTTTTTTTCTGGCTGATTTAGTACTCGATGGGTGAAGGTGAGTTGATTATAAGCAAGTAGATTTGGTAGTTTGAGCCAAGATAGTTGTTTTAAAGCAAACAATGATGGGATCTGAAATTTGATTCTGTAGCAAACTTTACAGTTTTATTATAGCAAGTTTTGAGTCTTGCTGGGTCGGATTTCTTAATATTTGTGAGGCATATAGTAGTGCAGAGATAAGATGGGTTCTTACTATAGTGGCCTTTAAAGATTTGTTTAGAAAGTGCTGATTTCTGCACAGGATTCCTAGTTTTTTGTGAACTTTTTTATTGCCTGTGATATTTGTATGTCAAATTGCATATTATGGTCAATTCCCACTCCAGGTAATTTTGTTTGGGAAACCGGAGAAATAATTGAATGGTTTGATGATGATGATATGTTGAATGATGGGTAGGGCTAGCTGGATAGAAGAGCATGAGTTTTGTTTTGTTATGGTTAAGTATAAGTTGTGCACTGTTTAGCTAAGATTCCAGTGCACTGAATGACTGCTGGGTGATTTTTTGGAGTTTTTGTAATGTTGGGCGGCACAAATACGGGTGGAATCATCCACATATTGAGTTATGGAGGCAAGTGGGGTGGCAGTATGAAGATTGTTAGTAAAGATAATAAAAAGGAGAGGACCTAGAATAGATCTCTGTAGTACTCCCCAAGGTTACAGGGACTAGTGAAGAGAGATTTTGTTGTCATTTTACAGCTTGCTCGTGAACAGTTAGATATTGCTGTAAGTAAGTGCAGAATGGCTAAGTTTAAGTTCTGAGAGTGTAAGTAAGAGTTTAGAATGAGAGACAGTATCAAAAGCTTTGGACAGATCAAGAAAGATGGAAGAAACTAAATTGCCTTCATTGCAATGGTGGTTAATGTTAGTAAAGTTAACATGGGCAGTGGTGATACTATGATTTGGATGGAAACCATGCTGAGTGTTAGAATATTGCTGGTTATTGGATAGTTTAAGATATGTGAATGGATGCACCTCTCAAGTATTTTAGATAATGGTGATAGTATAGCTATTGACTGGTAATTTGATAATTCTGTCGCGTTTCCACCTTTATGTAGAGGGATGATGTATGATACTTTCCAAATTTTAGGGACTTGTTCTGAAATGAATCAATTTATTAATATGGATGCTGGATAAAATATTGCTTCAGCAATTTTTAGATATTCAGCAGGTAGATAATCGGCAGCAGGTATAGTAGGTTTAAGCCTTTTGAGATATTTAACTATGGTGTTTATTGGGACTGGTTAGAAAGAGAAGTTATTGGGATCAAGTGTGGGTACTGTGGGAGTCTAGGTAGGGGAAGAGCAATTATTGTTTGTAAGGGCTAGTATGGATTCAGTGAAGTATCTGTTAAATTGTGAGGCTGTGCTGTCTTTTGTATCAGTGAGTGTTGCGGAGGGAGTACTAATTTGTCCTGGCTGTAGAATTTTTTTGATGGCAGCCCAGAATATTTGTGGGTTTCTTTCATTTTTTGATTGGATACTGCTATAGAAATTTATTTTGTCCTGTCTAATATGTTCTTTAGATTTATTTCATAGTTCCAGATGTGTTTGTTTGTTAGTTGTAGTTTTGTCATTGAGCCATTTCTCCCAGGCCTTATCTCTAGTTTTTAACAGAGATTTTCTTTGTTTGGTTAGCCAGGGGGCATAATTGGATTTTATCCTTATTGTTCTTGGTGGGGGGGATGTTTAGGATATTGAGCAAGGTTGAGTTAAAGTATTCAACTGGGGTATCTAAAGGGAGATTTTTGAGTGGTGCTGATTTGCATTTTTTTAAACTAGTTCTGAAGTCATGGGAATACATTTTTTCTTATCTTGGATTTGGTGGTGGGTGGTACATGTTTGTGGATTTATTTGGTGTCAGAGAATCTAAGTAGGAATATGGTCATTGAGACTCTCTGGGAAACAGCCAGAGTATAGGGATAAATTTGGCCTGTTTGTAAGAATCCAGTCCAGGACTGAATGTTTGTTTGATGTTTTGTCTATTTTAGTATAAGTTTAGATTGTTTGTGAGAAACTGTGTAGGTTAATGTGGTCAGTGGGATTTTGAGAGGTACAGGTGAGCCAGTCCACATTAAAGTCACCCATTATTATTGTTTCCTGAGGGAGTGATGTTGCTCTCCAACTTAGGATGTGTTCTATAGTAGTCAGATTGTTCCCAGGTGGGACATACGCTTCCACTATATTCAGATGTTTCTTTGGATTAATTGTTAGTTTGGTAAACAGTATTTCAGTATTGTTAAAGTTTGGGATGGTTAGGTCTAAAGTTTTTTAATTGAGATTGCTTTTGTATAGAAAGGCAATACCACCACCTCTTTTCTGTTATCTATCAACCTATGTATATTGTATCCTGGGAGACGTATTTCATTGCTAGAGATGCCTGGTTTTAGCCAGGTTTCTGTTATGAGGGCTCTATCTGGAGTATATAGAGCAAGGGTGGCATGCAAATCTTGAATTTTGTTCATGACGCTTCTGAGATGTATATCAAGTAGTAGTAAGTCAGTACCTTTTCTGGGAAGGGTTAATAGTTGTTGGGGCTGAGTTGGGATGTGAAGATGTAGATGTGTTGGATTGGTTTGGGGGCAGGGCTGGGGTGAATGTCACCACTAAGTATGAGCTGTGATTCAATGTGAACTATACATTTAAAGTATTTTGATATAAACTTATCTTATTTCTGTGTAGCATTAGGATAAGATTGTTGTGTGAGTAAGATAAATGATACATGGTTTATGTTTGTGGGATTATAGATAGCTGGTGCTATTATTAAATTTGTATGCTTTAATTATAGTGAGATTGGGAAAGGGGTAGTGTACGTAGATTGTGTTTTAAGTTCTGGATGATAAGAGGGTATGTTAGCCGTAATAGAAATAGCAGGATTGATGAGTATAAAGTTGTTATGTTGCTTACTACTTTCATTTCTGATCTAAGTTAAACTAATAATGTTATGGGTGGGTAGGAATAATTGTTCGTTGTAACTGAGTTTTGATATGTGGAGGATTTAAAACTATTATTTTGTGTAGTTGTGACTTATATTAAAATATGTGAGTAGTAGGTAGTTAAGTAAGAAGAGTGCAATATATGGGAGTTTACGCCTCTTGCTATGCAGTCTTGGGAACCGGTACAAATTTCTGCAATAATAAAACCAAAGCACTAAACAATAAAGGTAGCACTCATTAAAAAAATCCAAAATTTATTTGTAAAACGACTCAGTTAGTTTAGCGCTTTCACCTGTATACACAACAGGCTTTAATGAGTGCTACCTTTATTGTTTAGTACTTTGGTTTTATTATTTAAGAAATTTGTACCGGTTCCCAAGACTACATAGCAAGAGGCGTAAGCTGTTTTATTTTCATTTGGTTCTACAGTTGCTGCGAACACTGATTTTGGTTAACATATGGGAGTTAGTATAATTCAATGTAACTGGAAATTATATAAATATGGGTTTTTCTTTTTTGTGATTGGATTGCTCTATTTAGGGGGAGTGGCTATTTGGAAATAAGGTTAGGCATAGCCGGGGTGGATGGGAAATGAGGGTAGAGTAGTGGAGTGGAGAGAGCCCCAGTGAAGCGAAGGTGAACAGACCGGTTAGAGCCAGTCAGTATGTTTGGGAAAAAAACAATCGACAAAATGGTCTGGGTTAAAGAGAGGTAGGAAGTTAAAGGAACTGTAGTCCCTTGGTATTTTTTAGTTTTAAAGCAAGTAGTTTTTATTTATTTGTAAACACCACTGTGGGGAAATTGTAACATACTGCAGTAATCACAAAATAGCTATAGGGTATTTTTCTTAGTATTATACACTAGTAACAGCTATAAGGAGAAAAACTACAGCTCTAGGTAATTAAGCTTACCTTTTTGCCCAACAACTAAGGGAAGAAAAAATCCAGCTGTAGGTAAACTTTACTTACTGTTTTACTAGCAACAGCTATAAGGAGAAAAATTACAGCTATAGGTAATTAAGTTTACTGTTTTTCCAACCAACAACTAAGGGGAGAAAATACAGCTATATGTAATTTTGCTTACTGTTTAACTAGCAACAGTTATAAGGAGAAAAACTACAGCTTTAGGTAATTAAGCATACTATTTTGCCCAACAACTAAGGGGAGAAAAAAATACAGCTATAGGTAATTTTGCTTTCAGTTTTACCCAACAACAACTAAGGGGAGAAGAATACACGTACATTTAGTTATCAGATTTGGGGGGAGATGAAACAGCTGCTGCTTGAATCTTGTTCCTGGTAGTATGTACTACAAATACCCTAATAAAAAGCCAGTTAAATAATCGGAGTCCCAACCATGAACTACATTGATTTTTTTGATGCTGTAAGATTGTTTCTTCCAGCATTTTACAGTTCATGGTCGTTTCAGTGAGTTCACTGAGTACAGTTTAAAGAAATTACAGCTGGAATACTGGATATTGTCAGGGATAGTTGCTAGAGTTAGTGTACTGTAAAGAAAAGGTATGGAATGAATATGTTTGCTGATACCTACACCAGAAAAGCATTATTTAAACAAAAAAACTCTCTTCACTTGTGGCAGCTATGCTATAATACATTATACTTATGTAAATTCTAGCAGTATTTAATTAAAAGGAACAACTAAGACTTGCAGAAAAATAGGGAGATATGCATACAGCTACAATTAGGAAACTTAATACTTTATGAACCAGTGAGGGACGTTCACTTCGAACAAAAATAGATACACACAGTATTTCCAGATATAAGAAGGAAATATCATTGCTAGTTTGAATGGGTTTGATTAAAAACATAGGCCTTATAGTGCCCTGGTAGTTTATGAGCACCCCACTAACAAGGCACCACACTAGAGTAGATATCATGATAGGTAGATCAATGTCTGACTTTGATTTCCTCAAGGATAACTATTGTTCTTTTCTAATAACAACAACAAAAACAAGATACACTGTTTGTTTTAAAGCACTGCTTCTCTATACCTAGAGGTCATGTTGAAATGATCAGGAGGATGCCTTTGTGTTTACTCCCATGGACATTTTGGGTGCCAAATGTGCACTCTTTCAGTCAAGAAGACCTTCTTGTCAACCTGTAACCACTTTAATAAGTCATTTGTAAAAACAACCATAACTGGTGACATTCAGATCAATAATGCATCTTAAATATTTCTTTTACAGAGCATGCAAGACAATAAAATTATTTGTGTTACAATATATTTTCTACAAAAAAATGTCACAATAATCTTTGGCATTCTTTTTGTTTTACCTAAAATACAAATTTAATTATGCAAAACAGAACTTTCAAAGGCTTTTGTGAAAAAGAGCAGTGTTTGTGAATTTTTGGGGATGGGTGGAATGAGCAAAGTGGAACTGGATATTTGGCAGCAGTGAATATACATAAATAATGTGCAGTGTGCATCAAACACTTGAAGTTCTGAATGATCACGGTTCAGTCCATTTTGATGTTGTTACAAAAGGATGACTGGATGTGCTTTATAGATCTCAAGGATATGTACTATCACATCAGAATAGACAGGCTATCCAGGAGGTACCTGTGCTTTTGGCTGGAAGTCAGTCACTAGCAGTTCAGAGCCCTGCCCTTTGGCCTTACCCCAGCCCCATGGGTGTTCATCAAATGCATGGCAGTAGTCGCAGCTCACTTAAGACAGCTAGGATTCTGGGTGTTTCCATATCTTAACGACTGGCTTCTCTCTGCTCCCAACAAGTTTCTACTAATTCAAGCCAGAAATTATATGCTCCAGTTATGTCTTCAACTGGGCATCACAGTGAACTACACCAAGTCTCAGCTCTCCTCCACTCAACTTCTGGAATTCATTGGTGCTTATCTGGATATGGTGGCACAGATCCTAAACTTACCAAAGACAAGGTTAAACACTTTATGGAGCCAAGCATCCTGCATTCTGTCTTTTCCTGCTCCTTCAGCAAGGTTGGTATTTCAACTGCTTGCATCTATGGCAGCTTCCATAGCTCTAGTACTTTTAGCATGGTATCACATAAGGGTACTGCAATGGACACTTACAGTGCAATGGTCAATAAGATGACACCCCTTGTCCTCACAGATATGGATTACAAGAATTTGCAGAGAACACGTATCTGGTGGATCACCACAAAAGAAGTTTCTCAGAGTTGCCCTTTTATCCTTCTGGCACCCCAACCACAGTGCCAGCAAATGCCTCCCAGCTAAGGTGGGTAGGTGGAGCCTTACTTGCAAAAGACAATCCAAGGTGCTTGGTCTCATTCGGAGGTCAATCTTCACATCAATGTCCTGGAAATAAGAGCAGTCCTATAAGTCTTGCAAATGTTTCAAGATGCTCTCCCTCTAGGGATGGTTGCTATGCAGACAGACAGTATGTCAGTAGGCTGGTACATTAGCAAACAGGAGAAACCCAATCCTACCCCTTTTGTTGAGAGGCATTGAGAATATGGCAATGGGAGATCTGTTCTGGACATTTTCTTGTAGCAGTGCATCTCCTGGGAAGTCCAACATGCTAGAAGACAAACTGAGCAGGTAAATAAATCTTAATCCCTCATGAGGGATCTCTGAACCCTTTAGTGGTAGAAACAAATTTTTGTCAATGTGGCCAACCATGCTGCAACCTATTGACTTTCCCTCTCAGCTGCAAGTGTGGCAGATACTTTACCATGATACCCCCAGAGGGAGAGTTGCCAAGAGTCTCTCTGATTCACAATTTCCCCGCTGGGTTCCTATGCCTTTCCTCCCACTCCTCTCATTCCCACGTCTCTTCAGAAAGCATCTCAGCAGAACAGTAAAGTAATCCTCTTTGCCCCATTCTGGCTTCGACAAGTATGTTTTCCACTCCTAAGTCCTCATCTAATATATCCTCCCTGGGTATTGGATCCATCCCCAGATCTACTGTCTTATCCATTAGGGATAAGTCATCCTGACATTCGGACCCTCAAGCTATCTGCATGGTTTCTTCATATCCAGTGATGGCTAGACAGTCCAGGCTTTTTGTTCCTTGGTTAGACACATCTTGGTTAGACACATCTTCACATCCTCTCAGAAAGATACTTTTAGTCAGATTTATAAGAGTAAATGGAAAACAATTTCTCTTTGGGCTCATCAAAAACAGCTAGACCCTTTTTCAGCACCTATTCCAGCTATCCTTGAATTTTCTTGCTTCTGTTTTTAATAGTGGAGCTAGTTATTCTATAATATAAGTCCAACTTGCAGCTATCTCTAATTTCCACATAGGAGGAAAAGCAGTTGTCCTTGGCTTCATCAAGTCTATGTAAAGCCTTTCTCACTTTCTTTGACTTTAATGCCTTCTTATTGTGACCTCCTATTAAGGATCCTACTCTTCCATAAGATTTAACAATACTTCAAGCTCTGACTCAGTCCTTCTTTGAAACATCTGCCAAGTTGGAGTTAAATGTTTTGCCTTGTAAAAACATTTTTCTGGTTGCATTGGCCAGATGGGTATAGTCCAGGCTCTGTCTTCCCAGCCACCATATTTGATCTTTCACAAGGGCAGTGTGTCCCTCCGTATTAATCCTTCCCTTTTACCTAAGCTGGCTTCAGAAACAGCTGTAAATCAGTCCATCAGACTTGCTGTTTTCTTTCCAAATTGTTTCCTACAATGGAGAATGCATGCTGTACCTGTTGGATGTTCATAGACAGCTTAGATTCTATATCCACAGAACTAAAGATTTCAGAAAATCAGACCAGCTATTTGTTTCCCTTTCCAAAACCAAATTGGGTATGTTGGTCACAAAGGCAACTTTGGCTGAATGGCTCACTGGTTGCACTTTTTTTTTGTTTATAGGAAGAAAGGGTTAACACTACATAAACCTCCTAAGGCTCATTCCACCAGATCTGTGGCCACATCATGTGCTTTTTCTGGTCCAGGGCTTCCACAGATAACATCTGTGCAGCTGCCACGTGGTCTAATTCTCATACCTGTATTGCTCATTACAAATTGTAGATTTTGTCTAGGAATAGGGCAGCATTTGGCTCCCCTGCACTCTAGAATATCCCTCCTCGAGAACCACTCTGGGATTTCTCTTGCTGTGGATTCTGCCCCGTCAGATGCAAAAGTTATGTACTCACCATAATGATGCATCTGTGTTGTTTGTTTTCATCCTTCCTCATCCTCCAACCCTTCAACCTACTTCCTACTTGGAAGATTTATGTTTGAACTGCTAGTAAGTCCTGAGAAGTATTGTCTTTCCTGCTGTCTGATAAGCTCCAGCCTTTCTCTCCCTCTCCTTCTAGTCTAACTAGAATTTGATTAGTAATTAGACTGTCTTGTTACTCACTTTTTTGTTATGGGCAAGATAATAGGCTGAATAGAGGGCAAACTCAGTCTGTAACAATCCAGGCTAGAGAGGAGGGTTATGGGTAAGGGGAGGAGATCAAGCTACAGAGCTAAATTTTATGGAAGTGTCTGGAGTTGGATCCAAGACAATATCAGTTGAGGAAGGACAAAAACAGAGAACACAAATGTATTGTTATGGTGAGTATATAACGTTTTATAATGTTCTTTTGTATCAGTCAGTTCAACCTTTTCACACCTGTCAATACCCAGACCACATGCCCTCCCCTACAACTCCTGTAATTTTACCCATTTCCCAAGCCTTCTAAGTATTTTATTTTAAGGACTACTTACAACACTTCTCTTGTGCTAGTAGCCCACAATAAACTTGCTCACTGCCCCTTCCTGTGAAAGGCTAGTTCCCTTGCTCCCACTAGCCCAATCTTACTTAACTGCTTAACCATCCCAGTATCCTGTCCTATTAAATTGTATAGCCCTACCAGAGACCTAACTCTAACCCTAAAACTCCCACCCAATTTCTAACCCAAGCCCTCACTCCTTACTCCTAAAACTCCACCCCATTCTTAAAACTAAAATCCCAGATTGCTCCCCGAATCTAAAACTCCATTCCCCACACCTAATTCTAAAGTCCCTGATCATTGTCTAGACCTAAAACTGTACCCACCTCCTTAACCCTAAAGTCCCTAATCCTTTACTGAACCTAAATGCTCATCCCCCTCTCTAACACTAAAGTGTCGTATCACTCCATAACTTCAATCCCTCTCCCTAAACCTAAACTTCCTGTTAATTCCATAAACCTAAACTCCCCTCCTACTCCCTAAACTAAAACTTCCTTGCCACTCAGTAACCCTAAAACTCATCATGTACTCCCTAACCCTAAACTCTTTTCCCACTCCCTAGCCCTTAAACTCCCATTCCACTCCATAAACCCAAATCCCCTTCCTGACCACTGGCCATGACTGGCAGATGCTATTTGGACAGTAGTATAGGCATTCACAAGTTATTGCCAGTACTGTATTTTCAGTTTGTGTGTGCTAATTAACTGTAGCAAGCCTCTTGTTACATTTGCATTTGAGAAGAGTTTTTTTTACTCTAGTCTGAGAGGACCATTTTTTTTTCTTTATGGACATCTACTTAAAGTTGAGGGTGGTGCCAGACAGGGAAGCTGAACAGGCCAAAAGTATGTCTAGCTTCAGATCTGCTTAAGACTGAACTGTGTTCACAGATGACAATGATTGTGTGTATTGCATTGTATCATGCGCTTGTCCCAAAAATCATGGATGATACAGCTAGGACATTGGGCTCCACTGTCTCTATCCACCATCATTCCTGACCGTGTATTACTGATTGCACTAAGAATTTTAAGGCACCAAGTCCCAAGAAAAGTAGGTACAACTGGCCAAAAATCTGTATGCTGATTAACATAAAATGTGCATATATAATTATGTAACCCAGTCTACTCCAGTGGAATTGTGGGATACCAATATTCAAATGCAAATTGAAGAACAGACAAAATATTAAACACAAACTATAACCAGAATAGTGTTTTATTTAAATATTTGAACGTGTATCAAACTTTGAACTTGTATAAAACTGAAGTACAATTGTCTTTTATAAAATTAAAATTAACTGCATTGAATCGAGAGAGATGTTGAAAGCTGACAGCAACAGCAGACCCTATGTAGAAAATCAGGAAAAAAAGATGGAGGTTGATGATGATGATTTAATTCCAGCCAAGCTTGCATTGCACTAGTTAGCCAACAGGTCCATAGTTACTAGGTATCTCCTTCAAAGGAGGACGTTCTCAGGACTGCAGCATCCACCCCCTTTAAAAGTACAACCCAGTACAGTATCAGAAATCCAGCTACAGACTGTGGGAGTAGAACCCACAGCCTTCTGCATCAAAAGCGAGTACACTACCCTTTGTGCTACTGAGAATGCAAGTAGACTTGCCATAAGCATAAACTTCCCTTCCCCTGAAGCTCTCAGCTCCTTGTAAATTACACTGAACTATATCTTTAAACTTTGCAGCACAAGAAATCTGAAAAAGCCAAAATTTATTGGGGGAACAAAGACCCAAAAATCAGGGATACATTTTAAACATTGCTTGTATGATCTTGGAAAGTTGCTCGAATAAAATGTTTTGTGTTACCATGCTTTTCCTGAAAGATAGGAAGACTGAAACTTAAATGGCTATCATTTAGTTAATTCAGTTCTCACTGATTTGCTAAAAACACACATATTTTAAGAGAAACAGACCAAATGTATGATCCAAACAGTCCAGACATTGAATCCAAAGTGGTGGTATGAGTAGGGAATTCAGGCTCTTGCTCCTTGTACCCAAGGTACAGGATTTAATACACACACACACACACACACACACACACACACACACACACACACACACACACACACACACACACACACACACACACACACACACACACACACACACACACACCCTGGAGTGGACCTGCAGCGATAACAATGCAAACGTTCTCAACAATATATATCACCAGCATATCAATTAAAATACAAACACCCCACACACAGAGTTTTTCTGGAGCAGACATACACAATTCTTGAACAGAAAGTACACATACACTGCCACAAATAAATCTAAACTAGTGTATTAGATAAAATGCAAACTCTCCCCCTACACACACACACACACACACACACACACACACACACACACACACACACACACACACACACACACACACACACACTTCTTCCAGAGCGGACTTACAGCAATATCTCTAGCATATCATACAAACTCACCTCAAGAGTAAATCGTCCCCCTAGCTATGCCACTGCTGTCTACAAATAATGAACCACTGTCTGCTTAAATCATAAGCTGGGCCTGTTAGTGTGCGTATTAGATAACATACAATTCTTTTTTCTTTTCTTACCTGCAGGCATTTCTCAGCCTGACCTGTGGCATGTGGGTGGGTGCTGGGCTGACTCTGCTTGTGCACAGCTGCCATTGCTGCTGTATTCCATCCAAAGCAGTTCAAATTAAATATCTGATCAAGTCCAACACAGCTGATGTCATGCACGCCTGTGTAGGCTGTTGATATGTGGTGACGTCAGCCATAAATTTAAAGTTGTAATACAAAAAAAAAAATAAAATAAAAAGTATTAAAAAAAATCAGGAATTAAAGGGGCCACTCAGGAATTCATGGCACCCCATTATTTTACCCTCAAAACTAGTAAATACTGAGGGATTCAGTACGGTTGAGAGATATGCGCATTAGTGTCTCCAGCAGTCAGTTAATTAGCTGCCATGACCATGATTACAAGTGGACTAGACATCAATTGCTTAATGCTGAATGTAAAAAGAAAAATTAAATATGAGAAAAATCTTTTTAGCTGAACAAGAAAAGCAACTTTTAAAACTTCTAGTTCTGCTGAAGTAATGTTCACATTGAGAATGCTTACTTATGGCAGTGAATACAGCAAATTTAGTACTGAGGTTAAGTTACAGCAGAGCAGAAGTGCTGCTCCTGCTCAGCCTGTCAAGGGCTGTTGCCTTGAATTAGTTATGGCAGCCACACAGGTAGTTCTGCAGGTGTAATTAAAATAACAATTTGATCAGTACTGTTGGCATTAATGAGTTAATACCTTTTGAAGGGCCCACCTTGTCTGAGCCAAATCTTAAGGAAAAATGTAAGTGAGGAAAAGGAGAAACACTCACTGCTTTTGGAGTGGCATTTCATACTTCTTAACTCCCCTTTACAATAATTACAAGTGCCCATGCCAGATGTTGCCCTATAGCAGCAAGAAACTCAGAAATATGGGAGGATCCAACAGAGCTGTGGCAACTTCCTGAATGTAGACTGACCAAAAGTTAAGAAAAATCATCAGAACCAAGGGCATCATGATACCCTAGCTGGGGGGGGGGGGTCTAATCTTTGAGGCCCTGCTTGATAGTTTCACACTGGATGCACTGATGGGTTGTCTGTCCCTCCACTTATCTGTATGGGTGGCTAACACATAGGACCTGTAGATTCAGGCTGTAATATCCAGATGTTACTGAGCTCCTTTCACAGTAAAGCCATAATCTGTTCCATTGCCTAAGATCCCATGCCATCCCTTCAAAAGAATGCAGTGAGAAAAGACTTAAAACTCACTCAGAAAGAAACAGGCAAGAAATACCATCAGACCAGAGAGGTTTTGTGTATTATACCATTTTTTTTATTTCTGAATGAAAAAAAATGAAGGACCTCAGGTTGACATCGTCCTTAATGGTATACCTGAATTAATCTCAAGTAACATTTCTGGGTGTTAATGGTGCAGCCAAGCCCTTTATATCTATCAAAAATAGACTGGATGTACTTTATGGAACTTTAAGTTGCTTATCTCCACATAAAAATTACAAGAAGGTTTTTTCTTGGATAGGAGTCAGCCATTATCAGTTTTGTCCTGTAGTACTCAGCCTGACTGCAGCTTCCAGGATGTTCACTAAGTGCATGTCCACAATTGCAACAAATCAGTGAATGAAAGTAATTAAGATGTTTCCTTACTTGTACAATTGATTCACGGTCATACTGATGTTATAGTCATTTCATGGGAGTCATTGCTTCTTCTGTTTTAGTCCTTGGGAATTATAGTGAACACTGCAAAATCACAGACAGAGCCATTATAGACTACAACATTCATTGGAATGGCAATGACAATATACGTAGCTGTTCACATCAGGTATTTCATGGGGATTCTGCAATAGACTTTAAAGGCATAGTAGTCTCAGCTCACAGGTCCTTGTCTTTTCAAGTCAGAATTTCTAACATATGCAAACTTTACTTTGAAAAGTTCACTTCATCTCCTCAGTTCTATAGTCCCTGTTACATGGATACCTTTGCCCTGTGTGGCTGCTAGGTCAAGGCAGATAATCCAATGTGTATGTGCACAGTCAGAGGTAAGTCTCCACATCAGTGTTCTGGAGTAAAAGATGGTCTTCCTTACTCAGTATGCCTTTTAGGTCTCCCTTCTCCTTGGTGCAGTTGCCATTCACACTGACAGTTTGGTTGTTGTATGACACACAAACTAAACAGTGAGGAACTCATTGTTACCACCTGAATTAAGAAACAGTGAAGGTATAGTAATATAGTATGTTAAGCAATCTCAGTCAGCCTGGGGAGGTCAATCGCCTTGGTCACAGGGTGAGTCACTGTCTGCTGATCCAATACAAGTGATCCCTCAGCTTGACAGTAGCACTAAAACTCTTCCATTACTGGAGACATCCTTGTTGGAGCTTACTTGCATCAATGATCAGTGCAAATGTAATAACTTCTACTTTCTGAACTCTCTGCTGTAGGAATGCCCCAGTAATGTGGTTGCACAGATATTTTTCTCCCATTTCTCCTTTTCTGGACGTTTATCCAGAAAGCTAGACAGGATAACTCTTACTCATTCTTGCAGACACATTTGGCCTGGACAAGTGTGGTTCCCTCTGATTTGACTTTATGTTCTGCAAAAACATCTACATCTGAGGCCCTATAGGACCTGATTCTAGTAAGCATCATTGAAACTTTCACTCCATTTGGATCATCATATGGTTACTTCAACATTGTCATCGTCATCACTTTTTTATCACCTTTTCTACATGACATCAGGCCATAGCACTACCTGTCTTGAATCAGTGCCATTCACCTGCCACCTTCAACAGTCATGCCAGACTATCACAGGCCTTTTCTCATGCAATAGTGGAATATCTGCTTGTTTTTCACTTGACTGAAGAAAGTGATGCTGTTGATTTGTGTGTGGGGGGGCTGTTTTTTTTCATTGGTGGATGGGTCTATTTATGGAGGGATGACATCCATTGTTTTATGGTATTCCACTGATGAAGGCTGTTAAGCCAAAACCGGTATGGAGAATTAAAACTTGATTTGCCTACTTTATGGCTTGATTTTGTGTTTTTTTGCCTTTAACACCTAAGTGCTGGCCATTTGTGTGTGGTTCCTGATTTGGTTTGGCCCTGCATTTGCCGTACGTGCAGAGCTCTTCCACTACTGCATTCTGCTTCTGTTCTGTTGTTGACTGAGTGTTGGCACTATCAAGATTGATGAACTGTGGATCTGTTACATCAGTGTTTTTTCAGTCCTCCATTTGGATTAGGGTCGGTTGGACCTGTTGGATTGTACATATCAGCATATTTTAAGTACCAGCTTACTCTAAGTACCAGCATTTCTTTTGGATTTAATTTTGTATGCACACTGAGTATATGTTTGCGGTTATTGAAATTGCAAGATGGCGGTGTGAGAAGCGTTTCGGGACTCTTTCAGCATATTCCTGTCGTTTTTATCCTGGGGCATTGAATCTGTGAGGATTACCCACATACATAGGTATTTATTGCTTATGGTATGTGCAGGTACTGTTTTTTTACTTTTTAACGGTGCAGTTTGGATGCGTTCGTTTGGGGCTTACAGTCGTGGTGGTTTGGGTCTAGAGTACTCGGTATATCTGTGTCTGGTTTATCATCTTGTACTGGCATTTGGGGCGGCCTGCCTGGCGGTATTCAGGCACTTGGAAATCTTTCGTGTTTGACAACTTGCATTGGGGATTGCACACTATAAACTTAAACAAAATGACCTCTGTTCATTTTGAACTATTTAAAATACAGGTTGCATGTGAATTATTGACAATTCCACTGGGTTCAAGGATTTTATGCCTGGATTTATTTGAAGGTTTTTCAAGATATGTTGGCCCGTGAATATTTGTTTAATAGAGTTTCCCTTTCAACATCTGGGACTGGTGTTGTTTGACTTTCTGCTTCGAGGCGATCACATATGTGATTTGCACTACTATATTTTTTGATTTTGCAATGCCCATAACATTGAGAAACTGTGGACATTTGTTGACATGGTCAGAAATTTATATTGGACTGTGTGGTCCATGTATATTTGTTTTCTAATTGATATATTTTGATATGGGGCTTGGAATTGTGTTTTCTATTCATCTATCTGTATGGGATATTGAATTTTTTTGCATATACTAATGTATAAACATTTCTAGGGCATGGCTCTTATAACACCTTCAGTGTTCAGTGGGCTCCCATCGATGTGGTAATTAGTGGGAACTAAGTTTTTACCAAAAGGGATGGCGCCGCTTTTTTTGGTGTTAAGCTTAAGGCCATGGTTTTGACACCAGTCATTGGTCTCAGTGAGGCCTTTCTGTAGGATGTCTGCATCACATGGGGAGTTAATAATGGTTCCCAGCTTGCAGCCATCAGCAAACTTGGTCAGCCAGAGACCCTTTGTGTTGCCCTGGACTTCTGAGAAGTACATGCTGAACAGGAGAGGAACCAGGACCAATCCCTGTAGGACTCCACTCATGATTGGTCTGCAGTCTGAGTTGGAGTCTGCTACTTTCACACTGTGTGTTCTATCTATGAGCCAGTTTGCAATCCACCTAGTGATATAGGGGTTGATGCCTAGTTTGGTGAGTTTACCAATAATCCCTGAGTGAGGAATGGTATCAAAGGTCTTGGCCAGATCCAGGCAGGCTATATGCACTGCCTTACCTTCATCCACAGCCCTGTTGACTGACTCAAAGAAGTCAACCAGGTTGAGCAGGCATGATCTACCTTTCACAAAGCCAAATTGTGTGGAGTCTAGAGTTTGGAGATTTCCTATATCTTTGTTAATCAGGTCCATGATGATGCACTCCATAGCTTTACATATCAGAATTGTCAGGCTAATGGGATGATAATTCCCAGGGTCTGTAGTCGCTCCCCCTTTATGGAGAGGGATGACTGTAGCAGTGCACCATTTAGTAGGGGCAAAGTCTGAGGTGAGGCTGTGACTGAACAGGGCACATAGATGTGGTGCCAGTTCGCTTTGTAGTTCATGTAAAGCACAGCCATGGATATTATCGGGTCCCATGGAAGCTGTATTCTTGGCCTTGGACAATGCAGCTTTAACTTATGCTGCAATAATGCTGGGTGCCTGGCATTCTTCCAGTATTGTGACTGGTCCTTTGTGGGGGGGGGGGGTAAAGTTGGCACTGAATCTGTTGGCCAGTATGTTGGCAATATCTGTTGGCTGAGTATAGGAGGTACCATTTTGCAGTATCTCAGAGCAAATCTGAATATTGATGTGGAGTTTCTTGATATAGCTATAGAAGACTTTGTGATTGCTTTTAGTGCCTGCCACAATTCTGCCTTCATATCTGGCTGTAGAGGATTTGATGAGGGATCTCAACTTTTTGTTGAGGCTAATAAGGGAGTTTTTCCAGTTTTGGGACTTCACCTTTTTCTGCAACAGTTTCTTCCTTCTGTTGTAGTGTTTATAATGGCAGGGGACCACCAGATTGGCTTCCTTTTTTGGAGGAGAGTGTCTTGGTTCTGTTGAGTATCACTAATTCCATGCATTTGTGTACATGTTCGTACAGTGCATTGGTGTACGATTTGGCAGTCATGATTTGGCAGTCATGCAGCTATTTTCCATTGGCATGGGTGTTGTGAAGTTAGCCACCACTGTTTTTAGCAATTCAAATCCAGCTTTGGAGAAGTTCCAAGCTTTGGAGAAGTTTTTCAAGGTGTTTACCTTTGCAGGGAATGTGGGTGAGATGTGGATTTCCATTGCTATCCTTTCAGAACTCATCACTGTCTTAATCTAAAACAACTAGGATGGCTAGAGTTTCTAAACCAGCTTCAATTTCACCAGCTTGCTATAGCCCATAAGACCCTGGATCATCCCACCAACACTCCAATACTCAATAGCCTCATTACCCCTTACAACAATCTTAAGAATTTACGCTCCTCAAACAAACTGCTGATTAATACTTGCAGATCCAACAACTCAGCAGGAGACTCCCCTGTTATCTAATACTGTTGGAAAGCTATGGAATCTACTACCCACTGAACTCGTAACTCTGTCTTCTCCTACACTTTTTAAAAAGAATCTAAAACTGTTTCTCAATACACACTGGTTATGCTCCTGTACTAACCCTGACTAACTTTCTTCCATTACACTAATAAATACTCTTCACGTTTATAGACTTATCCTTAAAGAATCAATAGACCATGTTATTATAAATCAAATATATGTATATATGTAAATAGTATAATTTCTTGTACATTACCTTTTACTGTTTACTGTTTGTGTTATGCTCATTATGGGTATTGTATTTTGTATTTTTTATTAACAATTTTTTATTAACAATAGCTGTTTTTTTTTAGCTTGGACTGTTACAACTTTCTATATTTTATTTTGTATGTGTCTTGGAGCTTTTCTCCCCGGGCCTCTACTGAAAATGGACATGTATCCAGTTAGACTAGCCCGGTCAACAAATGTAAAATAAAAATAAAATAAAATGGTGATTAGTTTATGGTCAGATCTAACTAGGGAGGGATTGACTATTGGTGTAGAGCAACAGTCGTCCATGTTAGTAATAACCAGGTCAAGGATGTTGCTTCCTGTAGTGGGAGTCAGAATGAGCTGGTCCAGGTCATTGGAAATGATGAATTCCTGGAAGTGTTGGGCCAGTGTATTGGTGCTTGAGTAGCTTTCCCAGTTGATGGAGGGATAGTTGAAGTCTCCTAGTAAGGAAGTGTTAGGTTGGACCTTAATAAATTCCAGGATGCTTAGGAACGTGGAGTGAGAGAATAGGGACATGGTTGGGGATCTATAGCAGGCTATCACCTTGATCTCCGTCTTACCCACTGTTAGTTGTACCTGAAGTATCTCAAATGTGTTATGCTGGGCTACTAGTCTGGAGGTGTGCATATCCTTTATGAATATGGAGACACCACTGCCTTTGGAGCTTTGGGCCATGGTTTGGGGCTGAAAGGTGTGGAATGAGTTATAGCCTGGTAGCACAGGGGTGCTTTCTGACACTTTAAACCAGGTCTTTGTTACAGCACAAATGTCAATGTTCTCCATTTTGAGGAGTGCTTCGAGCGAGTGCATCTTGAAATTTTGACTTCTAGCGTTGAGCAGCTTGACCTTCAGATTGCATTTACTTATAGCTGATACAGTGGTAATTTGGTCTTTGGAACACTGCCTAAAAAAGGCACTATAGGGGTGGCAAGAGCCTTAGCCAGTATCTGGAAACCCAGGGGTGACAGATGTAGGCCATTTCTGGCAAAGCATCGAGGTCTGTCAATCATGTCATCCTAAGCAGACAGATACTAGATCCCCTTAGAATGACACCAGAAACTTAGCCAATTGTTGAAGTCAATCATTTTTGTTTGTACTGCGGTATTATTCTGAGTGATGGTAGGATACTGCTCAGGGCTAGTCAAAACCAACATTGGTTAATATGTTTCTGCATGCCACTAGCATGCATCCTGGACATTTGTTGAATTCTTTACCATATGGTGAATTTAAAAGGATTTATGATCATACTAGTGACATAAATGAAAGAACTAATGAATTGGATAAAGTTTTGTTAAGATTGAGAGAAAGAGGTTATGATGAGGCTCATTTATTGGGATGTAAACAAAAAGTACTTGGGAATATTAATGATAGATCATATACATTAGCTATGAATAATAAGTCTGTGGGTAGGATTCATGACACAAAGGATGCTGATGATGATAAGAAGCTTTTTTATGTTACAAGATTTTCTCCGTTTTATAGTGAGTTGATTCAGATAGTGAGAAAATATTGGCATATTGTTAGTGAGGATGAAACTAAAGGCTATTTGTTTCCTGAACATATTACTTTTTCCTTTAAGAGGGGGAAAAATTTAAAAGAGTTGTTAAATCATAATTTTGTTAAGGGGAACAATAACCTTTTGCCTTTTGGCACTTTTCCATGTGGTCATTGCAGCATCTGTGATAGAGCTATGAATTTAAACATTATTAATGGTAAAACATTTGTTCCTAGGTTCTGTTTCAACTGCAGATCGACAGGGGTGGTATATATCCTGGGCTGTTCTTGTATTGATGTTTGGTACATAGGACAAACTAAGCGTATGGTTAGGATTCAGGTTCTAGAACATCTTAATAGAGGGGGTGATTTTTTGGCTAAACTGCTAGAGTTAGAAACTAGGATGATTTTAAAGTTTAAGACTTTAAGGCCCTTTGGTTTGAATCAGGAATTGGGTATTTAATATTTTATCATTCAACATTTCACATTTTGTATTTACGTTTGTATTTATTATTGTATTTATTAGTGTATTTATTTATTATGTTTAATGCTTATCTGTTATTGTTATTTAGTCAGCTATATTAATGCTGTTACTTTAAATGTTTAATATATAATTAATTAGTTGATTGAATTATTGACAGCTGTATGATGTGATGGATGTATATATATCTGTTTGAAATTAGAATGTACTGTGATCTATGAAGGCGAATTGCCGAGGTACCAGATCGCTGGTTTTTGAATAAAGAAATGCTGTTGGAGTGCCGGTGAAATTGTGTTTTTCAGTTTTCTTTTGCTCAGTTTTCTTTTGCTCTTGGTGATTTTTGAATCTAGTGTCATACCTGCCTGGGCCACATAATCCGAGAGCTCCACCATGTCTCTTTTCACGTAGTCCAGGGAGGTGCGTTTCAGGTCATTCACACCCATATGGACAATGACAGAGTTATACTTGTACTTGTTGTGGAGTGACCTGAGTGCATGTGTTATGTGTCGGATTCTGGTACCGGATAGACAGGTTACTATTACCTTCTCCTTATTCATCCTGAGTGGGACATCTGTGTGCCTCACTATTGAGTCACCTATGATTAGTGTATTGGGCAAGGTATTTAGCCTTAGGGGCTTAGGTTGAGGGGCACACTGTGGAGGTGAGCTATGCGTCCTGTGGTTTGTGCTGTGTTGTGGTGGTGGAGTGCATTTCTGTCTTGGAGGTCTCTGCTGTTTGGGTAAATTTCTATTGAGAGCCTCCGCAAAGGTGGGTGTGTGGTTTGTGTTTTTATGTGAGAGCTGTGATAGTGGGTGTTCAGGAGAGCTGTGTGTTCCATGTGGTCTGGTGCAGGTGTTGACCTTCTCCTTTTGACCAGCTAGTCCGGTCTTGGATGGAGAGTGCATAGCTTCCAATTTGGTGATACAAGTGCATCTCTCACAATTCTGAATGTTGAGAGGAAAGAGGAGAGGGTTGCCTTGTGTATATGAGGCAGTTACTGCACTGTCTCAGAATGCCCAAGTGCACCAGTTAAATAGGAGAAAGCACAGGGAACTTCCCTTTAATCGTAACAGGAGGGTTGGTCATAACTACTAAGTACTGGAGCTATTTCCGTGAAGAACGACTAGTGCTGATGGCACTTAGGTGTGCTACAATAATTGTTATAAAAACCTGTTGAAGTGCAAACTGATTAGGCTATTTGAAGTGCAAGAGAGAAAGAACTAGCAAGAGCTAAGGGAAAAACTGAAGAGCAGACTTTTTGGCACCAGTAATAGTTTGCCTCAGCTGGGCGCCTCAGTGCAAAGCTTAAACAAGTGCATACCTGCACAAACGCGGGCTTTTAAACCAGAAAATTAAAAGGGATGGAAAAACTGCTCAAATGGCCAATAAACTACAATTTCTGGACCAGAAGCCACTCCTCTTGTTGTAAATAGGCTACCTAGTGCTTACCACTCCCACTGATAAGCTAGAGGGCTTCCCTCCAACACAGAAAGGCTTGGGGGGCTCAGAAACTTACAGACAGTCCTGGATACAGAAAATCTATATCTAGACTAGACTAGTGACAGGAAAGGTGGGAAACAAGCGCAAACATGGGCTTTTAAACCAGAAAGTTGAAAGGGATGGAAAAACTGCCCAAACGGCCAATATGCTATAATTTCTGGGCCAGAAACCACTCCTCTTGTGGTAGATAGGCTACTTAGTGCTTACCACTTCCACTGATAAGCTAGAAGGCTTCCCTCCAACACAGAAAGGCTTGGGGGGCTCAGAAGCTTACAAACAGTCCTTGATACAGTAAATATGTATCTGGACTAGACAGGCAGGAAACAAGCTTACAATTTTTTTTTTTTACAGAAAAGCAGCTAAACAGCAGTAAAAACAATTCAAATGCAGTGCAAGCTAGCAGACTTGAGCGTGTAGCAATATTAAAGAAAATACAGTTTAACTAAATGCAATTAAATTAAAAAATGACTAAAAACAAGTGCAGAAGGCAGTAAATTAGGAAAAGTCAAGATAGAGGCACTTAGAGTATCAGAAAATGATGCCATCAAATGTACATATAATTCAATCAAGCAAAAATTAAGACAGTGCGGAACTCTGAACAGTTAAAAAATGCCAAAACATATACTTATCAGGTCTATATTTCCAGATTGTTTGAGAAGCACACTCAGTCAGAACACAAGGAGATTCTAGCAATGGTAGATTCTAGCAGTGTTTTTTTTTTTGTAAAGTGGAAAGGGAGAAAGGAGGAACAGATGATAATTCAAGGTTATGAAACTAAGTGGGTTGGCCTTCTCAAATGTTCTCTCTGTATTAGGTAGAATGAGCTAATGACACTAGACTGGGAGGAGTGTCTCAGATCACATTCACAGTAGGGGTGGGCTACTGCAAAGCCACCCAGTATAACAACAAGAATAGGAAATGAGGGGGGACTATTTTAGGGAGAAAACACTACAGAAAAGTGTATCACAGCAGGAAAAACAAAAGTGAGACACTAAATGAAAGTTTTAAACAGATAAAGGAGCAAGGAGACTATAGAGAATGCATTTAACTGCAAACAAATCAGTTATATGATACACTCCTTGGCAGGAAATCAGAACAAACAAACAGATGCTCAACAAATGGAGAACATTTCCAGTTAATACCTTTCACCCTAATGAAACTAGCTAAAAAAACCTTTACAAACAGTGTGACAGTAAAAACCTTATTTATCAGGCCCTGTAAGGCAGACAGTTTTAGTATAACCATACAAATTAGTTTATAGCAATAAAATATAGTAAAAGGTATGCAACAGACAGTGCTATAAATGGCTAGAATAAGCAATAACTAGTAAAATAAGCAAAAAAAGATACTTATTTATATATATATATATATATATATATATATATATATATATATATATACATATATATATATATGTGTGTTTGGTGATTTTGTTCTCCTGAGCTTTGCTTTCAAACAGCACACCTGTGATCTGAAAAGGAAGTTACATCACACACCATTATGGGTAAGGGTGAACAATTAGGCCCTGGGAAAGTTTCAGATGCTGAACTTACTGACAGCTGGCAGTTTTAGTCCATAAAATTTGGCAGAGCCTTAGCTGGCTCATCTAACATCCTGAGCCATTCTCTGATCTGGTGTCATATCTAAAAGCCCAGCCCTTTAGGTTGGTGGTCCAAATCAGATCTCCACCTTTCCCCCACCCCAGAGGTCTTCATTTGAATACCAAAAAAAAGTCCACTCCATTAATCTGGAGCTCCAAACAAGATCTCCACCTATTCCCCACCCTCTCAGCTTTTCATTGGAAGAACAAAAAAAAAAAGTCTACTTCCTTAGTCTGGGATTCCAGATTAGATCTGGGCCCTCTCTGCTCTTCAGTCAAACAGGAAAATCCTCTGCTCTTCAAAGAGCAAAAAAAAAAGACTTTTGGACTTTGGACTTTTTAAACTGTAGCAAGACAGCTGCTACATTTCTGGCAATCAGCTTACTACAGCTCTCCATACCATACACAAAGAGCTAGTTTAGAAAAGCCAGTAGAGAAAGAAGACTCCAGGAGGTGTGCTTCATGATCATGCCTCTTAACACCTTGCACCAGGGGAGGCTGCCCCCTTTAACCCACCTCATTACATTTTTGGGCCAAGGAACTTCTTAACAGAATGCTACCTATAGATATTTCCTATTCATTCCTTAAAGAAGTGTTAGTGTATGTGTAGCAAACAACGTTTGTTTCTTTTGCTCAAACAGCTTTACAGAACAATGTAAGACTACTGTATAGTTGTTGTATACATGGCTGGAACAGGTGACGGTGTAGTTTCTGCTTAAATATTTTCAGATGTGCACTTTGTAGCATGAAAATAATATTCTTTAGAGCTTATGGAGACTAAATACTATTATTCTGATTATTATATAATTTATTTCCTCACAGTAACAAATAAAAAGGTTTATTATTTTGTGACATAATTTACCAACTGTGTCCTAAGAATATGTAGCTGTTATGCTGTCATGTCTTGAAAGTAGCAATCAGTAACTCACATTCATTCATTAATTAGTTAATTCATTCATTCATTCATTCACACCAAAAACTAGGCTTACTCTGCAGAGTTAGAAACTTCCTCACCTCCATATCCAGATACTCCCTTGCAAACAGTTATTTTCTGCCTTCTCTTCTTTATGGAGCCCCCATTTTCACTTATCTTCAAATCTCACTTATTCAAAAACTTGAATAATGTTACAGTAAAATAGACAGATTTGCATCAAATTCTCGCTGCGTACCCACCATTGCACTGCACTGAAAATAATTAACTGGCTAGAACTACCTAAAATATATTCAGCTAAGAGCTGTTGGACATGCTCCACTTAAAAAAATCCCAATCCCTCTGAGCTACACGCTGTGGGGCCTAAACCTTGTCACCACAATAAACAGAGCATGCCGGAGGGATAGATTCCTGTCCCAGAGACTTCCCATGCTCTGGAATAAACTAACTATCTATATCAAACAAAGCTCCTCATTAGCACTCTTCAAGAAAAATCTTGATGATTTGATGGGAAATAGGAAATTCACCCTGGGGATCACTTCTGTGGCTCTGCTCGACAGTGGCACAGGAAAATAATTTTCTTGGGTGGCAAAAGCCAGGTTACCTTTTTGGCTGGGCTTGTATAGGCCCTAGGGCCGATAGCCTAGTACCTACTTATGAACCTATAATCACCCCAGACAAAATCATTCATTACCCAGCCACCTGCCCAGCCCTAAATTCTATAGTACAAAAACACTCCCCTAAATGGTTCCTGTGAGCAAGTAACCAAGTACAACTCAGTGTTCACAAGCCAGCTAAATCAGCAGGGTATTCTATAAGGACAGACACACCCCTCAAATCCTTTACACACACTCTCTTAAAAATATCTAAAAAATGCATGGCTGTGCTCATGTTCTTCACCAAGTTAATCAAATAGCTCCTTAATTTACAGGTGGCGCAGTGGTGCAGCAGTTATTGCTGTCGTCTCATAGCAAGAGTTCCTCCGGTTCGATTCTCATCTGGGGTGCCGTCTGTGTGGAGTCTGCATGTCCTGCCTGCATTCACATTGGTTTCCTCTGGGTGCTCTGCTTTCCTCCCACATTCCAAAGACATGCATCTGGAGCATTTCTCTGTGGGCCTCTGCTGAAAATGGGCTCTGTCAAAGTTGGACTTCCCAGTAAACAAATGTTAAATAAATAAAAATTTGTAACTGAACAGCATTACCCTCCATCTTGCTATTATATTTTATAAAATTGATAATTTCTTGCCTCTTTTACCTATACCTTATGCTACTATTATCACTATACAGTCCCCTAACTTTTCTTTCTCCCTTTTGCTTCTTTCCTATCCATACCTCACTTTACTGATAAACACACAAGTTTCTATCTCTTACTTTCTCTCTCCTGTAATTTGTCTCCACTCCTCTCTCAACCCCGTAATAAGTATGTTATAATAAATAAAAATTATTTAACTATCAAGCAGAATCATACTGATCTGAATCATGTAATAGTAAAGACCACTTGTCTCATTATAGAATCTTCTAAGTAATATCTAATGTCTGTAATTAATGTGCAAGTATGTTGCATCTAATATATGTAAAAATGATGTGCTATCCATTATTGTATATTCTTTCTTAGATGTGAAAACATTCATTGTTGCTCTGTATTAAGCTAATGTAATATGTTAATTGTCTCTGGAGCTTTTCTCCCTGGGCCTCCGTTGAAAATGGGCACCCACACAGTTGGACTTTCTCTGTAAACAAGTGTCAAATAAATTAAACTTGCCAGGAGGCAGAGCCTATCTCAGCACTAAATAGGTTAAACATTTTAAACTATTTCTGGATGGGCATCAGTCCATCACAGGATGCACATGCTAACTCACTCTGCAGTTGACCCTATTTCTGATTGTGCCCATGTTAATGTATCACTTTTGTGAAGCCTTACTACCTCTCTAATAGTGTACTTTGGAAATGCTTGGAACCACTACAGAATATTTTGATTTATTGTAACAATTCTCTCCATTAAAAATAGCACAGTTGTGTAGATTTCTGAGGAGAAATCACTGATCTATAAAACTACACTTCCTACCATCCTCCTATTATTATATCTGGGGAAATCATATACCGTCTCATAGATGTCAAACAGTGACAAAACCTTTTGGCAATGCTTTATATGGAAGTTTTGCATTTGTCTGGTTTGTAATAGTACTTCTTTTAAAGAAGTTCTACTAATTGCCTGCATACTGAATTTTGTTATTCATATGTATGGTATATATCATTTGCCAACATTGTACCAGACTCTGGTGCTGAAGCTCTTATTTTACTGGTTAGTCAGTGTCTCCACCCTGACCTATGGACATGAGCTTTGGGTAGTGACAGAGAGGATGATGTCATGGATGCAAGAGACAGAAATGACATTCCTTCACAAAGAGGGTGGGCTCACTCTATGTGATAGAGTGAAGAGCTTAGCAGACTAATAGGACCTAAGAGTACAACTCCTGCTTCTCTTTAATGAGTAGAATCAGTTGAGATGGTTTAGGAACCTTGTCAGGATGCTGTCTAGGTATATTTCATAGGAGGTTTGCAAGCCAGTGCATACAGAAGTGGCCCAAGGACAAACTCAGGACATGTCAGATGGGTTGTATTTCTCAGCTTAGTTGGGAATACCACAGGTTGAGCTTGCTGGGGATAGAGAAGTCTAGTTTATCCTGCTGAGTTTTCGTCTATGATGTAATTTAGGAAATTATGATGATGGTGATTGTGATGATGATGGTGATTATTATAGTAAACTAGTTTTCAAGTATTGTAACTTATGGATTCAAATATTTAGTGTTACATTATCTGAATACTATATTTATACTTTGTTGCCGGTTGTTTTGGTGCAATTTATTTAGTTCTTTAATTGAAAAGGTCACATATATATATTTTATTGTTAACATTCTGAAAACAAATATATATATTTTACTAAGTTACATATAAGAAGGGCTGTTTGCTTGCCATCCCAATCCTTTCCTGTGCACGATGCTGTCTTTAAGAATTGAATAGAGTGTTTAACAACACAGGATATATGAGGGAGCAATGTGCATGTGTATGTCAGTGTGCTTCAGTCTGAGACCTATGTTGTTGTCTCACAGGGAAGAAGCCATGCAGTTTGCATTGAAACTGCTGGCCATGAGATCATACCACTAAAATGGATATAACTAATTTATTATGATTTATGGTGGTGCTGCGGTAGCATTGTCACCTCACAGTAAGACTCTGTCCGGTTCGATTCTCAGCTAGAGCGTCTTCTGCATGGAGACATGCGTGAATGGGCATACCTTCGTTGAAGGTTGTGTGTCAGGGCTGGTAACTCGGCATGTAAAAATCAACTACCAATCATTAGAGGACCGGAGTTCCGCTGTGGCGACCCCTAACCGGGAAAAGCCGAAAGACACAAAAAATTATTACAGTGAACTTCATCTAAGATCTGCTGTTATGTTTAATATATATGCATATAACTACTTTCCATGTTTTTCATTTTGTCCTGAAGTTATTACTATGATCACTGGTTCTGTGGACTGCTTATTAATTTAAATGTGGAATAAATAAATCTTTGTTCTATTTTGAACTGGTGCAGTTGTCATTAGTACATAAGGCTTATGGATTTTTTCAGCCAAAGATTTAATTCAGAACCAAAGGAAAGGTGGGGAACAGTGGATAGCTGCCCCAGGTACCAAACTGTAGGATGTGCCAATCAGAATGTGCAACTAAAGGAAAAAGAGCCATTTGTGATCTCTTAATGATGCCTTATGACCTGCCAAGTTGTTCTTTTCTGTCTTTCTGCAGAGAGTTTTTTTAATTTTTCAGTCACTGTAGTGCCCATCTTGATTGTCAGGAAATGGAATCAGACCTGACTCTGTACAATCTTATTTTCATTTTGTGGTATTACTTACATTGCATTACCTGATTTCTGAATTATTATTTGTTTGAATTGCCACCATTGGTGAGTACAGATAGTTCTGATATTCCTCCATACAGTGGGCTGACATGACTTCAAAGATGAGCATGTTTAAGGATAATTACACTGTTAAGGACAATGGAATTCTTCTGACACATGTTTTTCAGTACTGAAACCATGAGTCATAGAAACATTTCTGGTAAGATCTCATCGGTGCTATCAACACCAGCATTATATTTATTCAGTCGTTGAAAGATGTGTGCTAAATGGAATGATATATCAGTGTATGAAAACACATGAGCCTGCAGTGTGCAACTGACATTTATGATTTAAAGCAATTTAGTAATCACAAACATATGATAGTCAATGGGCATTCTAATTTTTTTTTTTTTGGTTCGCTGATAAAGGAGTATTTACAGAAGAGTAACCAGCAGATCAGTGACATTGTCGAGCTTGTGCGAGGGAAGCTGTCGGGTGGTGCACGCATGACCCTTGGAGCATTAACTGTAATCGATGTCCATGGTATGCAGTTATTATGTATTCTTTTATCTGTCAGCCTACAAACTTGTAAAACCATGTCGTTATTTTTTCTTCTTTATAAATATTTTTATTATTTTCATGACAAGAATAATATTAGTTTGGATGAGCAGAATTTTATTAGATATGTGATTCATAAGTGACCTGAACATTATGCTTATAACTGGAAAATATGTTTGAAACTTCCAAATGAAGCAGTTGACTCAGCTTAGTAATGCCAGATGAAATGACTGAAGAGGTGAGGGTAAAACAATCTGGCATTCAGAAAAAAAAAGTGGGAAGTACTTGGACAGGACAAAGGAAAACAGTCTTCAGAAAATAAATGCATGTAGAAAAGAACATCAGTTGAACTGGAAAAAGAACAAAGTATTGCAAGTCAGTTAGTAAAAGAAGGTGAAGAATGAAGACTGAAATATTAGGGCTTACATGTGGAGTCTGCATGTCCTCCCCGTGGTCAAGTGACGTTAAAGACATGCATGTAGGTGCGTGCATGAATGGGCGTGCCTTCTTTGAAGGTTGGGCATCGGGCTGGCAACTCGGCACCATAACAATCTACTGCCAGTCATTAGCGGACGGGAGTTCTGTGTGGCGACCCCTTACCGGGAAAAGCCTAAAGACAGGGGAAGAAAACCAACAGGTAGGAAGGACACAGAAGAAGCATTATTACTCAACAAGTACTTTTGTACTCATGAAGAAAGCAGAATAAGAGGCTGGTGTTGTGTAGTGTGAACAAAAATGGAAGGGAACTGAACACCAGTCCATTTATGTAATCAGGAATTCTAATGCACTATAATAGAGCAAAACTCATTAAATATAACAATATCAGAGAAAGTACTGGAAGCATTTTGGCTTTGTTCATTAATTCTTAAAATGTAGAAATGTTTGTGTAAGACTTGAGGTCTGTGTTAATACCCCATCACAAAACTGACAATAATGAGAAAGCTGTCATCTCTGCAACACTCAACTTTAAAGCAGTGTAGAGAATTGTTTCTGAAAGGAAAAGGGGAAACTCACCAGTTTGTTAAATGCAATTATCTTCTCACAGTATGAAGAATACATTGCAATCAATACAGTGAAAGGTATGTTTAATCAAAAAAGCTATTCTACTCCCAACAGACCTGCAAAAGTAAATATATTATTTCCCTCTGCTTGTCTCTGTTTCTGAGATTCAGTGATTGTATAAAATGGCAGTAGTAGCGTAGCAAGAGTGGGACTAGATATTGCAATTGTGGTCAAAACTGAGAGCTGTTCCCTGTGTGGTCTAAGCATAGCAACTGCTTGCTACCTTGTAGCAAGCAGTTTGCTACAGTTTAAAAGTAAACAATTTAAAAAAAAAATGATTTTATTTTTAACTAAGACCTGAGACCTGTAGCATTCCATGCAGGCAGGGTATAAATTGTAGCAACTGTTTGCTACATCTGCAGCAAGCAGATTGTTAATGTTTAAAAATAAGATTTTCTTTTTAAACTAAAACATGAGCGCTGCACTGCTTTGTGGAGGCAGAGTATAAACTGCCGAAAATGTCTGCTGCATTTGTAGTAAACTGTTTGCTACAGTTTAAAAGACGAAACTGTTTTTTTATTTTTAATGCAATATGTTCAAGATCACTAAGATAGCATTGGAGAGCCTGTATCTAAAGAGATAAATGTATTTACTGTTCCTGTGTGAGATGCTCTCATATTTTAGAATATGTATTATTTTCTTGGTACTGGTCTGTTGATGTGCAACTTCATGTCTCATGTTATAGAGAACAGACCTTTAGTTTAGAAAACACCATGTGACAGCCAGAATGCACTGAAACATGAGGACCTACAAAATCATGGATTCACTTAGGAAACATTGCACCCCCCACACCCCTTGCTAATTATGTATGCCAACTCCAAGATCCCAGTAGATTGCGGAAAGAGCAAATTCCCAATCTCCACTGTTCTACAATCTTGCTCAAAAAAAGCATGTAAGTGTGATAAACTGATTTTCAATAAGGTGTTATGTCTTTTTTTCTGTTCAACAACATGTTTTATATACATAGCTAGCTAGATAGATATATAGAGAGAGTGGCGAGAGAGTGAGAGAGAAAGGTGTGTGTGTGTGTGTGTGTGTGTGTGTGTGTGTGTGTGTGTGTGTGTGTGTGTGTGTGTGTGTGTGTGTGTTCAAAATATTTCCATCTCTCTGTACAGCACAAACCATACACCTCTTCAAAAACTTTACTGTTACCCAGAAACTTCCACCAAACAAAGTAAGCCTAGGCACAAAGTTCAGATACAAATGGCTCAAATCACGCTGCCTTATATTCCACCACCTACACCTATGTGGTGACATACATCCTAACCCTGGCCCCTGAAACCTATACCTCCAGCTATCTGGCTTACACCTATATGCAACCAACCTTAGAGGCATCTGTAATAAATTGCCAGATATCCATGCCTGGATAGCTCAATACTGCCTTGATATTCTAGTCATAACCGAAACATGGCAAAGTCAAGAAATCACAAACTAGAGAAAAAGGTGGAAGTGTAGCTATTTTATTTATATATATATATATATATATATATATATATATATATATATATATATATATATATATTTACATATATAGGGCTGTACTTTAGAAGACTGACAGACCAAAACACTGAGCCCCAAAAGACTGAAAATTCAAAATACTGAACACATTTTTAATGTAGGGTGCAAGCCCCCCCCCCCCCGTACTCCTCATTTGGGGGACAGCGCCCCCCCCCACACCCCCTGCTAACTATATATACCAACTCCAAAATCGCACAACAGTAGAGAAGGGGCAAATTCCATTATTCAGTATTTTGAATATTGAGTGTTTTGGGATTCAGTCTTTTGGTTTTTCAGTCTTCTGAAGTAGACCCATATATGGATGTCCTTCATTAAGTCGAATTAGCTGAACATGGAAGTACAAAAGGTCGAGACCAGAATATCTAATTACCATAACACTGAAAGTTGAGAACGCTGAGTTTTGTAATGTCAAATTTGTTAGTATCCTAGTGGTGTAGAGTTTTTGTCTTGCACTGTCACTTTAAGAAGTTATGTAAAGTGTGGGACAAATATGGCTGATGTAACATGTAACCCTTTACCGTGATTTTTGAGACGTTTTGGTTAAAGTTTTTGAGAAATGGGTATGGGTTTTTTATTGTTTAGAATATATTTTTAAGCTTTAAAGAAATGGTGGTAGTGGTAGTTAAATTGGTGGTGCAAGTTACTAGGAGGGGGAAGTATGTATTTTGGATGTGTGTTGGTGGTGTGTGTATAACTTTTGAAGATTGCGGTACAGTGAGGATCAGGAAATTTGCCTTTTCTCCACTGTAGTGCGATCTTGGAGTTATTATATTTAATATGTAGGGTGTGTATGGGTTGCAGCCCCCCTGAAAAACACAAGAAAGGCTTAATGTGGAGTATGGAGGTACGGATGCAGTGTTTTAGGTGTAGATGGGAATGTTGTGATGATTACATTGTCGAGTTTATGGTTATTCAAGGTTTTGGCATTTAGATATTCTGGTCAGGACATTTTGCATTTCAGTGTTCTGGCAATTCGACTTAATGAAGCTGATCCATATATAAATATAAATATGTATATATAGAGATATAAACCCTCAGCCTATCTCCCATATCATTACCCAAAAATTTAAAAAAAATTCAAGAGATCTTAATAATATGAATCAAACTAAATACTCATAAAAGCCTGTGCATTGTAGGAATATACATGTCCCCTTGTAGCAATATTGACACTTCAGAAGAATTTTACTCTGGGGTCTCATCAAACATTTAGCAAGAAACCATCATAATGGGAAATCTCAGCATTGATTGGCTAGCCGTAGATAACAAAACCCCTAAATATGCCATCAGTTTATACAGCTTCCCTTGGCTCATCTCAGCCCCTACCAAATAAAACAAACCAACAAACAAAGCAACAACAATTTATTGGATACTGACCGACAACCCTAAAAACATTATCAAAGGTGACAACCTCCCAGTTGTCCAAAGTGTTCATCTCCCTATCTATGCTATAAGGGATAGCACTCCTGTAAAAAAACAGCACTGATATAACAATGCTCATAACCTCTTCTCCTTCCAGCCTGATTCATTCATCTCCAGCCTGAAAGCAGTCAACTAGAGGGTGCTACAAACTCTACACTGGGATGAAGCCATACCCCTGTTTAACTACATTCATGAATATACTAAACGGTCATGCTCCCATTAGACCTAAAAGAATTAAGATTAACCCTGTTTCCTAGCTGTCTAATACTAAACAATGAATGAAAAAATGGGATAATGCATGGAAAACATAGAAGTACAGTACTATATCCAGTCTTCAGTTATACAAGGAACTAAGAAATGCTACCCAAAACAAGATCAGAACTGAAAAAGGAACAAACATATTAGACTGCAAACTGAGAACCAAAGTAACCATAAAGCCTTCTGGTCATCATCTTCTAAATCCAGGTCAAACATTACCGCCCATCCCATGTTTAACTAACCAAACAAATATTATTGCTAACCAATTTAACACTCATTTTATACAAACAGTTACCTGTCATATTAACACCGCACCCATCCCTATCACCACTCCCCCATAAAACCACAAAGCAGCCAAAAGATCTTTACCTTCCAACCAGTACCTACTGCTGTGATCAATAATCTCAAACCTACCACCTTGGCCCCAGATGAAATGCCAGCAGAATATATTAAACTAGCAGCAGAAGCCCTTATCCTACCCAGTATCAATCCTAATAAATAGGTCAATTAAAGAAGGATATCTTCCCATACTTTGGAAAAAAAATCATATATCTTACCTCTGCACAAAGGAGGAAAATCCACTGACATTTCTAATTATATGACCATAGCCATCTTATCCCCTTTGTCAAGGATACTACAAAAGTGTATTTATAGACAAGTCCTCAGCTTTATTACAAACAGCAACCTTCTCACCCCCCACCTAGCATAATGTCTACCCACACCACAGCACTTCTAAACTTTATCACTACAGTCAACTAGAGTAGGAATAATTGTGATTCACTCTCAGCAATACTCTTGTATCTGTCCAAGGCATTTGACACTGTGCCCCATCAGAGACTTTTATTTAAACTCGTTTTATTAGGGCTAGTCTCATCATCATTATGCTGGTTTCATAGCTACCTCTCAAACAGGATGCAGGCAGTCAAATGGGAAAAACAACATCTCCACGTTTCTCCCTGTAACAGTTGGAGTCCCTCAAGGCTCAATATTAGAGCCTTTGCTGTTCAGTATATCTTCAACAATGATCTGCACACTGAGAAATCAACATGCATTTATCATCTGTTCTGCAAATAGTCTAAAAAATTGCAGCATCTAAGTTAGGAGTCCCTTACCTCTGTTAAGGCATGGCTAACAGACTCACAATTACTATTAAATCACCTCAAAAAACAAAACTGATCCCATTCACCCCAAAGCAGCTATCTCTCCAGAGATATCAATTTACCATCACCTCATTCAATAATACTGCAGTAGAACTAGTAACCAGCACCAGACTGTTAGTAGTTATCTTTGATGACCGTCTGAAATTCAGTCACCACATTAAACAGGCAATAAAGAGAATTCACCAAAAACTAGGAACCCACTAGAAAAGCAAACAGTACTTAATTGACAAAGCCAGAACAACCAAAGCACCTTCTTTCTTTCTCCCTTCCCTTCTTTATGCTGGCCCCATACTCTTCAATGTGTTTTCCACCATACTCTCCTCAATAGATTGTTGTTACAACAAAGTAGTCAAACCACCGCTACCGAACTCACCACTGTGTACCTCTAAAACAACTTTAGTGGCTCCAGTTATGGCAATCCCCAACTCACTCACACTTAGTGACTACCCACAAACTCTTATACCTCCCTGAAAAGTGTTCAAACCTAATCAACTTGCTCCAGCAGTATAACCCAACCAGACCACTTTGGTCTGTTTACCAGCTGCTGTTGACTGTATGCAAGTCTAAGACCTCCATTGGAGATGCACTGTCCTCCTCCTGTACTGCAAACATTTGGAACTCTGTACCCTGAGCTCTTAGACAAATTGAAAATGCTAAATCATTCAAAAATCAGCTAAAGTAATATCTGTGTGATGCATGGCTAAGCTTATGCTCCACTCCTGGTTAAGTCCTTGCCCTAACTCTGCCTATAATGTCCTTTAACTCAGACTCATTCATGTACTTTTCTTTAGTCTATCCTTCTCCTTATCAACTTCTATTTAACTCACCTTGTCAGCTCTAACTGCTTCAACTCCTAATGTATCTTGGAAAACATACTGCATATTGTGTATCTAAACATCAGTCTTGTAAATCGTTTTAACTGCTATATAATTTACTAAATTCTTTAAATGTTTATATGTTTCTGTAACCTATTGTTTTAAATAACTACATTATCTGTCTAATTTGTAACTACTGTAGAGCTTTTCCCATTTGGACTATCCTAGTAACAAATGCAATAAATAAATACTAAATATGGTGTGTGTGTGTGTGTGTGTGTGTGTGTGTGTGTGTGTGTGTGTGTGTGTGTGTGTGTGTATGTATGTGTATATATATATATATATATATATATATATATATATATATATATATATATATATAGTCACACACACACAAAACATGACGGCAGTGATAAGACAGTAATAGATAGAGCTAATGATATACGTGTGTATATATATATATATATATATATATATATATATATATATATATATATATGTATACACTCACACACACACACACACACACACACACACACACACACACACACACACACACACACCACACTCCTGCAGTCACATAGGTTTCCTCCCACATTCTAAAGACATGCAGTAGGTGGACTGGACACTCTAAATTGTCTGTAGATGTGAGTGCATATGGGAATGAGCGGATGAACTAACAAAGCAGGGCTAGCCACCCGGCGTTGTAAACCTGGGCTTGAGATGATTGTCACTGTTGAAGTGACACCCCGACCCCATGTGCAAAATGGAAAAAGAGGTTGAGGATGGATGGCTGGATAATGATATGCATTCAATTTACATGTAAATACACTGTTAAAGCACTGAAGAGTTTGAATTACTTTGTCCAACCTTGTAAACAGCATCCATGTAGGGACAAATATGGTAAGGAATAATTTCATACAAGGGTACAAAAGGTGAGTGGATCTTGATTACTTATAAGAGGAGACACTGAGAATATCAAAATGTGCACCTTAGAGTAAAGTGGAGTAACATGAATGATAGAAGAGGACTTAAAGTAAAGTGAGATTATCACATAGTCAAGTAACTTAATATTATAAATAATGAGAAGCAGGATCCATTTCAAAAAGCAGTCATTTAACTGTGAAATAGTATAGCATAAAGTATCAGCAATGGTAAAAACGGAGCAAAAGCAGGAAGATCTGATAAAAAATTCTATTTTATTCTCCAACAAGTAAAACGGATGAGTGCGCTTTCGCTTACAAAGCTTCATCAGAGCCATATTAAATAGCCTTCCCATAGGACATTTATACCTAAATTCAAAAAACTTATGGCCAATCAAGCTTACATATCAATTACTACTTCAGAACAATGTATATTTAGTGACGTCTTTTAAAAACATTTACACATTATAAACAACTTTATTATATTATATAAATCTCCTATAGTAGAAGATATATATACAAATATATAAAAAATATGTATATATGTGTGTGAAAGCGCGCTCATCCGTTTTAGTTGTTGGAGAATAAAATAGAATTTTTTATCAGCTCTTCCTGCTTTTGCTCCGTTTTTACCATTGCTGATATTTGTTTATAGAGAAAGTAGCTACGGAGCATTTACTTGGTTGGTTGGTGGTGAACTCTCTGTTTCTGATTATAGCACAAAGTATGATATGAAGAAGAATTCATTTACAGAAAAAAGCTGAGCACATCAAACAGATTTCCAACATAACTAGTAAAAGTATACATAGATAGTGCAACAGTGGGTGACACGTACAGAAAATGCTTATAATACAAAAAGCTAAATGGCGATAGTGATGAGGCTGAAGCTGGAGCAAAAGAGTTGTCACTAGCAGGAAAAACATGCAGGAAAAATACATTAATGCTCATGTGCTATCATTAGAGTCTTCATTTAGATGACATTGATTGATTGTATTTTGCTTTTTGTTTCTAGCTCGTGATGTAGTTGCTAAACTTGCCCAAGAGAAAATTAATTTAAACGATTTCCAGTGGATCTCTCAGCTTCGATATTATTGGGAAAATAATGATGTGTTGGTACGAATGATCACCACAGAGGTTCAATATGGCTATGAGTACCTAGGCAACTCCCCACGCTTGGTTATCACACCTCTAACTGACAGATGCTACAGGTAAAAACAGGATTAATTAGACTGTGGAGAAATATATACTACAGTTAATAGACTTTTCTCTTAGATTCTTGAAATGAGGTAATGAAACCAAATTGCAGGTCAATGTAACTATTAGGTTTTACCTGAATTTTAGAATTTCTTAACATATTTGAAACCATTACTTGTACTGTCTTACTATCAAAGACACTAGAGGAAGGTAACTATATGAATTAGAACATTTGTGTACATTGTCATGCACCCAAATAAAAGTTTGACACAAAAGAAAGCAATGAGCGCTTTGCCCTTGAAAGAGCTTCTTCAGATCAAGATGTTTTTCAACAAAGAAGTTTTGACTTTTAAACAAGTTAAAATTGTTGATTACTCATAAGTCTCAAATGAGTTTGTCTGTAGTGCATGATTCTTTTTCCCTGATGTTTTAGGATTCTCAGCCAGCAGCTTTGTTGTTTCCAAGTTGCAGTTTTCTCTGTGGTGTGTGTGTGTAATTGGTTCTACCTCAGTTAGTCGACACGCCGGAACATCGACATGGAAATCGCGAGCCCCAGAAGATCGACAGTTCAGAAGACCGACGCGACGGGCCCCAGAAGATCGACAGTTCAGAAGACAGACTCGACGGATGAAAGCACCGACGTCGAGGATGCCGACATGGGAAAAGGCTGTGTAAGTATGCGGTAGTGACGGACGTTAGGGTGCGAGTAAGGTAAGTGTGGATATTGACTGTCTGTGGGGATAGGGGTGGGTTAAGTGAGTTAGGGTTAGGGAGCGGGTCAGGTAAGTGTGCGGTAGTGATTGTGTTTGGGTTAGGGGCGGGTTAATCACAACAATCAACAAACAAAACACATTCCCTGTCCAAAAACCACATACACAACACAAGCACACCAAAATCCCTACAAACCCACACTAAACCTCACATACACAACTACCTACAACCCTAACCCAAACCCTAACCCTAAGGTCCGTCACTACCGCACACTTACCTGACCCGGCTCCTAACCCTAACTCACTTATCCGCCCCTAACCCAAACACAATCACTACCGCACACTTACCTGACCCGCTCCTAACCTTAACTCACTTAACCCGCCCTAACCCAAACACAATCACTACGCACACTTACCTGACCCGCTCCCTAACCCTAACTCACTTAACCCGCCCCTAACCCAAACACAATCACTACCGCACACTTACCTGACCCGCTCCCTAACCCTAACTCACTTAACCCACCCCTATCCCCACAGACCGTCAATATCCACACTTACCTTACTCGCACCCTAACGTCCGTCACTACCGCATACTTACACAGCCTTTTCCCATGTTGGCATCCTCGGCGTTGGTGCTTTCATCCATCGAGTCGGTCTTCTGAACTGTCGGTCTTCTGGGGCCTGTTGCGTCGGTCTTCTGAACTGTCGATCTTCTGGGGCTCGCGATTTCCATGTCGATGTTCCGGCGTGTCGACTAACTGAGGTAGAACCATATGAGAGACATGCACACACACACACACACACACACACACACACACACACACACACACACACACACAAAATAGAGAAGAAGGGTATGGTCTACTGATCAGCTTTTCCACAGTGATCCTTATCTAAGTAATGCAATTAAATCAATTCCTAAATAAACTAATTACTGCTGAAGTGAATAGGCAAACTGTTGTAAAGCAATGACTTGGCTGTGTAGCCAGACATGGTGTGCATATGAGAGTATGACACCTAAAAAAACAATGAATATGGGATGTGTGGAGCTTGGCTTTGACAAGATGCAGCAAGACAGATGCCTCAAGCAACGTAATGAGTTTGTGGGCACTCATAAAGTAGTGATGAGCTAATGAAATAATAAAAAGGTACAGTCCATTACAGGCAAAACATACAGTGAAGTTTGATGAAAAAACAAAGAAGTAGATTGACTGGAACAGCAAAAGATTACACCAGACACAATTGGAGAACTGTACAACATTTTCTGTCTGTTAGAGCTAAGTCACATTTTTATATATGTATTTAGTTGTAAGCAGTTTGGTGCAACTAAATCAGTCATGGAACAATCAAAATGACTATACTGATATGCATTTGTGCTTTGGAGACTGTAGGGTCACTAATCTCATTCTAAGTATCCTTAGAGGTAAAAAGTATGGCCTGATAGTGTTGTGGTATACTCCAGAAAAGCTTTAACAGAATTTTAGTTACCTGTGCTTTGTAGTTTAGACCCAAAATGGAAGACTATGTCATGTGAGGAGAGTAGCAGAATTGTCAGCATACTGAAACAATATGGTATCACCACAGTGCTCCACATTTCATTAATGAATACAGTGATGAAAAAATGGGTCAGCCACTGGGCTCTATTGACCATCCATGGTCATTCCTGGGGAAGAGAAAGGGAAAAGTGTACCATCCCATCTAACTATATACACCTGAGCCATCTGTGCACAGTAACAGAGACCCCATATGCAGTTGGAAGTTTAAGGAGGTATCCATGGTTGATTGTATCACATGTCTTAGAGATGTCTAATAAAATATGAGATTATTGCTACAGTTGAGATGCTGAATGGTATCAGGCAGAGTTGTATAGTGCCATGCTTCATTCTCAAGTCATGTTGCATCTTATATATAAGATTATTTTAATGAGATATTGGAGGAGCTGATCATGTATGCATTCCTACAAACTGAGAGGGGGAGAGGAGGTGGTGAAGTCATAATAACAAGTACATTCTTTATGCAGCAGTGCCTAAAGGGCCGGTTTCCAATGTTGCATCACACTCCTTTGCATAAGCAAGCAGTTTATTAGTTTTGACACAAGCTTTACCATAAACCTAACTGTTCTTTTAAGAATTATTGAGGTAAATTGTCAGTTGAGACTAGTCCAGTTTTCTGTTTACAAAGAGGTTGATGGTCCATGTGGAGACACCAGTTTCAACCATGAAAGCAAAACACTCTGACAGACAGTAATCTGGCGTTCTTGATTTTGTTTGCAAATAAAATTATATTCCCTTTCTACATTTTGATGATTTGCATGTAAAACAATGAGCAGGTTAGATTTCATCAGTGAAAAGTAGAAACACTCCTATCAGAGCACATAATACCATGCCTTGTTAGACCAAATTTTAAAACTATAATTTTCACATAAGCCAAATTTCAGCCACAGTCACATTATAAAGGATTTTTGCGTAATCCAGTTTTGTAAAACAATGCCACGGTGGTACGACGGTAGAGTTGTTACCTCACAGCAAGAAGTTCTCCCGTTCGATTCTCGGCTGGCTTGGGAGTACATTGTGTGTGGGAGTCTGCATGTCTTCCCTGCGGTTGGGTAGCGTTCGAAAAACATTCGTGCGTAAATGGGCGTGCCTTTGTTGAAGGTTAGGTGTCGAGCTGGCACCTTGGTGTTTCGTAAAAATCTACTGCCAATCATTAGCGGACCGGAGTTCCGCTGTGGCGACCCCTTACCTGGAAAAAGCTGAAAGACAAACAACAACAACAACCAGTTTTGTAAAACAGAAATCTTTTTTTTATATATACTTCTTGCATTGAAATGTACCAATTTAAGGCTTATAAAATTGACCATATATTTAGGAGGGTGCAACACTTATGTTGTGGGAGTTTTATCCTGCGTAAGAATTTTTTTATGGTTCCCCATTTGGTCTATTGTTGTTAAGTGAGTAGGTTTCACTGCATTTGTCATTGATCTGTTTTGTAACCTTCCACAACAAAAAGTAAGCATGCAATTAGTTACCTTAAGAGGAGTGTGGAGGAAGCAGAGCTCACAGCACTGGATATTTTAAAGGATGTGGATGTCATACACAATATATTTCTTCATTTTGTTTCTTCAGCAGATGACATACTAATTTGTTTTTGGGGATTTTCAGAAGAAGCTTGCCATTAGCTGTATTTTTGATCATTCAGATTTCATGGAACTGGCATATATTTGTTGCGATTAGTCCTTGTATCTCAATCAAACTTATCAACATGTAGCTACTCAGATGTGCAAAAAAAAAAAGTAAAGAGCAAATCTTTGCATTCAGTATCACCTGTATAAAAGCTAGGACAGTGCAAAGGGTCTGTGATTAGCCAAAGATTGGTATTAGCTAACAATGTGGGCTTTATGTAATAATGGAATAATTAGTGAAAGCTGACATAAAGTTTATTTATTTTAGCTGTCCTTTGTTGGTTGGGTTAGTCCCACTAGGCTAATGGCCTGTTTTCACAGGAGACCCCAGATGAGGAGAAAGAAGGGAAAGTAAAGGAGTTGAAGGACAGATAACTTTATAACAAAATAATTTTATACATGTAACTTTATAACAGCAAAATCGTTGTATACATTGGTCATATTATGTAATAATTTTTCTGGAGCTTTTCTCCCCAGGACTCCGCTGAAAACGGACACTAGCTGTCCAGCCAGACCATCCTGTAAACAAATGTTAAATAAATAAAAATAAATAAATAATACAGCTTACCTTTAAATCTGTAGTGGATTTAAAGGACAGTGGTACTCATTCTCCTGTCTTTTTCTACTGGGTGTTAAATGATGCATATTAGGAATTACTTGCTAAATATGATTTTATTTGCTGGAATTTAATCATTTGCATCCTGCTGCTGTACAGAACACGTTTAGCAAGCATTAAGTACATTCAGAGGGAAATGTAGCAGCACAGCACGCTCAATAAATTTAAGAAATGGCATAGACTGTAACAAAGAAATCTATTTATAATATGATTACTTAACTGCTGCTTCTCTTTCAAAACTGTAGGACTGAAAAACATAAAAAGAGTGTCAATTTAGTCAGAGCTTTCTTGCCACCAAAGTGAGCTCCTTCAGGGGGACAAAACGTTGGTCAGCTAGCAATTTTTCAAGGCTAGGAAGATAAGTCCTTCTTGGGGAAAACATTTCACTAAAATTTATTTTTATTAGGAAAACTTGTTTTTAATCCTGAATAAAATGTGGTGTTTGAAAGGAAGCTGAATATTTTTTGTACAGTTGTTGCATTTCTAAGAGAGTTTGTGTGTAAATGCGTTTGTGAACTTTTTGTGTAAAGAATTCTGTATTTGACAGAATTTTAAACAGATTATATAGGTTTGCATTTTGAGGCATGATATTGTGCTTGTAAGAGACTGTCAGTGGTTTACTTACTTCAGTACCACTTATTCTGTACTTTACTTTTACCAATTCATCCAGAGCCCCCAGCTGTCTTTGAGGTCTCATTCTCAGCTTTTCTCTGGAGTGGCTACCGATCTCCTTGGTTTTACTTTCTCCTGTCTGCAAAAAGAATAATGTTGTTAGGAAATCTGTGGGTTTCAGGTCAGCTCTTGTTGTGCCTAGATGTATTTGGTACTTTATATCTCTCATCTTTTCCCCGGTCTTTCTGGTGTTGTACCTACAGGCCACTAAGGACCAGGGATAGCAATGTCATCTACAACTGTGAGGATGCCTTTGGAAGGCAAGGGAGAACCACCCTTGTGGGTACTCAAGGTAAGAGACACGTGAAGGTCCTTCACTTAGCCAAAGTAGGGACCCAGAATCTGGGATGACTTTGCTTGCCCATGAGTCAGGTATTTTACTGGAATTTCCCAGGAAAGGTGACCACAGTGAGAAAATCTTGCCTTCTTCTGCTTCTGTTTCTATGGCTGGAGAAGATTTGATGGGATTTGCTAAGGAGCTAATTTCTGTCTTTTTTTTGCTTACTTCTACTTCAGGAAAGAAAAGAAAAAGAGTTACCTTTCTTTCTGACTTGGATTGTCTTTCAGATGAGCAGACATTGCAGGGGAATGATGGTACTTCATGGATTTTGTCCCAGACTAAACATTCTCATTCTAAGGAAAGTAGAATTTCAGATTTCCTTCCAGAAGGTTTTTCTTTTTCTGAGACTTTATCTAAGATGAAAGGTTTTTCAGTGAGAACAGAATGAAATTCAAATTACATAGAAAATGTATAATGACTTGGGTATGCCGACATCTGCAGGTATTTTTCCTATTTTGTCTACTTTAAAGAATGTTTTTCTAATTGTTGCTATTTTACTTGAGAGTGAATCTCCTGTCCACAGGTCATCTGACAAGCTATACAGGGTTCTTCATTCTCATAAGTATCTGTTTTCCAACCATAAAGCAGATCCTGCAGTAATCTTGCTATCTAAACCTGCTTCTATTAAACAGATTTCTTCTGCTAATCCAATTCCCACTGATAAGGATGGGAAAGCTTTTGACAAGTTAAGAAAGAAAGTGTGTTCTTCTACTGCCAAGCTCATTTGTTAAAGTTTTTACTTTTATCTTTTGAGAACATGCAAACGTTAATAGTCAGCCATCCTTCTTCTGAGGTTAAAAATGCTTTGAATGCCTCATTAACATGTGCTTCTCATGTAACTAGGCATGTTTTAAATTGTCCTTATGATGCTGCCATTTCTTCCTCCAGAAATGCTGCTTCTGGGTCATTAGTGGAAAGGCTGGCTTGGCTTTGTTCTCAAAACATTCCTGAAGATGTTAAAATTGAAATTTTAAATTCACCTTTAGATAAGCTATTCTGTATGGCCCTTCTGCAGCTGAGGCTCTCAAGAAGTGTAATGAAAGGTGAAAGTTGATTCAAGGAGTGACTAATATTTTACAACCCTCCTTTTTTAAAACAAAAATTGCCTCCCTTTACAATGAGCAATTTAAGCAAGGCGCTTTCATACAGAAATTAAAAAGCAATGACAAAGAGGCTAGAAAAAAAGAAAGTTAAAGCTCCAAGAATCAAAGACATTCCTTCCAGACTGTTTGCCTTTTCAGGCTCCCTCTTCCACAATGGCAACCTGGCCATCTCTCTAAGGCTTCCTCTTCCACAATGGCAACCTGGCCATCTCTCTAAGGCTTCCTCTTCCCTTGTGGCACCAGACTGTTGCAGACAAATGTGTTTTAAATGTAATTCAGTAGGGGTACATTTAGCAATGAAAATCCCGCCTTGCCTTGCCCAGTGCGCCAAGTCTCCTTGTTTCCTCCAGTTTTGCACCAAATGCTTGCACAGGGAATAATAAAATCAGTGTCTCATTTCCTGATGGACAAAGACTTTTATTCAAGGATTTTGTTTTTTTTTTTTTTGTTACCAGAAAGGGACGGATACTGGAGGCATGTCCTGTACATTTCCTTTCTAAATATTTTGATTAAGATTCCAAATTTCAAAATGTCTTCCATTTTACCTCTACTCCCTTTTATAGTTTTTATGGTAAAGCTAGAATTAGTAGGTACTTAGCATCACACTCCCATTTGTAAAGAGATCAGACATTTTTTAAGATGTTTGTCCCTGGTTGAAATTATCTGTTCTCTGTTTTAGGTTTTGAACTGTCCACTGCTGTAAGGGTATTCATAAAGTGTCTAGCTATAGTATCTACTTATTACAGACTTCAATGTATTCATGCTTTTCCATATTTGGACAACTGATTTATCTTTGTGGACTCTTTTTTCAGCTGTCAAGAGTCTTAGCAGCTGTTTTTCTGCTCAGTCTTTTCAAAAATCTTTTCTCACCCCTTCTCACAGAATTGTATTTGAGATGTCTATTAGATTCTACCCTATGGAGAACATTCCTGTTTTCAACAATTCTTCCTGAGTATTTCCAACCAAAGCTAAGCATCTGCCAGGGATTTTTTCAGGATTTTGGGGTTCATGGCATCAATGAGTCTCATGCTTCCCCTAGGCAGACTCCATATGAGGAAAATCCAGTGGCGCCTCAGGTTAGTCTGGAGTCAGCATCATCGCCCTTTGTCTTTTCAGATCCCTGTCCTGGGATTTGTAAAAGGGAGATTATCTCGTGAGCAGATCACATCTCTTGCAATCCATGTCTCTCATTCTTCTTTCTGACCCCTCACCAGTCTGTCACTACAGATGCATTAGATCTGGCATGGTGATCAGTTTCCAAATGTGTGAAACTGCAAGCTGTGTGGAACTGCCATGACATATAGAAGCACAGAAATATTAGCTGGATATTGGCAAGGATCAATGCTTTGAAACCCTTAATTCATCTCTAGTTCCCAGGGCCTCTGCAAGTTTATACAAACAACACCACAGTGAAGTGGTACGTAAACAAAACAAAGGGATACCAGATTGCACCCTGTTTGCAGACTTGCCGTAATAATGTGGGAGATAGCAACTCAGGTTAGTTTGACTCTGAAGGATTCATACATTCCAACAGAACAAACCTTGAACAAGGTTGTAAACAGAACCAGGACATTCCCTCATGAATGGAAATTTCATCCTAAAGTCTTCCAAGAATTCTAAGCAGATCTGATAGCCTCCTCTCAGAACATACTACTAAAGGAATTCTGCACTTAGATTCCTTGCAAACAGTTTACATGGACTGTAATGTTCTTGCAGGCTTTTCCACCCTTTACACTGATATCCATATAAGACAGGAGTTATTGGATGTACCTCAACCTGAAAACTCTTCAACTGACTGACTGGATGACAGAATGTTGATACCATTTTGGCATCCTTTTTCTTTGGACATGCAGCAGATACTAAAGGAGGTGAAAAAACTGTTACTAAAATTATATAAGTGCAAGTGGAAAAGGTATTTTAGTTGCTGCCAATCTGAGGACCAGGACCCTCTCCAGACCTGACTGCCACTGGTTCTTGATTATTTGTGTGAGCTACTGTCCTCTAGTATTTCTTTTTCTTCTGTCAAGATTCACTTGTCAACCATTTCTGTTTGTCTCCCCTTAGATCCCACCTTTCTAACCATCCTCAAATTTAACAGTTTTTGAAAAGGGTGTTGCATGTCCATGCACCTGGAAAGAATGTAACTCCTCCTTGGCATTATAACTTTATGCTTGAAAAGCTTAATTTTTCCCACTTGAATCAACTCATCAGGCCAAATTTAGGTTTTTAACATGGAAGACTTTTACACATTGCTATGACTTCTGCTAGGGAGTATCTGAGTTACAGGCTCTTATAGTGAGTCTCAACCCTTCCTCATTTTTTCACAATGACTGGGTTTTGGTAAGAACTAAACATTTTTTTATGCCTAAAGTGGTCTTAAAGTTTTATGGAAGCCATACTCATAATCGCTCTGTCGTCTTCAGGAAAGTCAAACAGCTGTTTGTCTCCTATGAAGTTAAGAGGAAAGAACAACCAGTATTAAAGCAAACATCTGTTTCATGCTATTGGCTTTTGTTATGCTCACCATAAGATGTCACTTCCAGTCAGGGTGTTAGGGCCCATTCCAAAAGGGGTTTGGCTTCTTTGATGGCTTTCTGGAAAGGAGTAGACTCTAGAAGTATTCTAGAGATAGCAATGTGGTCCTCTGTACAGGTCTGTGTCATTTCATTGAATCCCAAATCATTGATCTACTTTCATTGAAAAGTAATTTGACTGAAAACTCATTTCATAAAAAAGTGTAGAAATGCATGGAAGGTATACAGTGGTGTCATTTCTTAATCATAAGGGTTATTATGGAAGTGAGTCTAGCAGAGTATGTATAGATTGTTATGGTCAGTATTACCACATTGAACCCCCAGATCTGTAAATGTTTGTATTTGCATTCTAGCACTGATTCACTGCATGTGGTACTTTTTTCTTTTCTCTTCGGTTGTGTGACCCTGAAGTTAGTATATATAAGGGGGGATGTGGGGGGGAGCCCCTCACATGGGGGTACAGGGAACTTGCCCCATGCAAAAATTATTTTGTAATATATTACTTGCAGAGAAGAATTTCTGTGAAATGAGTTTTCAGTCATATCAGTTTTCAGTGAATTGAGCATACAATTAAATGACATAGACCCCTGTGTACGTACTTTTACAAACACTATACACTAAATTTTTTTTCCAGGTCAAGAACAGGCTTCTCTATACTTAATTTTTCTCCTCCTCTGTTTTTAGATGCTAAGCTATAGTAATTAACTCAAGTAGCTTTGGCTACTGCAACAGTGATCTTGATGTTGGACATAGTACAGTTGCGCAACAAAACTTACCAGCCATCTTAACAGTATATGTTCTAATAGATCCCTATTGCAGTAGCTGCCCCCCTCCAGCCCCCCTTTTTTGCTGTTTTTTTTTTCTTTTTCATTGCCAGGGTGAGGTTGTACAGACCCTTGTGTATATAGTTTACAGTTGGGTTTGTTTTCTAGTATTATCCTTGCAGAGTTCTTAACTCTTCTCTTTTTTTGACAAAAAAAGCTCTGACTAAATCTGGCACTCTAACTGTCTTTGTATTTCAGCTGCTCTTGAGCTTCTGACAAAGCATGTAGAATATGCTCTTATGCTTTGAAAGCTGAACAATCACTGGGGTAAGATTCAAATAACTTAAGCTACTGCAGCAGTGTTCTATTAGAACATCTATGGTTATGGTAAGTTTACTTACACAGATATACCCCTCGCACACACACAGATGTATGCACAGAAATTGTTCTGTCAAGGTGTTCAAGACATTGTCATGCTGTCTTTCTTAAATTTGTACTTGTTTATATAATGAAAGCCTTGGTTTACTCACCTTTGCTCCTCCACTTCTTTATGGTGGTTTGTTGGTGTCGTTATGGTATTACTATGAATTCTACCACTTCGTTGAATTCAGCTCTGCCACATTTTATTACCTTTGATTAAATATGGCTTGCCTCTACAGATCAGTTGATTTGGAAACAGGTTGTATGGTGATCATGCATTCTGTAAAGGTCGCTGACCTCTTGGACTGAAACACTCTTGTCATCTGCCATTTTCTTTATCGGTGTTGCACCTGATCATTAAAAACAATTATAATAAACTGGTATTTTCATTTTTAGTGTCTGATTGGAAATCATTTATCAAATATTATAAAAGGTAGTCTCAAAAAATGTAAACATTCACCAAGAAGTGACATTAAAATGTTGGTGCTCTCGTTTGTGATACCCATAAGTATACAAGTTACAATCATCTGTCATGTAAAGCAGTCAAACGCAATGCTATTTGTTATGTGCTTCTCCTGGCATGTCTCCTTTCACAGGTAAACTCTCCTACTGTCTAAATTCTGTCTCTAGTGCTGCACTTCACTGAAAGTAAAGTATCTGAACATATCTGGTTGTTAGTATTCTGATGCAATTTATTATGATGCTGACTCAGCTGTTTCATAATTGTTTAGAACCTTGATGGGTGCATTGAAATTGAACCTTGGTGGTGCTCCAGAGGGACCAGCTGGAACAGGAAAAACAGAAACAACCAAAGATCTGGCAAAAGCCATAGCAAAGCAGGTACTTATATTCTAATCAGAGCACATCACTTTCAGCCTGCAGGAAAAGTATTCTAAAATTATTTATATAGTTTCCAATAAAACTGGACACATTCTATTATTTCCTTGAAATCATGCAAAGAAAACCGCAGATCTCTTTCCCGATAATGAAGGTTATGATGATTATATTTTCATTTTTAAATTAAACAGAAATACAATATTTGCTGGTAGACAGGGGTGTGTGGCTAATTCTATCTGCACTGTTTATTTATTTTATTTCTTAATTGCTCCAGATTCCATGTAGACAAATGTTTCAGTGATCTATACTCTTTCATCCCCCAGCTAGTAACTTGTTTATCTTATAAACAAATAAAATGAGTCAGATATCATCTTCAGTAGTTAAAAGTGTAGCTGAGATTTTCGATAGATGTCAAGTGTAGATATTACCTTTGATTATCCCTAAATATTAATATTAGTTACTATTGTAATGTTAAATGAGTCATTCAGTAGCTTTCAGGGCAAGTAGTAAATAAAGAAAATAATTTAATCAGAAATAACATGTATGTAATGCACCAAAAATATAGCAGTATAGTTTTATGACAGTGGTCTTTAAGTTTTGAATTATTACTAATAAGCCATTCTTGTGAATACTTGAATAACTTAATGTGAAAATCTGTAAACATCCAATTCCAAAAACAGTTCAATATCCATGGATATCTAGCATATAAGTTTAACTCATTGTGCACTGAAATCCAACCTGTGTTGATGGTATTCACAAAAAATTCAGTTGGAAAATTGTCAAGTATTCGGTATTACTATTTGGGTTTTGTTAGATACTTGCTCCTTAAAAAACAAGAAGTACTGAATCCTGTTTAGGAAAAAGATGATTAGTCATCCAGATTTTGCAATAAGTATTTTAGACAAATACTGAAGTTAAAGTTGAAGTATGAAAGTTGAATGGGACTTTTATGATTAATTATATTGATGACATAATCTGTCACACCATGTTTTATCAAAGAACTACTAAACTTATAATAAAAGATGGTTATTTTGCAATGACCAATAAAAACAAAAATGAACAAGTAAACCAAAAATCTAGTATCCAAGGATTCACTCATAAAAATATATCAAATAAAGTTTATTGTAAAAGAACACTCGTGGATCAAGCACCTTCATCCTTACTGCTAGCAATCAGAATCGCAACAAAGTCCCCAAAGACCCTTTTTATACAAAAATCACTCTGATTAAAAAATTATTCAGTTACTAATTAAAAACTGAACAGTGGGATTTAAAGCAAAAACACCATTCAAACATCTTAATACTCTCAACTAATGTACTTTCAAAAATACTTTCCCATAAATGATAAATATTTAAAACATATATGTAAAATATAATAATGTAAAACAAAAGTTTTAAAATTCTGTTGCTGTCATGATTGACACAGACTGGATAGAGGTGTATTCATTTAATCCAGGGTGTGAGGTTGCCTGCAGTTTTAACTGCCATTTCATCTCCTTATTTTCTAACATCACCTTAGCTTCCCTACCCCTTGGGTTAAAGGACGCAGAGTCAATGATGCCAAAGGCAAACTTAGAAAATGTAGGGCAAAACAATGAGTGGTTAAACAAAGCATTATTCTCCTTTTTATTTTTAATATCATATAGATGCTCATAAATACATCTACGTAAACCCCTCTCTGCTTTGCCAATGTAAAAACTTGGAACACCCTACACATATAGCCATATATGTCACCCATTTGCTAGAACAGTTTCCTTTAACAAAAAAGAAAAAAAACACCTTCAAGCCTACCCTATTCTTTAAAATAACACAATCCTTATCGCATATAGAGCATTTTTTACACATGCCACATTTGGTGGTGTGTTGAACACCGTTATTCCCTTTCCCATTCTTAAAACTTCCCTTATCAAAAATCCTTAAAATTCTTACCAGTCTTGTAGGTAAACAATGGCTCATTCCCCTCCATTTGTAAAATAACTGGATTAGTTTTAAATATACTCCAGTTATTTCTAAAAAATATTTTTAACCAAAGCTGTATCTCTGCTATACTGGAAAAGCATGACTTTATAATAGTTTTGTTATTCACTACTACCTTTTGCCTTTCACCATTATTCTCATAGGGTAGTCCTACACTAAACAAAGGTCTATATTTCCTCCCCCATTCAGACTGGACATATTCTCTTATGTTATTAACCAGTGAAGGTGAATACACTCTGTCCCAAAACGTTTGGGCAACCTTATCCACTTCATTTTCTAAGTCCAGTCTTTGGGAAGTCATTTTAGCTACTCTTTCTTATACATTGTCCCTTTATAAAACTCTTGTTATGGCTTAAAGGGTGAAAACTTGTAAAATCCAAGTACAAATTGCTACATTTTGCTTTTGTATAAATTTTTGATTTAAAACCACTAGAGGTATATTCAGTGAAAGTATCCATATAATTAATTACCCTTCTATTAAAATTAAATGTAAATTCCAAAAATTCTGAAGAATTATTAAGATACTCCACAAATTTATGGATATTCTCCTCTGATCCCTTCCATAAAATAAAAATGTCATCCGGAAACCAAACTTAGAGAGCTATATTTTGAAAAAATGTAGAATTAAACACTGCTTGATTTTCCCATTCCAGTAGCAGTAAATTTGCATATATGGGAGCACAGGAGGCTCCCATGGCCACACCCCTATTCTGTTTAAAAAATTCTCCCTCAAAAAATATAAAATTATTGTCTAACACCAAAGCCATCATTTCCTCTATAAGTCTTATTTCACCCCTCCCAAAAAATGTGTATGCTGATACAAACTATCATAAAAGAATTCCATCCCTTTATCCCTGGGAATAAAAGTAAAAAGGTCCTTGATATTGATAGAAGGAAGATTAAATCTTTTGACCAAATATCTTCCTTCAGTCTCCCAAAAAAATCCTAGGAATCAACAAGAAGATGTGGGACTTCTCCATAAATTGGTTTAAGCCACCTATCGATACCTACTGGCAATGGATACATTAGCTGTCACTATAGGCATAAACAGAGGTTCCCTACATTCTTATGAATTTTGGGAATTCCAAAAAAGGTAAGGACAACGGGAGCCTCCACTTTCAAGGCTAAATATGTAGCTTTAGAAATGATCTGGTCCACAAGATACTCCTCTAAAAAAGAATCTATTCTTTGATAAGCTATATTAATCTCATTTTGTGAGATCGAGGAGTAAGTATCTTTGTCATAAAGTAACTTAAACATAACTCCTGAATAATCAAAAGTATTAAATAAAACCATTCCCCCTCCCTTGTTGTGTTTCATAATTTAGACAGGATTGTCGTGTCTTAACGTATTCAATAATTCTCACTCATTTTAATCAATTATAAGGGTAACCTTTACCTTTATTGTTACTAAGTATATAAAAGTATATATATATATATATATATATATATATATACATCTTCTGTAACTGATTTTTCAAAAACTTGTAAGGTAGGATTGAGTTGTGGATTAAATATACTTTTTTCTTAAAATGACCTTTATTTTTATATTCAACCAATCCACCCTTTTCCTTAAAATAAATGGATACATTTAGTTTTCTTATAACTAATTTGAGTTCTATGAGGGTATCTATCACATCCAACTGTGTAGAGGGGACAAATTTAACTCCTTTTTGAAATAAAGCAAAATATTCCTTTGTAATATTCCTATCTGTGTAGTTGTACATATGGTATTCTTGGTATGAAAAATCTATGCCATATAAAGTAACAATAACTGGATCACCCTGCCCCAAATCTATTATCTGGGGTAATATTCATATGTCTCTCTTCATATTCTTGGATAATTCTGTTACCTGTTGTTTTGTTTCCCCCTCGGGAGGAAAAAAATGAGAATTACCCCTATCTCCCTCATAATGGTTTTGCCCATTATTCACCTCTTTAGGTCTTTGGTCAAAGCTTTTACGATTCATACCTTTTTTAATTACATGTACGTCTTGTTTGGGGTAGTGATCCAAATTCCATTCCAGTTTCTTTTGTATCATTTAAAACCAGCATTACAGTTATTTTCAACATTTAAAACTGACTTATAATACATTCCCCACTGTTCAAAACTTAAATAATTCCTAATTTTAACATTAAGTTGTTCTGCCTCTTGAAAAAGACCGTTGCTATTAGCCACATTTCACTTAATGATCATATTCATAAGTTCAAACCAGTGTCTGTCAAACATTTGCGCAAATTCATTAAACATAATGTCATTGTTATTTAAACCAAACGTGAATTTAGACACCTGTAAACCCTGTGGAACAATTTTCAACTCTAAACACTTTAAGTTTTAATTTTAAAAAGTTTATTTTCTAATACCACTAGTCATCGGGCCAATAGTGCCAGGTACACTATATACTATGGCGTACGTTTTCTTAGATACAGTACCTTTTCTAGATGGAAGAGAGGTATCCAAGGTGGAAACATGAACTTTAAAATCCTTCCAAGTCTCAGAAGATTATCTTTCTCAATGCTAAACCCAAGTCCTTTTGATTTGTTGCAATCCCGCCCTTCATCCGAAGATAGTGAAGAGAAGCCACACCATGTTTTATAACAAAGAACCAGGCACATACATTGTTGTCTTCACTTGACTTGTGCCTTATAGATCATTGTTTGCCAAAGCATAGTGTCATGCTTATCTAATTTCCTCTTTATGGTTGAAAAATAGATGTGATGGTTCAGCTCCTTAACATGGCACAGATAGTTACATAAAGACAACTTATAAACATGATATCTTCATAAATTTAGCATTGTCAGCATTTGATCAGGCAACACCAGTTTTAGCAAAGATATAGCTGGCCCACCCCTGCTGAGTCTATCCAGGTATTTATTGGTGCAACCCATTAGTAGATTTAATTATTTTATGTATATGAGGGAGTGGCTGAAGAAAACAAGTTCATTTAGGAACAGGTCTGTTTTTGTCAAATCAGTGTTGATAAAAGGCATAAAGTAAGGTTTTAATGCATGCTAAGACTTCTTGAATTTAATGCTTTGTTATTGCTTCAACTCATTGTTATTCATTCCATGCTCTTTTAATTCTTTCACACTCTCCATCTGTTTCTGTGTTGTCTCACACTGTTTTTTCCATTATACTTTTTATAATATTTTAAGGTACATCTCACACTATCAAATCTACTAAGGAGGAAAAGTTACTCCATGCTTTTTAACAAGTAAAATTAACAACAGTCTTGTTCTTCCAATTTTTGCTTCCCTTTTCAGCATACATTCAGTATTAAAATATTATTTTTCTTCCCATTGTTTATTCTTGCATATTGAAAACATGAAATTAGATTATTAGAAACAAATTATTTATGCACCTGCTGCCAGCAGAAAACAACTTGCCCTACTGAAAACTGCTATTTAAGTGTCAGTTATTATTAAATGTTTGATGTTATGTTGTCCTATCTCACCTTCATTCTTACGTGGATGGGTTTGGAGCCAATCCTTGGCTTCGACTCAGCCAAATACACAGCTGGAAGTCTCAAACTTGGCTCGTGGCAAGGTAGATTTCCCATGGTGCAGTGGTGCAAATCCCCAGATCTCATTTGCCGCTTTACGAGGTTGGATGTTCTCTTCTTGGCTGTGGCTAAGCTTTTTGTCTTCTGCATTTTATTAGTTTAAACTAGTTAGGATTTATGCATTAGTTAGTTTACTGTGTGCCGTGAAACTTTAGCTTTAATGTGTAGCTTAGTTTATCTCCTTTTCCGCTGTTGTGTGCTTTCTGCTTGGCCGTCATTTTTTTTGCAGGTCTGTACTTGTATCCCGTAGTTTTTTCTGTAGTGGTGCTTTAAAACCTACCTGTAGTGTTGTGTGTTGTTTCATGTTTATTAGCTTGGTTAGTTCATTAGCTCGTTTAAATTAGAGAGCTAGTAGTGTGTAGCAGTGTTAGTGTATTCTATATCTTTTATACCTGTGTAGGTCCATTTAAATTAGAGGTCCTAGTGCTTGTTTTAGTCAGAGCATAGCTAGTTATAATTATTTTCCTTAGATGTGCTGTGTTTGTTAAATTAATGTGTTTCTTTTTATATTTCTAGAAGTGGTGTTTGTTATTCTTATAGAACCTTCTTCTTCCTAACATGTCCAAAGACACCAGGGAGAAAGAACATAAACCTTCAGGTTTTAAAAAAATGTAAAAAATGCACCCAGAAAATGTCTGTTACAGACGGACATAGCATTTGTCTCTGTTGTTTAGGAGCTATCCATCACCAGGAAAATTGCACTTTCTGCCACTCCTTTAGCGCACGTGTGTTGCAGAAGAGGAAAAAGAAATTGATCGTCAAAGGGCTCTTGAAACTGACCTTTGACGAAACTCTACAGAGTGCTTCTTCTTCTTCATTCTCTTCTTCTTCTAAGAGAGACAAACCAACTAAAAGACCATCTCCTGTGTCTTCAGCTCAGTCAGAGCCCCCTGAGAAATTGTCTAAAATTTCAAAGCCTTCTACCTCCTTGGCTTCACAGGCTTCAGAACCAACGGAGATATTATTATTGTCAAACCTGGTTCTTTGGCTCCAAGGTCTTCGGAGCCAAAAGAAATCATGTCTCAGTGCCGGTCCATTGATATTCCACCAGTCTCCCCTACCTTGAGATCTCCCACTTTGGAGAGATATCATTCACCAGCTGTATCCTCCAGGTCCTCTAGGACCCTATCTGATGATGACATGGAGCGTGTGGTGTGCAGACTTTTGAAGTTGCTGGCGCTAGCTAAATTGTTCTTGGCTCTCACCCAACAGGTTTCGGAGCCATCTAAGACTGTTACATCCACTGCTGTTCCTCCTCCAAGCCATGCTGGATCTTCAGAGCTGGAGTGCCAAGTACCACTTGCTGTGGAACCATCGGTTCTGGGACCCCCTTTGGAGATTACGGAACTGATATCTGCTCCGATGCTGTCGACACCATCCAGGGTGTCAAGGAGCCGGGGTTCTCCGGTTGGCCCTGGGGAGATCCCGGGATCCGAACTTCTTCAGTTCTGAGCCTACCTCTCGGTGGGATGGCGTCAGTGAGCTTGGTTCCTACATCAGCCTCGGAGCTGGTCTCTCTGGGGCTGGGGGTATCCTCTGCCTCCTCAGAGCTGGAGATATCCTCGGAACCAGTGGGTTCTGCTTTTGAGCTGATGAGGAGTGTGCTGTCCCCCTGTACAGCTCTACACAAGGATACTGGCATTCATCCCCCCAAGGCACCAGCTACTGTCTTGGCACCACCCCATCCACAGGACAGCAGAGGTTCAGAGCCTCAGGAACCCCCAGTGGGAGAACCCCTCAATTCCAAGGCCTCCCCAGAATACCCTTCTGAGGACCCCCCCCTCCAAAGTGGACATGGAAGAGGAAGCATTTAGACTCCCCTGATGAGTCTGTCCCCTCAGACACTGACCTCGAGGAGTCAGAAGGGTCCCCACAGTCGTCCTCTAAAGATATCTATATCCTTGAGATCCTAAAGCAGAGAGACGGCTGGAAAACCATCAATGCTTCTGATGAGGAGTCGGTGTACCTGAAGGCCTTTGGATCTCAACCTTCAGCCTCTGCCTTTTGATGAGCTAATGGACTTGGACAGTTGAAAGGCATGGGAGTCACCTGACACTATGGAACCAGTCCCTCGGAGGCCAAACAAGTTTTTATCAGCCCCCACTGGAAAAGATTTTCTTGCAAAAGGTGTGCCTGTAGATGCTATGGTAGTGGCAGCAACCACCAAGAAGGAACTTTCTGAGACACCCTCATCTGTTCATCCTCCAAACAAAGATTCTCGAACAATGGAGAGATACAGGAAACGTATCTTTTCGTCAGCAACTTTTACACTCCGATCGCTGAACTACCTCACACACTTCACAAGGCTAGAAAGAGATCTCCTGAAAGAGCTAAGACATACTCTACAAGGTTTACCTTTATTAAGCCAAATCACAGTGGTTCGCATCAGACCTCTCAACCATGCCGAATTATTCGTTTTTTACCGAGTTTTGGGGTTTAAATAAAGGGGTGCCACAATTCCCTTAATTCTCTGCTCAAGTGTACTGCCAAGAGAAACTGCATTATTTTGGTTACTGTTGGTCTGCGGATTTATTCAATGCACAGCTTTCTTCCTGGCTCCTTAAGCTGTTACTGTTTACTTAATTCTCTGCTCGAGTGTACAGTTTACTGCCAAGAGAAACTGCATTATTTTGAATGTGAGAAACTTTCTGTATTGTATTACAAGTGTGTTTACTTAATTCTCTACCCAAGTGTACTGCCTAGAGAAACTTAGAGACAACATTATTTTACTTAATTTTCAAGTGCACTTCCCTGCCGAGAGAAATTTAAGGACTACATTATGGTGTGTTTACTTAATTCTCAAGTGTATTGCTGAGAGAAAGAGAAATGCGTGTTTGTGGAACTGGGTAGGGAGGCGTGTGTGTATGCGACCATGCAGGCATGACTATGTGCCCAGAATTTAGCTAGGAAGTCTTTCAGAGTGGTTTAAAAACAAGCATGGGCCAAATGCTGAAACAGCTTCTTAATACTGATAACAGACTTTGTAGAAATAGATATCCAGTGATTTTTTTTAAAAGCTTCTAAATATTGGCTGTCTTTAATGTGTGATGGCAAGTTATTCTAGCAGTTTACAACTCTTTCTGTAAACTGGCTGTTAGAAGATTTTTCTTTGAGAACGTTTTTATTAATTAGTCTGTGTCAGTTCTGCTGCTCTTTCAAGTCCAAGGGATTCCGATATGTTTTTGAGTAGTTTTATGAAAATGATTCTGTTGACTCTCCTTTATTTGTGGCTTTCAGAATAGTGTCAGTCAGTTAATGACAGCAGAACTCTGCAGGTAGCAATTTAATATAGAAGTAGTTAATTTTATTTTTATAAAAGAAAATTGTCTCAGTTTTTTTCACGAGCTCAAAGTTTGATGGTACAAGTTCTAATGTTAATATAAAGAAATCACTATTCTGTTTATTTTGTATTTAATATTTTGTCTGTTTTTCAGTTTGTGTTTAAAAGCTGGTATCCCAGAACTCCATTGGAGTGGGCGGGGTTACATAATTATGTATGCAAATGTTATTTTAATCAGCGTACAGATTTGTACCTATTTTTCATGGGCCTTTGTCCAGATTTCTGATTTTTCCAGGTTGAGAGGTATGGTTCACATGCTCATATGAGCAACTCGAAAACACAAGCGTGAAAATGGCGACAGTCCTTAATGTTCGAAAAACAGCAAATCGAAAACCAGATTCGCTGTTTTTCGAACATTAATGTCGAACGAAAAAAAAAAGAAGTGTAAAGCAGGGGGTCAAGCCCCAGTGCACCCCCCACACACACACACACACACACACACACACACACTCCCCTACTTTAATATTCTAACTCCGAGATCACACTACAGTGGGGAAAGGGACCATTTCCCGATCCTCACTATAGTGCAATCCTCCCCACAATGTCGAATGTGCATTCGCTCATTGCATATTCGAACCTTTTTCCATTCGGCATTTGCAAATCTTGCAAACTGCCTTTTGCCCAGTTGCTGTTTGCCTGTGTGCAATATGCACAAGTAAAGGTAAACCACTCTACAAGGTTCACTGGCTGCGGGGGTGACTGAGAAAGTCTCCTCCCAGCTGTCCACCTTAAATTCTATCATTAACTTCTCCATGAGACTGATATCTTATGCAGCGGATGGAGCGAGTAGGGCAGCGGGTTCAGGAGTTTTCCTTGAGGAGACACTCCTGGATGTGCTTGTGTAATTTTGTGGAACCTTTTAAGTCTACCTTTACTAATGCCCCTTTCGATGGTTCCTCACTTTTTGGATGCAAAGTTAAAGACACACTCACCAGATGTGAGCAGGAAGAGAAAACTCTCTCTGCCATTGGAGTACGTTATTCAGTACCTTCAAGACCTTACCCTAAAGGTCAGAAGAGTGGAAAAATGTGGTTCAAAAGATCCCAGGGAGCTTCCTAAGATGCTCAAGGTGAATCCTTCCCCAGGGGCAGAGGGGGAGGCAACAATGGTAGACGTCGTCCTAGAGATGGGGGGGGTCTGCAAAACCAGGGTGACTGTAATTCCTTTTGCTGACGTCCCTATCAGTGCTCCTGAAAGAGGCCCATCTGCTGTACTCTGGAGGCAGTCGGGGGACATTTATCTTTGTAACCAGAAGCCTGGCAAAGTATCACAAAAGACAAGTGGGTACAAAGCATAAAATCCAGAGAATATTCCATTCCTTTTTGCCATCCTGTCCCAAAGATCAGAACAGTCCCAAATGTTCCACCCAGTCTAAGGGAGTAGGTAACTATAGAAATCCAAAAGTTGCTAGACAAAAGAGTAATCCAAAAAGTCCCCGCAGACCAAAAAGGATTTGGAACTTACTCAAGATTTTTTTGGTGCCTAAAGGAACAGGGGACTGGAGACCCATATTGGATCTCAGCAAACTGAACATATCTATCAAAATGTCAAAGTTCCAAATGGTGACACTGCAGTCAATACTTCCCTTCTTAGGGAAAGATGATTGGATATGCTCTGTAAACCTCCAAGATGTGTACTACCACATAAAAATGGACAGAGCATCAAGGAGTCACTTGCGCTTCTGGCTGGGAGCCAGTCATTATCAGTTCCGAGCTCTGCCCTTTGGTCTCACTACAGCCCCCAGAGTGTTCACAAAGTGCATGGCAGTAGTAACGGCTCACTTGAGATGTCATGGATTTCAAGTGTTTCTGTATCTGGATGACTGGCTTTTAACTGCTACCACCAAGCATCTACTCCAACAGGCTAGGGATGTTACATCAGTCAATTTACAAAAATCTGCCTTGTTGCCCTGTCAGCATATTACCTTCATAGGTGCAAACCTAGACACCGTCTCTGTGAGCATCTTCCAGCCGACAGAATTTCAGCCCTCAGATAGCAAATACTTCACCTTCTTCCAAATGACAAGGTAAAGACAAAGGTAGTTCTGATACTTCTAGGGACAATGGCTTCAATCATAACTCTAGTTCCTCTCGCCAGGATGCATATCAGGATCCTTCAATGGCTCCTGTTGCTTCAAGAACTTCCTATGTCCCATCTGATCAGAATAACGGAGTCATGCAAGAAGGGTCTATGGTGGTGGACTCGGTCCAAGCATGTGACTTTCGGGGGACCCTTTATTCCACAACAACCTGTTTGCTACAGTGACCACAGGCGCTTCCCAGATAGGGTGGGGGGAATTATCTGGGAAGGACAGTCCAAGGTATATGGCAAGACCACGAGGCCCACTTGCATATAAATGTTCTAGAGATGAGAGAAGTGCTTCTGGTGTTGCAAGCACTCCACATCTCTCTTCCACTTAGGAAAATTGCAATACAGTCGGACAATATGTCGGTGGTATGGTACATAAACAAACAAGGAGGAACCAGATCATACCCACTTTGTTGAGAGGCTCTTAGAGTTTGGCAGTGGGCAATTTCTTCCCAATGCTTTCTAGGAGCAACGCACATCCTGGGGAAATTCAGTGTGATAGCGGACAAGCTCAGTAGGGCAATATTAATGCCTCATGTGTGGTCTCTGAACCAGAACATAACGGAATAGATTTTCCGGAAATGGGGCCAGCCTTGCTGCAATCTTTTTGCCACTCCAATGAATGCGAAGTGCAGCAGCTACTTTGCCCTAATTCCTCCTCCGGGGGAGACACCGAGAGACGCACTTGTTCATGATTGGCCCTCGGGACTTCTTTATGCTTTCCCCCATTTCCTCTCATACCCAAGGTCATCCAGAAAGCAAAATCCTTGGGAAGCAGGCTGATTCTCATTGCCCCATATTGGCCTTGGCAGATTTGGTTCCCCTTCTTCTGGCCTCATCTTCAGGAGAAGCTGTGGGCTCTGGACCTAGTTCCAGACCTTCTGACACATATGTCAGGAAGACTTCATCCTTCTTTCCACACCCTCAACTTGACAGCATGGCTGCTTCACTTCCCAGTTTAGTCAGTCTTCAAAACTTCACTCCATCAATCAAATACATATTGATGTCCTCTCATAAAGATTCTACTAGAAAACTATATACTAACAAGTGGAAAAGATTCTCTAACTGGGTGCAAACTAGATGCACTGACCCTTTTTCTGTCCCAGTTCACTCCATTTTAGAATTTCTTGTCAAACTCTTCCAGCAGGGCTCGGCTGCAACAACTATTAAAGTTCAGTTGGCTGCAGTTTCGAATTTGCACATTGGTGACCATACTCCTAACCTAATGTCATGCAGAATGTGTAAAGCTTTTTTAAAAGGCACTTCCTTATTGACACCTCCTTTTGAAGAACCAATTTTTCCTTGGGATTTAAATTTTGTCCTATCTCAACTAACATTGCCACCTTTCGAGCCTTCTTCATCTTGTGAACCTAAAATTTCTTTCCTGGAAGACCATCTTTCTAGTAGCTGTAACATCTGCCAGAAGAGTTTCAGGGTTGCAAGCACTATCAATCAGACCTCCATATCTGATCTTTCATAAGGATAGGGTATCGCTACGAACTAATCCATCCTTTATACCTAAGGTTTGCTCTCAATCCAATATCAATCACTCTATTGAGCTCCTGGTGTTTTTCCCCAATCATAGCAACAAGGCAGAGTATAAACTCCACAAATTGGACATGCATAGACAGCTCGGATTCTATTTGCATAGAACTAAAGATATCAGGAAATCCGATCAATTATTCATCTCTTTCTCTGAGGCAAAAAAGGGTATGCCAGTGTCTAAAGTCACCCTTTCAAATTGGCTTTCAAGTTGTATCACCTTTATCTACACCTCCAATAATAAAAAGTTACCATTCAGAATTAGAGGTCACTCAACCAGAGCATTACCTACATCCTCTGCTTTCAGGCCATAATGTCTATGGACAGTATTTGTGCTGCAGCCATCTGGGCCAATCCTCATATGTTTATCACTCATTGCAAAGTGGATTTGGCCTCCAAGGACAGGGCCTCCTTTGGTTCCACTGTGCTAAGAAGTGTACTCCCATGAGCTACCTGGGGAAAAGGTGCTAGGGACGCTGTCCCATCCAAGTAAGAATAAAGGCGAGATAGGAAAACATAACATAAAAAAGTTATGTACTCACCATAACAGTCCATGTTTGTTGTCCATCTCTCCATTCATTCTTACAAACCCCCCCTCCTCCCCTGTCCAAGGACTCCTAGAGGACCTGGTGGTGATCTTCCTCTTATACGTGAGGTCCTTTGACTCTGTTTGTTTCTCCTTGACATGGGGTCATACCAGTATATTACTTATTAGTACTGTTAGCAGCAAGCAAGAGGTGGAGAGTTGCACCACTGCATCATGGGATACCTACCTTGCCACGAGCCAGGTATGAGACTTCCAGCAGTGTATTCAGCTGAGTTGGAGCCGAGGATCGGCTCCGAACCCATCCAAGTAAGAATGAATGGCGGGATGGACAACAAACATAGAACGTTATGGTGAGTACATAACTTCTTTTTTTGCCTGTGTTACATTGTGAATTTAATTAAACTGATGAAAGTCATAGTAGTTTATGTTCTGTTGATAAGCCACTTTAAAACACTGTGATATATTTCATTTCTTGATAACAGTACAGAATTGTGGAGTAGAAAATACATGCATTATGCACTATATTGTTTTCTAATGATATTATCTATGAATCCCAGTACAGGGTTTATAAAACAGAATGGTAATAAAATGTATCAGTTCTCTAAAGTCAGCTTCTACTGTAACAAAACTGCCTTTCTTACTCAGTTCAGATTTCTTTTAATCATAATCACAACTATTAATTTCTCTTCTGGAGCTCTGTTTTAAATATGTTAGTATTTGCATAAGTTGTCTTTTGTCTTATACCTTCAAAATGGTATTACTGTTTGTATAACCTGTTCTTGTTTTTCTTCTATGACATCTTAGTGTGTGGTCTTTAATTGCTCAGATGGTCTGGATTACAAAGCCATGGGTAAATTTTTCAAGGGGCTCGCACAGGCAGGAGCATGGGCATGTTTTGATGAGTTCAACAGAATTGAGGTATGTAAAGATTCTTATGCTGTTCAAGCCAACAAGTTGAAAGGTGCTAGGTTTTCAGTCCAAAAGTATAAGTAAAAGTAAAGTCAAGCACTAAAATGCACTGATGGTTCCTGTAGTTCTGTGAATATTTTTTTTCTCTACACAGTCAAAGAAGCTACTTTCTTTCAATTAACTTTCAAACGGTATTCTTTGTGCTATTTTTTTTTTTTGTATTTTTCCTTTTGTATTAACTCAGACTATATATCGTAGTATACATTTATGTATATAATTACCATGGAGCTTTTCTCCTCTGGTCTTCACTGAAAATGAGCTACTGGCTCAGCTGGACTAATCCGGTTAACAAATGTCAAATAAATAAAATAAATAAATAAATGTAGTTGTGCTACGTATTACAACAGTATTTACGTACTTCTCAAACTCAGACATTTTTATTTCTGGAAATGTTTTACATAGATACTGGGGTTTTGTTGAAGAACTCTAGCTTGCATAGTTGTATTTAAAATGTTAATTTGTCTGAAACGTCCTGTATCTCCCTGATGGTCTTCATTAGATACTGTTGCAGCAACCATGACTATATGGCATGCATCCTGCAAATTATATTGCTCATCCAGCCAGTGTACAAAGCTTTTGGCTGCTTTCTTATGCACCGTACATTCACTGTTAACATTTGATTATATGCTTGTATGAGAGATGTATGGGTGCACTATAATCCAGAACTTTTCTGTGTGGAAGATTTTCAGTCCATATATTTCTAGTTAATCACTGTATATTAATCAGATCAGACAATAGTAGTAGACGTAGCGAACGTAAACTCGTCAAGTCAAAAAGTAATAATAGAAAATATATAATTCTACAGCATTGCTAAGTATTCAAAAGTAATCCAAGCAAGGCAGGCAGTCTGTTTCCAGTCGAAAATCCTTTATTAATTACACAGGCAAGCGAGCCAAGTAAAACAAAAATAGAGTAATAATTTCCTCACAAACTTTCTAAATATATATATATATATATATACTTTTTATCAGGCATGGGAGTGGTTTATTGTGCTGTAAAACATGTGAATTTAACGTGTACCAATAACACTTTGTTTTACAGCACAATAAACCACTCCCATGCCCCTGATAAAAAGTATATATATATTTAGAAAGCTTAGAGGAAATTATTACTCTATTGTGTTGTTACTTAGATCATTTGTCTGTGTCTGTAATAAAGGATTTTCGACTGGAAACAGACTTGCCTTGCTTGGATTACTTCGAATACTTAGTAATGCTGTAGAATTATATATTTTCTATTATTACTTTTTGACTTGACGAGTTTACATTTGCTACTTCTACTACTATTGTCTGATCTGATTAATATACAGTGATTAACTAGAAATATATGGACTGAAAATCTTCCACACAGAGAAGTTTCTTACACTGTTTTGTTTTTAGACCCACTACACTTTAGTGGGTTGTTTTGAGACTTCAGGGATACCACGGAGATTACTTGTATAATCCAGAACTTTCTTACCATGTGTATATTTACACAGACTTCTTGTCAGTTTAGTGGTGTGAGTATTGGTAATCTGCTTTGGCTATAGTTTTTGGTCAGGCAAGTATTCTCATGGGTGAACCTTCCTTTTTCTGTAAAAAAAGATTTATAAAAATGTCTTATGTCTGTCAGAAAGAGCAAATGTTCTTGTGGTGTACTGATTCCTTATAAGGAGGCCCATACCTACTGTGTTTTTGTCTAAGTGAACAGCACAAAGTTAGACCCTGTTCAGTTTGCTTTTCCATTCCTCCTAAACTTTAAGGAAAAGGCTAGATTCAATAAAAAATGTCTTGAGATCAGGCATCTCAAGGATTTGGTGGATGTTAACATGGTGACAGACTCCCCTTCAGTGGACCTCTCGCCTCAGCAGAAAAAGAAAAAGAACATTTCTAAAGCGGCACTGGTGAGACAGAGAGGGCATTGTTTGGTCACTTAAGGGTTCCAGTCTATGTATTCCTCTCTTAATATCATAAGGCTCAAAACATCTAAGAAGAGAACATGAAAAGTAAACGTATCTCCTCTTTCTACCCCATTTAGTACAGAAAACTTCCCAGGAGGATTGGAGCATTTTTGCACAGGGCTTGTTTAAAGCAATTTAGTCTCCTCAGCCTTCTGTTATAGCTCCCACTCCAGCTAAGAGAAAGAGAATACCCTCTTATTCTTCAAAAGAAGCTTTATCCGAATCTTATATTGAGGTTTTTGGACTGTGCTTCCCAGTTATCCCTCCCTACTCCTCTGAGTCAGAATCTGAATGCAGTCTCTCTTCATATTCTCCCAATGAAGAACTATATTATGGGGATATAATCTAAAAAAAATCAAAGAACACTTTAAGTGGGAAGGTAAGGAGGTCTCAGAATTTCAGAAACAATATTATGACTTATTAACTATGGATTCTCCCAAACCAGTTGGCATCAGTTCTGTTCTGGGACCTTTAGAGGATGCCTTTGCTTCAGCTTCTGTCTCCCCAGATTCATAGGTTCATAGGTTCATACTAGGCTATCTGCCCTAGGGCATTTATAAGCCTAGCCAGAGTGTGTTTGGCTTTCGCCACCCATTTTAAATTAATTTTGCTATGCCCTTTTTCGAGGTTAGTATACTGTGCCTCTGTCTAACAGTGACACAGAAGTGATACCCGGGGTAAACCTACGATCTCCCATCCACTCATCAAGATTCCTCTTGAAGAGAGTCAATGAGGGACTCTGCCTAACCTGGACTGGGATTTTTATTCCAGAGTGAAGGGAGCCTCTGGGTTATGAATCTGTCCCTCCAGCATGTCCTATTTATCTCAGTGCTGAGGTTCAAGTCTCTCGGCCGTGGCTCGATGGGATTTGGATTTTCTGAGGTGCAGCATGTCCATTAATTCTGGGTTGGACATGGCTTTATACGTCAGGCACAGATCGCCTCTGAGCAGGCAGTATGCCACTGAGTAGAGCTGGAGTTTCTTTAACCGGGCAGCATATGGCATCTGTTTGAGCCCTTTGATCCTCTTGGTGAGGTACTTTTGGGGTCTTTCAAGTTGCTGCAGGTGTCTGGTAAGGTACATCCCAAAAGGGGCATTGTACTCAATTATGGGCCTGATGAGGGATGAGTAAAGAGGCACAATGACCTCCCCGATCTAGATGTGAATCCCTTCATGATTAGGTGGGCTATATAAAATGTTTTTCTAACCACTTTGGCCATGTGGTTATCAAATGAGAGATTGCTATCAATTTGGGTCCCCGGGTCCCTAATTACTTCTTCTGTACTTAATGGATTACCACCTATGTGGTAATTTGTGGGCACTTTGTTTTTGCCAAAGGGGATGACTATACACTTTTTGGCGTTTAGCTTGAGGCCATGGCTCTGGCATCAGTTGTCTGTTTCTATGAGGCCCTTTTGGAGGATGTTTGTGTCGGCTGGAGAGTCGATTATGGCGCCCAGTTTGCAGTCATCTGCAAACTTGGTCAGCCACAGTCCTTCCGTGTTGGCCTGTACCTCCGAGAAATATATAACGAACAAGAGAGGTCCCAGGACTGAGCCTTGTGGGATGCCACTTGTAACTGGTTTGGAGTCTGACATGGCTCCAGCAATTCTAACCATGTGGGTTCTGTCCTTGAGCCAGTTTGCAACCCATCTAGTGACATAGGGGTTTATATTTAAGCTGGTGAGCTTATCTATAATGCCCAAGTGGGGTATTGTATCGAAGGCTTTTGCGAGGTCCAGGTAGGCTGTGTGGACCACCTTCCCCTTGTCAATGGCCTTGGTGACTGTTTCAAAGAAATCGACCAGGTTTAAGAGGCAGGATCTGCCCTTAACAAAGCCGAACTGGGTAGGATCCAGTGTCTGTAGGTCCCCAATATCTTTATTTATGAGGTTCATGATGATCCTTTCCATAGCTTTGCAGACCAAGCTAGTCAGGCTTATGGGGCAATAGTTTCCAGGATCCATTGAGGCACCACCTTTGTGGAGAGGGACCACTGTTGCTGCATGCCACTCTTTGGGTACATATCCTGTAGTAAGGCTGAGATTGAACAGTAGTTTTATGTTTGGGTTTAGCTCTTCTTGGAGTTCATGTAGGACGCAGCCTGGGACACCGTCTGGTCCCATTGATGCTGTGTTTTTTTGCTTTGGAGAGGGCGGCTCTTACCTGAGCATCTGAGATGTCAGGGGGGCAGCACTCTGCTGGGATAGATATTTGCCCTTTTGGTGGGGGGGGGGAGAAGTTTGCGCTGACCCTGTCAGCTAGGATGTTGGCAATGCCTGTGGGTTCGGTGTATTTTTGTCATTTTGGACTAATTCTGAGCATATCTGGGAATTCCCACCCAGGTTCCTAACATAACTAAAGAAAGCCTTGTGATTATCCTTAGTGTCCTGTGCAATTTTTCTCTCAAGCTGGCCTTAGACGATTTTATGAGTGCCCGTAGTTTTTGCTAATACTGATCAGAGATGCCTTCCCTTTTGGGATTTTGCTCTATCATGTAGTAGCTTCCTCCTTCTATTGTATAGTTTGTTTATGGCTGGGGTCCACCAGACAGGACGTCTGCCTTTGGAGGATTGGGTCTTGGTTTTATTTGGGATTGCATGATCCATGCATTCCTGAAGGTGTTCATAGAATGCGTTTATAAAGGATTCTGCGGTCTGGGCCGTATTTTCCACAGGCTCGGAGGCTTTGAAGGATTCCACCTCGGTTTTGAGGAGTGTGAAATTTGCTTTAGAGAAGTTTTTCACTGTGGTTTTCTGGGCAGGGGGTGGGGTCGGGATGTGGATATCCAGTGAGATCAGTTTATGATCTGATCTTACCAATGAGGGATGCACTTCTGGTCTGGAGCATAGAGCCCCCATGTTGGTGATGATCAGGTCCAGTATGTTTTCTCCTCTTGTGGGAGTGGTAACAAGTTGTTCCATAGCATTTGAGTTTATAAATTCTAGGAACCTTTGGGTTAGGGTGTTGTAGCTAGAGTAATGCTCCCAGTCTGTGTTTGGGTAGTTGAAGTCGCCCAATATAATGGTGTTTGGAGAGACCTTCATATTTTCCAGTGTTCTCAGGAAGGCCGAGTGGGATTCCTGGGTTTGGGAGGGTGGTCTGTAGCAGGCTATAAACTGGAAGGCAGTTTTACCAACTGTTAGTTGCACATCGATAGTCTCTGATGCTTCGTGCTGTGCCACTAACCTGGAGGTGTGGGTATCTTTGACGAATATTGATACTCTCCCTCCTTTTGTGGTTCGGTCCAAGTTTTGGGGCCGAAAAGCATGGTATGAGGTATAACCTGGTAGTGCTGAGGTGCTCTCGGGAGCCTTAAACCAGGTTTCTCTTACTGCACAGATATCACTGTTCTCTATGCTAAGGAGAGTTTTGAGTGCATGCATCTTGAGGTTTAGACTTCTAGCGTTGAGTAGCATTACTCTTAGTTTCTTATCCCTTGTGATACCTATGGAGGTGGGTTTGTCTTTTGAGCCTTGCCTAAAAAAGGCACTATGGGGGAAGCAAGAGCCTTTGCCAATATCCGAAAGCCCAGGGGTGACAGGTGCAAGTTGTCCCTAGCGAAGCATTGTGGCTTGTCGAGCATGTCATCCCAGGCTGACAGGCATTGGATCCCCTTTGAATGACACCAATACTTAAGCCAGTTGTTGAAATTGATCATCTTGTCTTCATATTGTGGCATCATTCTTGGTGAGGGTAAGATGCTATTCAAGGTCAGTGTCATACCGGCCTGGGCTACATGCTCAGAGAGCTCCTCTATGTCTCTTTTCATGTAGTCCAGGAAGTACGTCTCAGGTCATTCACACCAGCATGGACAATGACCGAGTCATATTTGTACTTGCCTTGGAGTGACCTGAGTGCTTGTGTTATGTGGCGGATCCTAGCGCCCAACAGGCAGCTCACCATGACCTTCTCCTTGTTCAGCCTGGTGAGCAGGATGTCAGTGTGCCTGACGATAGAGTCACGTATTACAAGTGTATGAGGTGTGTTGTTTAGCCTTAAGGGCTGTGACAGTTCGGCACACTGGCTTTGTGAGCTATGTGTTGCACGTGTTTTGTTTTGGGGTAGCGGTTGCTTGGGTGTCTGCTTTGGAGGTCTCTGCTGCTTAGGCAGATTTTTATTTAGAGCCCCCGAGTATGTTTTTGTGTGTTTATGTGTTTGGTTTGCTGTCGTGGTAGGTCTATGTGAGACTGGAATTGTAGTGAGTGTGGTTTTCTTCTCCTCCTGACTGGTTACGTACTGAGTTGAGAGAGCTTAGCCTCCAGTTTGGCTATATGGTTGCATCTCTCACATGTGTTGGAATTTGTTGGGAGGAGGAGAGGGTTTTCTGTGTACATGAGGCAGTTGTAACATTGCCTCAAGATTCCCAGATTCACCAGCTGGAACGGAGAGGAGATTGACAACTGACCTTTGGACATGCTAGAATAGTATTGGGAATTCCTTTATAATTGAAAAAAAGGGCCAATTGGGGAACAAGGTACTCAAGGGGAGTTTGTGAGGGTGTAGTGCTTTTAATTTTTTAGTGCTGACTTATATAATTGCTTTAGTGAGCAAGTGCCAGGTAACTTAAATGCAATGTGTTACAGGTAACTTAAATGCAAAAACAAACAGCAACTTTCTTTCAAGTGAAACAAGGAAATAAGTACAGTAAGCAATGCAGATATCACTAGGGATCCACAGAAGCGCTGAAAAGCCGCATTTTAGGTGGAATTAGCATTTCAGGGAAATAACAAGCAAACAAACAACAAGCATACAAACAAAGCTAGATTCAGCAGGCCTGGATCTAGTCTATGCTACAGCAAACAAGGTGTACCAATTTCAGTAAGAAACAGTTCAAATATGCAGGCACTATAAGCCTTTAACCAGAAATTCCCAGCTCAGAAGGGCAGAGTCCAGCCTCTCCTCCCATAAAAGTGCAGACCACAAACCTTCTTAATGTAAAATAACTGGCCTGAAGCCCAAGTGCCTAAACCAGAACTAATACACTTTTAGAATAACAGACACTGAGCCCTCAGTCAGCAGTTCCCAACTTAGAAGGATGTAAGCTACCTGTCCTGCCACCACAGTGCAGGCCACAAACCTTCCTAATGTAAAACAACTGGTCTGAAGCCCAAGTGCTTAATCCAAAAGACTTAGAATGATAGCTACACTTTAATCAAGTTACTACCAAGCAGTAATAAATACAATTGAATACTTTAAAGAATGCCTGGATTAGTGCTCAAGTTATACAAACAAAGCTAGATTCAGCATGCCTGAATCTAGTCTATGCTACAGCAAACAAGGTGTACCAATTTCAGTAAGAAGCAGTTCAAATATGCAGGCACTATAAGCCTTTAACCAGAAATTCCCAGCTCAGAAGGGCAGAGTCCAGCCTCTCCTCCCAGAAGAGTGCAGACCACGAACCTTCTTAATGTAAAATGACTGGCCTGAAGCCCAAGTGCTTAAACCAGAATTAATACACTTTTAGAATAACAGACACTGAGCCCTCAATCAGCAGTTCCCAACTCAGAAGGATGTAAGCTACCTGTTCTGCCACTACAGTGCAGACCACCAACCTTCTTAATGTAAAACAACTGGTTTGAAGCCCAAGTGCTTAAACTAAAAGGCTTAGAATGAGTTACACCAAGCAGTAATAAATACAATTGAGTACTATTAAGATGTTGCAAAAGCAAAATAAAGTAGGAAGAAACATAAATACAGTAAAAGCAGATAACATTTTTTTTTTTTTTTTTGAGTGAGCAAATGAGATGGGCCCAGGAGTTACAGGACAGAAACAAGTGCAAATGCAGGCCTTCAAATCAGAAAGTTGAGAGAGATGGAAGACCGCCCAAACGGCCAATAACTACAAATTCTGGGCCAGAACCACTCCCTATGTGGTAGACAGGTTACCCAATGCTTACCACTCCCAGTGATAAGCTAGAAGGCTTCCCTCCAACACAAAAAGGTGTGGGGGGCTCAGAAGCTTACAAACAGTCATGGATACAGCAAATCTGTATCTGGAACACTAATTACAGGAAAGGTAGGAAACAGGCTTACAATTTTTTTTTTCAGAAAAGTAGCAAAAACAGTAGTAAAAACAATTCACATGCAGTGCAAGCTGGCACACTTGAGTATGTAGTAATATTAGTCCGCACACAGTTTGAAAAAATGTAATTAAATTAAAAAGGACTAAAAGCAAGTGCAGAAAGGGTTTATTAGGTAGAATGCGGTAAAGAGATGGGACTGGGGGAGTGTCCTAGATCAAATCTACAGTGAGGCGGGCACTGCAAAAGCCACCAAATTTAAACTACAACCAAGAACAGGGAAGGGGGGTGGGGAAGACAGTTTCAACAGAGATGTGAGGAATCACAGTGCAAATTATAAAACCAGAAAAATATATACTGATCTCTGTATATGCAGAACAGTAAGACAACAGATATCTAAGCAACAATTTAGCTCTACAATACAGGATAATACAGAAAAGTATACTCAGCTCTATATATTTTCAGATAGTCTTGTAAGGCTCTCTCTCAGTGCACAGGTTCCAATTTAAACTTAGTTACAATTTAATCAGGCTACTAACAAGCAGTAATAAAGGCAGCAGAATAAATTTAATTGAGTACTTTTAAAAGAGGCAAAAGCAAAATAAGGTAATAAAGTAGAAAGAAACTCAAATACAGTAAGGCAGATAACTCTTCTGCAGGGCACTTGATAAACATAAATTTTTCTTTTAAAACCCTGTTGTTATTTCTTTGAATAGGAGCAGAAGCTCCAGATCTTTTCTGCTACTAATCTTGTCCTACAGGATAAGGACAGCCATGACTTTACTGGATTTTGGAAAAAGTCTACACCTCTTTCACACTGGCATTTAGGGCTATTGACCAGACATCTACATATATTTTACCCATTTTTGCAAATATGCAACAATCCCTAGCTAGCCTGTCTAACTCAAACATTAAATCTAATTTACTTGCCACGTTAACTTCTGCCTCCTAGGCCAATAAGCATTCTATTAAATGTGCTTATGTATCTAGGGCTGCTGCTACAGACACAGTAATGCACAGGTATACATGGGTATACTATGGGTATATTACAACATTTTCCTCATGATGTAAAGGCCTAACTTTTAAATGTGCCAGCTGACAGAACTTTTTTTTAATTAATTAGGTGAAGTACTTAATAATTTGGAAGAAAGGGGAAAATTATTGTGAAGAGTCAAACAACCATTTCTGTTTCTCATTCCTAAATACCTAAGGAATTACAGTTCTTCCTATGGCTCCTTTTTTCAAAAGCCTTTAAATCCTCACAACAAAAATCTGCTAAAGAGCAGTATAAGAAAAAATGGCAGCATGACTCACAAGTAAAGGAGAGGGTTCAAAAGGACCTCCCTTTCGAAAAAAAAAAAAAATCCTCTTTTCACCCCCAACCCCCACACACACACATACTTTCACCCTCACCCTCGCCCTCCTTCCTAAATTGCAGGCAATCTCTCCCACTGCCTTCATCTCTGGAAATAAATAACCTCATATACATGGCTTCTAAAATAATCCAGAATAATTGCAAACTAGAATGGGCATCCCTTCCATCTCAAGGTGGGATCCTTCTTCCTTCAAAAAACAATTAACTAAATCCATTTGTTACTAGATTTGCTGTCTCAGGGAGTCATAATGGCAGTACCTCCATTCCAACAGAGCAGAGAATTCTATTCAAAAATTATTTTTGTTCCCAGAAAAGAAAGCACATGGAGACCTGTTTTGGACCTTTCAAAGTGAAATACCTTTCTTTTGGTACCATAATTCAGGATGCTCATGTTGGAAACACATTTCACTCTGCCATTTCCCATGGTCTTTCTGGTCTTTCTGGTTAATCTAGACCTCAAATATACCTACTTGCCCATTCCAGTATACAAAAAACACAGGTGTTACCTAAGATTCTTTGCCTTGGGATTGCATTTTGTTTACTTCTTTACTACTTGGTCTTTTCACTGCTTCAAGGATTTTCACTGAATCTTGTCCTGTCATAGTCCTGTGCAGAATACAAGGCATTCATGTTTTAACCTGTTTGGATGATTGCCTCAATTCAGCTCCCCCTGTCCAAGACACTGTAGCAGCTCTTCACTTCGCTATTCATCTTTTCAGCAACCTGGGTTACAGACTAAACTTGAAAAAGTCACATGTAACTCCAACTCACAGGTTAGTTTTCTTAGGATGCCTCCTAGACACCTCTCTAGCAATGCCTTTTTTCCACTGGAGAAAGTATCCTGTCATCATCTCCACTTCTTAAATTTGGTTAGAATTCTTCAAAATTCTGCAGTACATGGCTTCTTCTATTCTAATGCTTCCATTTGCCAGACTCAATATGAAATAATCCAGTGGTACTTCAAATCAGTCTGGGTCCAGCACTTTCATCCTTTACCCTTTCCAGTTCCTGTGCTCAGTTTCATCAAGAAGGAACACTTATGGCGCTTGCCCTTCATCCCCGTCCTTGCTCAGTCATTCACAACAAACACTTTGGCCTTTACACTGGGGGTACTGTCTCAGTGTATCAAGGTCCAGGGCATGGGAGAGCCTCATTTCAGGTGCAAACACATAACTCTCAAGGAAATGATTGCTGTGATAAAATCCTTCAAAGGTCTAAATTAGTGGTGGATTTCTGCACCCTTACTAGTGAAAACAGACACCACCAGTCAGAATTGGTGTATAAACAAACAATGGGTACAAGATACCCTACATCCTTTGCAGTTTAGTCATGATTACCTGGGAGATGGCAATACAAAACAATTTCATTCTTTAGGTTTCATACATCCTATCAGAGCAGAATTAAATAGGATTTTCTTTGAGAAGATTCAAGATAGATCCTCATGAGTGGATGTTACATCCTGAGGTCTTCCAGAAGATTGTCCACCTGTTAGAAACTCCCCAAAGTAGAACTTTTTGCTTCCAGTCTCAACAGACTACTACAGCACAGTTCTGGTCCAAGACACCTTGCAAAAATGCCTGGAAGACAGATGCATTCTGTTTCCCCATGGATTTGAATCTTTCTCTGTGCCTCTCTACCCTTTTATATCCTATGTTGTTCTTAAAATTAAGATGGGAAAGATATAAGACTGGATATATGGGTAGATCTATCTTTGAGTTTTTCTAATCATATCAACCAATTGGTTAATGAAAAAGATTTATAAAGTCTTAAAAATAAGAAATGATGAAGTCATTGTTTGTTAGTTACATTAGACTCAAACTTGAGTATGGAATAACAATATTGAAACCTTAGAAGAAAACAAGTATGAGTAAACTGGAAAGAGTATAGCAGAAATATACCAAGGGCATCCATGGATGTGAAAATTTAACTTATTATGAAAGATTAAAATATCTGAACTTGTACAGTGTCTCATATAGATATTTAAGAGGAGACATTATTCAGGTATATATGGCATTTAGAGACATCTACCTCTAAGAATGTTTGGGGTTATCAAATTGTAGTACAGAATCATCATACAACCTGTTTAGAAGATTCTATAGTAATGAGAAGTGTACTAATTGGTTCACTGAGAGAGCAACTGATTCACAGAATGGACTACCAAATTACATTAAAGCAAGCACTAGTGTAGATATTTTTAAGAATAGCCTGGACACTTATTGTGGAAACACCTGTTTTGCTATTTTGGCAGGCTAGAAGGGCATTAATGTCCGTGCTTGAAATATTTGTACGTGTGTATGTATGTATGTATGTAAGATGCACTTCCCAAAAATACATCTTTTAAACTCCATTTGGGCTAAGCAACATTGCAATCATAGGAGGTTCAAGGCTGAAGAGTCTTGTAACCATTACACCTTGTCAGTTCTAACCAGAAACTGTACATCTCCTTTCAAGGAGGGCTAAGCCAGTCAAGCTGGGGATGCATTTATGAATGTCCATCCAATTATCTAGGTCCTGTTTGAAGGATGATAGTGTATTGCACTGCTTTATCTGCAGGAAGAGTGTATTTCAGAGGTGAGGGAGATGCTGAGTAGTGAACCTGTCTCTGTACCTTGTTTTATAGATTGGCTGAAGCAAGTTTAGATCCTTTGTTCTGATATTTGTGGGACAGTTTGATTTATGAAGGCACAAGAACCCCAAACTACTGGTTTGCTTTTCTTTCTCTTGCATCTGGCCAGAGACAATAACCAAAAACTTCTTCACACAGTGGATTTGCTCACTCATGACAAGGGATTCTTAATCATCCTAATATTCAAATACTCCATCTAACTGTTTAGATGATATGTTTTTGATCCAATTTACATACTTTTTTTTCTGAAGACATGCAACAGTTGTTAAAGGAGGCAAGAAAACCTGCTACTAGGAAATCATATTTCGCCAGCTGGAAAAGATTTTCAGGTTGTTGCTATAAAAGTGATCAAGATCCATTCCAAGAGGGGGCGCCCCTGGTCCTTCAGTACCCATGTGAATTGCTCAACTCAGGCCTTGTGTACACTTCTATCAAGGTACACCTTTTGGCTGATTTTGCTAGCCTGCCTTTAAAACCACACTTTCTTCTTTATTTCCAGATAAGCAATTCTTGAAAGGGGTATTATGCATTAGACCACCTACAAAACAGGTAGAATTTCCTTGGTATCTTAATTTTGTATTGGAGAAAGTAACACACACACTCTCTCTCGCTCTCTCTCTCCTTTAGAACCTGCATTCAGTTCTTTAAAATTTCTTACACGGAAGACTGTTTTGTTCATTGCATTGACTAAAGCTAGACTGGTATATGAATTGTAGGCTTTCATATGGTTGAGTCTGTGAACAAATCCTTCCTTTATGCCAAAGGTTGTTTTTGAATTTACTTAAAGCCAGACCATTGATTTCCTTGTACTCTTCCCTGAACCCAGAAACAGGAGTGAAAGAAAGTGTTTTACTTTAGACATCTACAAATTGCTTTACCTCTAGACCCTATCCTAAAGGGCAGAAAGGCGGTAAAATGTGGTTCAAGAAGTCGAGGAGTTTTTTCCAGGACGCACAAGGTGATTCCTTCTCCAGAGGCAGAGGAGGAGGAAATAACTGTAGACGCCACCCTAGAGGCAGGGGAGGCCCGCAGAACCAGGGAGACCATGATTCCTTTTGTGGTCGTCCCTATCAGCACTCCTGAAAGGAGGCCCGACTGTGTGTCTCTGGAGCCAGTTGGGGGCCGTATATCCTTATACCCAGAAGCCTGGCACGATATCACTCAAGACAAGTGGGTATTAAGGATAATTACCAGAGGTTACCATATTCCCTTCTTTTTTCCCCCTCCTCGGATCAGATGAATCCCAGATGTTCCACCCAATGACAGGGATTCAGCAGCTCTAAAAATCCAAAAGTTGCTCGTAAAGAGAGTCCTCCAACTCATTCCCACAGGCCAAGTAGGATTAGGGACTTACTCCAAATTCTTTTTGGTGCCAAAAAGAACAGGGGAGTTGAGACCCATCTTGGATCTCAGCAAATTAAACGAATCTGTGCAGAAGTCCAAGTTCCGAATGGTCTCCTTATAGTCGATACTTCCATTGTTAGGGAAAGGTGTTTGGATGTGCTCCATAGATCTTCAAGATGTGTACTACCATATCAAAATGGACAAAGCATCAAGGAGCCACTTATGCTTCCGGCTGGGGGCCAGTCATTACCAGTTTCGTGCCGTGCCCTTTGGTCTCACCACAGCCCCCAAGGTGTTCACCAAATGCATGGCAGTGGTAACGGCTCACTTGAGACGTCGGGGATTCCAAGTGTTTCCGTACATGGACGACTGGCTTCTGACTGCCACCACTAGGCATCTACTGTTACAGGCCAGGGACGCTACCATTTCAACTTGAATGCAGTTAGGGATTACAATAAACTGGCAAAAATCTGCATTATCGGCCTCTCAGCATGTGAATTTTATTGGCGCCGAAATAAATACCACCTCAGTGAGGGCTTACCTTCCCATAGAGAGAATTCAGAACCTCAGGGAACAAATTTTGAGCTTACTTCCTCTAAGGAAAGCAAAAGCAAAGATGGTGCTCAAGTTGTTAGGGACGATGGCCTCTACAATAACATTAGTCCCATTAGCCAGACTGCACATGAGGGTTCTGCAGTGGTTACTTTTTGCCCAATGGTCACTGCAGCATCTACCTCTTTCTCACCCCATCCTGATAACAGAATTTTGCGAACAGGATCTTCGCTGGTGGACCCAGTCCAGCCATCTAACCACAGGCAGACCATTTGTTCCACCCCCCCCCCCATTGCCACCGTGACCACAGCTGCCTCCCAAATAGGGTGAGGGGGCATTATCTAGGGAGAACAGTCCAAGGCACATGGCAGGAACACAAGGCTCATTTGCATATCAATGTCTTGGAGATGAGAGCAGTGCTTCTGGAGTTGCAAGCACTTCACAGCTTTCTCCCTCTAGGGACAATTGCGATCCACTTGGACAATATGTCGGTGGTGTGGTACATAAACAAGGAAGGACCAAATCTTGTCCCCCTTGCAGAGAGGCCCTTTGAGTGTGGGAGTGGGCACTGTCTCCCCAACGTTTTCTGGTCACAAAGCACATTCTGGGGAAATCCAGTGTGATAGCCGACAGGCTCAGCAGGGCTATTCTGATGCCCCACAAGTGGTCTCTGAACACATACATTGCAGAACAGATTTTTCGCAAATGGGTTCAGCCTTGCTGCGATCTATTTGCCACCCCCCTAAATGCCAAATGCAGCAGCTACTTCACCCTAATTCTCTCGGAAGGGGAGGCACCCAGAGATGCACTCATTCACGATTGGCCCTCAGGACTTCTCTGTGCATTCCCACTATTCCCCCTGATATCGAAGGTAATTCAGAAAGCAATATCCTTGGGAAGCAAAATGATCCTAATTGCTCCTTACTGGCCTCGACAGATTTGGTTGCCCTTCCTCAGACCTCATCTAATGGATGAACCATGGACTCTGGACCCAGTGCCAGATTTGCTGATGCACATATCAGGAGTGTTCCATCTCTCTCTCCACACCCTCAGTTTGACAGCTTGGCTGCTACATTTCCATCCCTAGTCAGGCTTCATGACTTTTCTCTTGAGGTTATACATATTCTGACATCTTCTCACAAACCTTCTACCGGAAAGACTTATACCAGTAAATGGAAAAGGTTCTTCTTTTGGGGCCATGAGAGAAACCTTGATCCTTACACAGCTCCCATTTCTGCCATTTTAGAGTTCTTTACTCAGTTGTTCCATCAAGGCTCAGCAGCTGCCACTATTAAAGTTCAACTGGCAGCTATTTCTACCTTTCACTTGGCCAATGACCCTAACCTTATGACGCATAAACTGTGTAGAGCTTTCCTTAAAGAGGCCACCTTATTAAGACTTCCAGTCATGGATCTGGTGGTACCCTGGGATTTGAATTTTTTACTCCATAGACTTATTTAAAGTCCTTTCAAACCATCAGCAACTTGTGACCTTAAGTTCTTATCATGGAAAACTATATTTTTAGTGGCTATTACATATGCAAGGAGAGTTTCTGAACTGCAAGCCCTTTCCATTAAGCCCCCTTATTTGGTGTTTCACGGAGATGGGATCTCCTTATGGACAAACCCTTCTTTTGTTCCTAAGGTTTCTTCTCAGGCCAATATTAATCAGTCCATTGAATTACCTGTTTTCTTCCCTAATTTTTCTAATAAGGCAGAGTACAGATTTCACCAACTTGACTTGCATAGACAATTGTGTTTTTATCTTGAGAGAACTAAGAATTTCAGAAGGTCATATCAGTTGCTTATTTCCTTTTCAGATGCAAGGAAGGGCCTTCCAATTACTAAAAACCACATTGTCTCACTGGATTTCCTGCTGCATTTCCTTTGTCTATACATCCAGTGGCAAAGATCTTCCCTTCAAGGTGAAAGCTCACTCTACCAGATCTGTGTCTACCTCGGTAGCCTTTCAAGCAAAAATTCCTATAGATAACATCTGTGCAGCAGCAACATGGGCTTCACCTCATACATTCATTACTCACTACAAATTGGACATGGCTTCCAGGAACAGGTCTTCCTTTGGTTCCACAGTACTCAGGAGCATTTTCCAGTGAGCCACCCAAGATAAAGGTGCTGGGAACTCTGTCCCAAGTGTAAGAATGAAGGTGAGATAGGACTACAGAACATAAAGAAGTTATGTACTTACCACAACGTTAGATGTCTGTAGTCCACCTCACCCTTAATTCTTACAAACCCTCCCTCCTGCCCCCTCCTTGAGGACCTGGGGGTAGAGTGACTACTGCCTTATAGTTATGTTGAGTCCTTTCTACATGGTTTGTTCTTTGTCTCTGTATATTTTCCCCTTGCAGCAAACAAGATCTGGGATATGTTAATGGTGCATTATGGGATACCTCCTAGCCACGAGCCAGCCAGAAGTTTTTGAGCTAGAGAATGGCTGAGTCGGAGCTGAGGTTCGGCTCCAATCCCAAATGTAAGAATGAAGGGTGAGATGGACTACAAACATAGAATGTTATGGTAAGTACATAACTTCTTTTTCCCGGGATTCTTTCCCTGGATAACCCTACCAGCGCTCCTGAGTGGCAGCCCGATTGCCTACCTCTGGAAGCAGTCGGGGGAAGATTCTGTCTGCACTACTTTGCCTGGCACTCAATAACATCAGATCTGAAGTAGGAGATTCATTTGTCTGCAACCTGTGGGTTATGGATCCGATATCGGATCCGAACCAGCATGGTTTACCAGCTATGGATCCAAGCTCTCAGGTCCTCCCCTCACCCATAATACCCTGCTCTACCCTCATGACCTCAGATCTCATTTGCCGCGCATGGTGACCAGATTGTTTTTCCAGCTCTCCAGCTAAGTGCTAGTTTAAGTATTTAAATTGTAAAATTTAAAGATATTTTTGGTTGTTTTGTGTGAAAGTGTAGGTTTCCCCTTCGGTATATTTACTTTTTTTAGTGTTTAATCTAAAAGTTATATCCCTCCCCTCGCTGTTAGCGTAGTGTGTGTGTTGGGCCTGTGAGTGATTTTTGTGTTTTATTTAGTTACTTTCTTTAGTTATAGTAACTACTGTTGTAGCTTGGGATGTCTGAGCAACCCAAGTCTATTTTTTCTAAATGCTCCGAGTGTGGCCATAAGCTTTCCCCAGCTGATGGCCACACTCGGTGTGTTAGATGCCTGGGGGTTGAACACCTCACATCTGGATGTTCCATTTGTGCAGGGTTCAACCCCAGGGCATTGAAGGAGCGGAGGTCCAAGCTTGTTTTGGCGGGCCTTTTACCGCCGGACTCGGCTCCGACCTCCGCTCCTTCGGGAGTAACCGTCCCCACGGTTATTCCTTCTGCGGCTCCCCCTCCTCCTCCTGGGACTCAACCTCCCATTTCTGGTTCGGAGGAGAGGGATGCTAGAAAAAGGGACCGGAGGGAGAAGCACCATAAGCGGCAGGCCGAGACCTCTGGACCGGATGATGAGAAGGTTCATCCAGGCCCAGATGCAGATGGGAGTGCTCTTGCCTCCCCCCACTCTGGGGGGGAGCTCAACCCCCTTTTTCAAACCGATTGCTCCTTCTCCGACCCGCTACCCGGGTTCGGAGCAGTTGGAGCCGAGCAGCCGGGCGGGGGGGGCCGGCGCCGATAGTACTTGGTAGTTCGGATCCGACCCTGCCCTCGAGTGCATCGGATCCGACCTCTCGGAGCCTGGATCCGAGCCGGATCCGGGGATCAGTGCTCGCCGGCGCCGTCTGTCGGAGCGCACTGTCGCCGGATCCGGCGCGCGCCGGCTCGATCCACTCTTCGGATCCGAGGGGGAGCCGATTGTCGGATCCTTTGGTCGAGGTCGGCTCCCCTTCGGCATTTGATGTAGTGGAGAGGGCCCTGTTGAGGGTCTCCGGACCCCGGCACTTGTTTCGGCTCCGTCCGCTCCCTCTGCACTGGGTCAGGCTTCCACCATCCGGCCCTTGGGACAGCCCGCTTCTGTGCCCCAAGCTGCTCCCCTGGAACAGGTTGCTGCTTGGAGTCCTCTGACAGCCCCCAGAGGATGTTTCTCGCAAGCATACGTGCAAAAGGAGGCACATTGACTCCCCCGAGTCTCTCACGGAAGACACGGACTTGGAGGAAGGGGAAGGCGCCCCACGGTCACCCCGAGGATGTCTCATTTGGAGACATCATGGAAATACTCCGTATAAGGGGTGGTCTGCCCCCAAGTCTTCCTCGGACGAGTCCGTGTTCTTGGAGGCATTTGAAGCGGGCCCGTCTACCTCTTGGGTGTCCCCTCCTGCTGACCCTCTGGTGGACCTCATTACCACCAGGGCGTGGAAGGAACCGGACACCGTGGAGCCAATCCCTAAGAGGCCCGATAGGATCCTCAGCCCACCGTCCGACCGTGCCCATTGGAGTAAGGGGCCTCCAGTAGATGCCATGTTGACGGCGGCGGCCACCAAGAGGGAACTTGCTCAGGAGAGTCCCTCAGTCCATCCCCCGAGCAAGGAGTCTCAGATGATGGACCGCTTGGGGAAGCGGATGTTTAGTTCAGCGACCTTCTCGGTAAGGGCGCTGAACTACCTGGCACTACGTCATTAGGATGCAGCGAGATCTTATTAAAGAATCGCTGCATCTCCCAGAGTCCATGTCGGAGGAGGACAAAATGCTGCACTCCACCCGCATGGCCACTCTTAGATCAGTTACTAATACCTCTATGCGGCTACTCTCCCATGCTACGGAAGGTGCCGCTAGAGCCGCAGGGGCAGGTCTAGTCACTAGACGTCAGGCCTGGCTCCGTCACTGCGATTTTTCTGAGCCCTTCAAAGCGTCATTTCGAACGCCTTTGATGGTTCTGCCCTCTTTGGCAAAACCGTTCGCGACACTTTGACCCAGAGCGAGAAGGACGGGAAGACGCTGTCTGCCATCGGAATCCGCTTCTCTGCACCCCAGAGGCCCTACTCTAGGAACCAAAAGGGTCAGAAGAAGATGTGGTTCCAGAAGTCGCAGCAATCCCAGCCTGCTCTGGACAACCAGTCCTTCCGAGGCAGAGGAGGACAGGGAGGACGCCGCCCTAGAGGCAGAGGGGCTCCCAGGAACTTGGTCCAGAGAACCTTTCTCTGAGCGGCCCGCAGCAACCCTGAGGGGTTGCCGGCTGCTCCACTCTGGAGGCAGTCGGGGACATTTCGGGGCACCTAGCGGCATGGGAGTCCATAACATCAGACCGCTGGGTTCTCCAGATCATATCCAGAGGATACGCATCCCTTTTGTCACTTACCAAAGTTGAAGTCCCTCCCAGGCGTTCCACCCGGTCAGCGGGAGGCCGCTTTGGCAGAAATTGGCCATCTGCTAAAAAAAAGAGCCATCCAGCCCGCCCCCCCCCGGCCCAGATCGGATCAGGGTTCTACTCCAGGTTCTTTTTAGTGCCAAAAAAGACGGGGGAACTAAGACCAATTTTAGACCTTTCTCTCCTGAACCTGGCAGTCCCCAAGGAAAAATTCCGAATGGTCACTCTGCAATCTATTCTCCCCCTTCTGGGAGAAAATCACTGGATGTGTTCTATAGACCTCAAAGACACGTACTACCACATCCTGATGGACAGGCGCTCCAGGAGGTTCCTCCGCTTCCGGCTGGGAGCCAGTCACTACCAGTTCCGGGTCCTTCCCTTTGGTCTCACCACAGCCCCCAGGGTGTTCACCAAAGTATTAGCAGTGGTAGCGGCCCACCTGAGGCTTCAGGGGGTGCAGGTCTTCCCCTACCTGGACGACTGGCTTCTTACCACCCCAACAAGGCATCTACTACTATTGGCGCGAGACTCCTTTCTCCATCTTGCTCCCTTTCTGGGCATTACAATAAATACAAAAAAGTCCAACCTGGCCCACACAGCTCTTAGATTTTATAGGGGCCAGGTTAGACACAAGGAGTTTAAAAGCCTTCCTCACTGCGGACAGAGTTCAAAATCTGCAGCTCCAGGTGCGGGCCATTCTCCACTCAAGTTCTGTTCCGGCGGAGTTGGTCCTGAGGGCTCTAGGGTCCATGGCGTCTGCTATAGCACTTCTTCCTCTTGCCAGGCTCAATATGCGCATCCTCCAGTGGACCTCTTAGTACAATGGTCTTACCTTGCTCTCCCTATGCATCATCCCATTGCGATCAGCAAGGCTTGCAAGCGGTCCCTCCTGTGGTGGCTTCACTCCCCAGATCTCCACGGAGGCCGCCCATTTTGTGCTTCTCCCCCTCTCGCCACAGTGACCACGGACGCCTCCCGCCTCGGGTGGGGGGCATTTTGCGGGCCGGACCGTCCAAGGCACGTGGAACGATTCAGAGACCTTACTGCATATCAACGTTCTAGAGATGAGAGCAGTGCTCTTAGCGTTGCTAGCACTTCAGGACTTTCTTCCCTTGGGAACAATTACGCTGCATTCGGACAACATGTCTGTTGTCTGGTACATCAACAAGCAAGGGGGAACAAGGTCTTACCCTCTTTGTCGAGAAGCCATGAGAGTTTGGGAATGGGCAATCTCCACCAACCGCTTTCTAATAGCAATGCACATTCCGAGTCGGTCCAACATCCTGGCGAACAAGCTCAGTCGCACCATTCTGACCCCTTACGAGTGGTCTCTCAATTTTCAAGTAGCGGAACGCATATTCGCATATTCGCACGGTGGGGAACTCCTTCATGCGATCTTTTGCCTCTCCCTCAAACACCAAGTGCGACAGTTTTTCGCTCTGATACCCTCCAGGAGGTTCTCCAAGAGACGCTCTGGTGCATGCTTGGCCACCCGGTCTTCTGTACGCTTATCCACCCTTGCCTCTGATGCTCCAAGTTCTTCAGAAAGCCTCTCGGTGGGTTGCAGAATGATTCTCATTGCTCGTTTTGGCCTCGACAGATCTGGTTCCTCTTTCTGGGTCTCACTCGGTGAATCCTCCTTGATTCTAGATCCCATTCGGATCTGATATCCCACCCATCCTGCATATCTCCTCCGAACCTGGACAACCTGAAGCTGACCGCTTGGCTGCTCCAGTTCCACTCTTGATCAGGACTCGGTATTTCGTCACCTGTTAAGGCAATCCTGGTGGCAGCTCATAAACCGTCCACTAGGAAAGTCTACACTTACAGCAAGTGGAAACGGTTTTTTTGTGGGCGGAGCGGCAAGGCCTGAATCCCTTCACGGTTCCTCTCCCTTTAGTGCTTGACTTTCTAACCACTCTTTTTAACGATGGTGCCAGCAGTTCCACAGTCAAAGTACAACTGGCGGCAATTTCTCATTATCACATTGGTCATGATTCTAGTCCACTCATGTCAGCCAAGTTGTGTAAAATTTTCCTTAAAGTTACTTTCCTTCTCAGGCCCCCTGTAAAACAAGCGGTTCCTCCTTTGGACCTCTCCTTAGTTCTCCAGGCCTTGATCGCTTCCTTCGAACCAGCGGCCACGGTGGATCTCAAATTCTTGTCTTTCAAGACAGCCTTTTAGTAGCCATTACATCGGCCAAGAGAGTTTCAGAGCTCCAAGCATTATCAGCTAAACCTCCTTACTTGGTATTTCATCCGGACCGTGTTTACCTCAGGACCAACCCGTCCTTTCTTCTTAAAGTAGCTTCTGAAGCAAACATTAATCAATCCATTAACCTCCCTGTTTTCTTTCCTAAATATGAAAACAAAGGTGAATATAAGCTTCACTCCTTAGATGTTCACAGGCAACTTAGATTTTATCTAAACAGAACGGCTGGTCATAGGCAATCCGACCAGTTGTTTATTTCCTTTGCTAAATTTAATTTGGGCAAGCCAATTTCTAAAGTCTCTCTGTCTCGCTGGATTTCACAGTGTATCTTATTGGCTTATCAAGTTCAGGAAGGCCCGCACCAGAGGGTGTACACGCCCATTCAACCCGGTCAGTATCTACCTCGGCAGCCTTTAAGGCTAGGATTCCTCTAGATGATATTTGTGCAGCAGCCACGTGGGCTTCATCTCATACTTTTATTTCCCACTATAAGTTGGATCTTGCATCTAGGGGTAGAGCATCCTTTGGCTCCGCGGTGCTCCGGAATATCCTTCCATGATGGCCGCCCAAGATTCAGGTAGCTGGGGACTCTGTCCCACAGGTTGCAGACAAATGAATCTCCTAATTCAGATTTAGAAGTTATGTACTCACCATAACATTCCATCTGAGTAGGTGTATTCATTTGTCTGCAACCATCCCGCCCTCCTATCCCCCTGGCCTTTCAGTTTCCTGCATATTATGTGTTACCCTTTTCAGGGTGTTCTTGCTGTTGGCAAACTCGATCTGAGGTCATGAGGGTAGAGCAGGGTATTATGGGTGAGGGGAGGAGCTGAGAGCTTGGATCCATAGCTGGTAAACCATGCTGGTTCGGATCCGATATCGGATCCATAACCCACAGGTTGCAGACAAATGAATACACCTACTCAGATGGAACGTTATGGTGAGTACATAACTTCTAAATTCCTGGGTGCAGACAATAATTACCAGAGGTTACCACATCATGTTCGATCTTTATCCAAGACTGCAAAGGTGAATCCCTGATGTTCCACCCAGTCAGAGGGCTACAGCAGCACAAGAAATTCAAAAGCTGCTTCAAAAAAAAGAGTCATCCAAACAGTCCCACCAAACCAAATAGGATCCAGTTTTTACTGAAGATTCTTTTTAGTTCTGAAAAAGACGGGACTGGAGGCCAATTCTAGACCTCAGTGTCTTGAACAAGTTTGTTCGACAGACAATATTCTGGATGGTCACGGTACAGTCTATCATTCCATTTCTGGAGAAAGACAATTGGATGTGCTGTATACCTCATCTGGACACATATTACCACATCAAGATGGACAAGCTCTCCAGAAGATACCTCTGATTCCAGCTGGGAGCCAGTCACTACCAGTTTCGGGTACTGCCCTTTGGTCTCACCACAGCCCCCATGGTGTTCACCAAATGCATGGCAGTGGTAGCAGCTTACCTAAGACTAGAAGGATTCCGGGTGTTTCCGTATCTCGACGACTGGCTCCTCACCTGCCCCACCAGGCATCTACTGCTTCATGCCTTGGACTCCGTCCTATACCTTGCAGAGTACTTAGGCATTTCAAGTAACAGGGAAAAGGCAAAGCTGTCACCCATGCAAGAGGTAGAATTAATCGGAACAACATTTAACAGAACTCGTCCATGGCTGCTGTACCCTATCGGAACAACATTCAACAGAACTCATCTATGGCTGCTGTACCCTATCACAGGCTGCAGAGTGTAAGATCACAGCTTCAAGTGATACTCTAAAGACAAAGTCCTGGATCACTTAATCTTACAGCTGCTAGGGTCAATGGCTGCCACGATCACTCTAGTTCCTCTGGCAAGGTACCATATGAGGCTCCTTCAATGGCTCCTGGCATCACAGTGGTCTCTGTTAACACATCCAATGTCTTATCTAATCTGCATAACCAACTAATGCAAGCAGGACCTAAATTGGTGGATGAAGTCAGAAGAGAATCTATGGAGTCGCCCTTTTAACCCTGCTCAGCCCAAGGATGTAGTGACCACGGATTCATCTGTGATGGGGTTAGGGGTGGAGGAAATTTTCAGGGAAAGACAGTTCAAGGTACTTGGTCCCCCTCAGAGGCCAATTTTAATATCAGCATTCAAGAACTGAGGGCTGTGCTTCTAGCATTGCAGGCATTTCAATCGGCCCTCCCTTTAGGGACAGTTGCTATACAATCAGACAACATGTCAGTGGTCTGGTCCATCAACAAACAGGGAGGAACCAGATCCTACCCATTATGTCAGGAAGCCCTAAGAGTATGGCAATGGGTGATAGCATCCATCCACTTTCTGATAGCAATGAACATTCTGGGGAATTTTAATGTGATTGCGGGCAAACTGAGCCGATGTATCATTCTGCCTCATGAGTGGTCTCTCCATCCCAATGTAGCGACAAAGATTGTTTTTTGATGGGGTCAGCCTTGCTGTAACCTGTTTGCATCTCCCATAAACCACAAGTGCAGCAGCTACTTTGCCCTGTCCCCCCCTCAGGGGGAGACACCGAGGGACACTCTTCTATACGATTGGCCCTCAGGACTGATTTATGCCTTTCCTTCTTTCCCCCTGATCCCCCAGTTTTTGAAGAAAGCTCAATGGTTGAGAAGCAAAGTTGATCCTCATTGCACTTTATTTGCCCAGCCAAGTCTGGTTCCCCTTACTATGGCCTCACCTAGTTCACCATCTGTGGACTCTGGACCCAACCTCAGACCTGTTGTCTCATCCACAGGGGCTGGTCCATCCCAACCTACACAGTCTCAAGCTGACGGCTTGGAACCTCCTCTTCCAGTAATTGTCAGGCAGAACAATCTATCTTCCCCAGTACAAAAAAGTACTTTTGGCTTCCCATAGACCATCCACCAGATGTCTTTATCTTAGTAAATGGAATAGATTTGTGCTTTGGTCTCTTGCAGAAAAAGTGGACCCTTTTTCAGCCTCGATTAATAATGTATTGGAATATTTATCAACTATATTCCAATTAGGAGCCTCAGCTTCTACTATTAGAATTCAATTAGCTGCAATTTCATATTTCCATAATGGTTGTGATGATCTTTCTTTAATGTCTCATCGCCTTTGCAAAACCTTCCTGAAAGATGTTATGCATTTGAAACCATCCTTTAAAGAACCCATTGAACCTTGGAATTTAACATTAGTTTTGCAGAATTTAACCCATCAGCCCTTTGAGCCAGCAGCCACCTGTGTTATCAAATACTTATCTTGGAAGACCCTTTTCCTGGTGGCCATCACGTCAGCCAGGAGAATATCAGAATTACAGGCTTTGTGTGTGAAATGTCCATATATCATTTTTCACAAGAGAAAGTATTACTTAGGACTAACCCTTCTGTCCTTCCCAAGGTTGTATCAGACTCAAATATTAACCAGTCTATAGACTTGCCAGTCTTCTTCCCAAGCTTCTTAAACAAAGGATAATATTGTTTACACTTGTTGGATGTACACAAGCAATTACATTTTTACTTGAATAGAACGAAATCAGTTAGAAAATCCGACCAATTTTTTTTGTCCTTTTCAGGCACTCAGCTGGGCAAACCATTTTCCAAAGTTACTTTATCCAAATGGTTGAGAGATTGCATCACCTTTGTTTATGACCAAAATAAGCTATAGCTATCAACTAATGTCAAGGCTCATTCTGCCAGATCAGCTTCCACTTCAGTAGCCTTTCATTCTAGAGCCTTCATAGATGACATTTATGCAGTGGCAACTTGGGCAACCCTGCATACCCTTATCACACATTACAAATTGGATATGGTCTCCAGGGGAAGAGCATCATTTGGCTCTATGGTGCTCAGGAATATCCTTCTATAGGGTCTACTGGGACATAAAGTAGCTAGGGACTCTGTCCCAACAGTCAAGAATGAATGAAGATTGACAACATCAGATAAAGAAGTTATGTTCTTACCATAATGTTCCATCTGTGTTGTCGATCTTCATTCATTCTTGACATCTCACCCACGAACCCCCTCCAAAGACTCCTGGAGGTTCGGATCTAGTCCTGTTTTTGTAGTAGGGCAGTTGCTCAGACAGAGCTTCTATAGTTTATTCCTGTGAGCAAAACTCGATATGAGGGGAAGGGAAGAGAGGCACTATGGGTAGCCTTAGCTCGAGAGTTTCTGGCTGACGCAAGCTTGTTACAATGGCCAAGTCGGTTCCGATGGTAGAACCGAAACCCAACAGTCAAGAATGAATGAAGATCGACAACACAAATGGAATGTTATGGTAAGAACATAACTTCTTTTTCTGTTTCACAGTTGTGGTAAGACTTCACTTGTGGCATATGCAGTTAATACACAGTTCTGTAGATTGCTGACTTAGATAAGCATCTGTTTAACTCTAGCAAATGACTACATAATGTCAGTCTGCTCACATGACACATACAACATTGCATCAATTTATTTCTATCCAGTTTTATTTTTAACAAAGCTCTTTCAACACACTGGGGATTTCATGCCAGTCAAATATGTGTTCTGTGATGCTTGTGGTGAGAGATACTCTGTGGTACATGCAGTTAATGCTGCCTTGTATGTGATGTGTAGCCAGATACGCTGTGGTTCAAATTTGGAAATGTATATGTGCAAAACAGTATGAATGAGAAAGAGTGGCTTAGCCAACCAACAGTAATACTGGTAAATCTTATTTGTGTGAACAGTAACATTGCTACATCTTAAGCAAGTAAAGCCAAAAACTAAAAGTTAAACCACAGAAGAAAAGTTTTGTTTCTACTAAGAGTGTATTTGCCACTTGGTTTCCAGGTCCTGCGGTGCCAGGCTTGATTGCTACATCTTAGTGATCCCTCAGAATAATTTGTATTGGATAAATGAACATCAAAAACCTTTCTTAATTCAGACCTTGAAGTGTAGTCTTTGTGACACCCTTCATTACTCTCTCCCATGGCAGACACCATTACTACACAGCTCTGTAGAGTGTGGAGCATGATTGGCAAGGGTTTGAATCTGGTAAGGTCTGTCTGACAGACAGGAGTGGCTTAGCCAAAGACTGGATATATGGCTCTGTAAGAGGGCAACTTGTTTTAAATCTCAAACTCCATGTTCGGGAAATCATATCCATTACAATAGGATACTGTTGTAATCTTTCAAGTGTAGTTTTCATGACACATCAGATGCGCCTCTTTCTGCAGTGTCAGTGGTTGATATACCTCTCTCCTGAGATCTGATCTCAGCATGTGTTCAAGTCTAGCAAGATGCAACTGCTGAGCATGTCGGTGAATTCCCACAAGCATTATTTATTTCATGCAGACATTTACATATACATTTTATTATTTTGTTCACACTATAGGGCTTTAAAGGAGATGAGGCCTTATTTATTATTTCTTAATCTGCGTCATGCTGCAAACTCATAAAGTGTGAGTGGGCCTGTGTTATGATACCTTCTAGTTGTGTTAGGTAATTGATGTTGTTATAGATTTTGCTGTACTTCCTTATGAACAGGCCCAGTATAATGATGTATGGATATGAGCAGGCCCAGTGTAATGATGTATCGGGTGCACTCCATTTAGCACAAAGCGCATTAAATAATCAATGTTCTGAGATAGTTCTTGTCATTTGTTTTTCTTTGTCAAAGAGAAATAGTATTAGCCACTGGAAGGCTGGTTTTGCCAGTGTCCATACAATGAATTTATTGACTTATATGCAGAGAATGACAGCTTTTGTCACAGGCCATTGTACAGTTGGTGTACATGAAATGTAAATTGTCAACAGGTCACTTAGTTATACATGCTAATGTTTTTCCTGGATGTGATGTATGTTATTGTAGTATCATACAGGTATTACTAATGTGTTTAACAAGGCTCACTTCAGGGACAAATATTAGTTACAACATAATGGCATACTGCTTTCACATATGTACTTTGATACACTTTTGAAGTCAACGTATGTTGCGGCACTTGCAGCAGGAAGGACACACATCATATAATTGATTAGAGTACCACAAAATGCATCATACTCAAATAATTATAGCATGATATTTGATGTATCTCCCTAGTAGCTAATGTAATAAGACCATAATGCTGGCATGTAATTTTTTATCACATGACCATATGCCTCATTTTGCAAATGCATATGTCACATCTGCTGTAGTTAGACAAATGTTAGCATGTATATCAGATCCTTATTCTGTTTACATCCTGTTCAATATGACATTTTTGTGTATGTAAAAAACACTAGAGGCCAGCATAGACAGTCCAATATTTTATTGAGAAGTTTACACAGATAAATCTCTAAACAGGACATACACATGTCCAATGATTCTTCAAAAAATCCAAACCGGTTTCGGCGAAATGCCTTCTTCAGTGAAAAATAGAGAATCAAATAAAAACCAAATCATGAATATTTATAGTATACACCAGCCAATGACAACAAGCAGTACTAAGAGACTTGCATTTTCCCCATTTTGAATCACATATTCTACAAGAGAACGTTAAGTTGTCTGAGAAGGAAGCCCTAAAAGAACTTAAAGATAACCATAACATTGTTATACTCCCAGCAAATAAGGGAGGAGCAGTAGTTATATTAAATATGGATTATTATATTCAGGAGGGCCTCAGACAATTATCTGATAGTAAATGTTACATGTATATGGGAATTGATCCTACACCAAATTTCAAAATGGAAATTGATGCTTTTCTTAATACAGCAGTGGAGGAGGGTATTATCACTCAGAATACTGTACAACACCTTACAGTAGCAGATCCTTCCAAGCGAATATTATATTTACTTCCGAAAATACACAAATCTATTACTAGACCACCAAGTAGGCCAATAGTGTCAGGTAACAGTTCATTTACTGAACCACTGTCAGTGTTCCTAACTCAACAACTTAAACCACTACTCAAATGGGTCAGAGCTAGAATACAAGACACCACGCAATTTTTACAAATTTGCAAGACACACAACTGGAGCCTCATTGGCTCATGTGCACACTAGATGTTAAGTCCCTTTACACCAGTATACCGCATTGGGCAGGCCTGCAGGCATTACAATATTGGTTGGAAAGAGCAGACCTGTACCCACCTGGGTTTAACACACTTATTATTTGCATGACCGAACATGTGCTTGGCAAAAATTTTTTTTACTTTCAGGGGGAGTGTTATTGGTAACCAAGGATGCCATGGGGGCATCCTTTGCCCCCATTTATGCGGATCTATTTATGGCCTACCTTGAGGAATGCCTGATATACAACCCCCTACACAACATCTTTCTGGTTGAAATTGATATCTGGTGGAGATATCTGGACGATTGTTGGATGGTGTGGCGTGCCGACTCTATGTATCTAAATGAGTTTGTGGAATATCTCAATAGTAACATCTGGGGGATTGAGTTTACTGTTACATTCAACACTCATAACATTGACTTTTTGGATGTTACAATATATCGGAATCCCGATCATACTTTGAGTACTAAGATTCATCGTAAATATCCACAATACAATACATTACTCCATGCATCTAGTATGCATCCACGCCACACCATCCGGAATATTCCTAAATCTCAATTCCTTAGAATCAAACGATAGTTCTTCTGCATCTGATTTTCAAGATGCTAAAAAGACTTGGAAAATAGATTTTTAGAAAGGGGATATCGTCCGCTTGATATCGCTTTCAGCCAGTGCATGGTCAGGCAAACAGGACAACAAATGCTTTAAAATTAAAACTTTGGACTAATTTTCCTTTAAAGAACTAAATTTGAAAGGAACCCTTTTCTTAAATATTTAATGTTAAAATTTTTAAAATTTTTCCTTCATTGTTTAGTGGGAATTTTTTAGAATTTTTTAACCCGGGTTTAATTTTTTTAAAAAAAAAAGTTTAAAGGGCAAATTAAAAACCCACAAATTTTTTAAAATATTTAAATTTTTTAGGCCCCTTTTTTAGGGGTAAAATAAAAAAAATTTAACATTTTTTTGTGAAAATTGGAAATTTATAACTTTTTTTGTAATTGTTTTGTATAAATTTAAAGTTTTATTGAAATGATTTTTTTTAAAAAGAAATTTAAAAATTTTATTTGAAAAACAAAATGCCTTTAATATTTAAAATTTTTTAAAAAATTTTAGAAGTTTATTTTTAGTTTTGGTGGGAAGGGCCCAAAGGGTTTTTCTATTTACATTTGGGAAAAACTTTGAAAAATTGAAATTTTTTTTTTGGTTTAAATATTTTTTTAAAAAAAATTAAAATTTTTAAAATTTGTTAATTTTAATATTTAAATTTTGGGTTTTACCCCCAAATTTTATTTAAAAAAAAAAAATAAAATTAAATTTGAAACCCTAGATTGGGTTTAAATATTTATAATTTTTTTTTTTTATTTTAAAATTTTTTCAATGAAAAGCTTTTTGGAAAGGTTTGGATTTTTTGAAGAATTTGGGCATTTATTCTTTTTTTGGAATTTTCTTTAAATTAATAAAAATTATTTTTCTAGGTTTCTTTTTTCAAAAAACTATTTTTTTACACCCCGTGTTATTTAATTTTTTTCTTAGATTTTAATTTTTCGGTTTGGAAAAATTTTTTATAATTTTTTCAATTTTTAATTGAAGGGGTTGGTTTTATACCACTTTTTATTTGTTAACCCTTTAAAAAATTTTGGGGTTTTATTTTTCAAATAAAAGGGCATTTAAACCTTAAAAATTTTAAAAATTTTTGTATGTTTCCTTTGGAGGGGTTTTTTCTTGAAAATTTTCCCAATAAAATTTAAAAGGGAAAGCCCAAAACGGGTTTAGTGTTTTCTTTTGGGGAAGCCCGGAAGGGATTTTTGGTTCATTTTTTTTTGAAACCCTTTGGTTTCATTTTCTAAAATCACCTCTAAAATTTTCCCTTTTTTTGGGGGGAAAAAAAAAAAAAAAAAAAAAAAAAAAAACAAAAAAAAAAAAAAAAAAAAAAAAAAAAAAAAAAAAAAAAAAAAAGAACAAAAAAACAAAAAAAAAAAAATTTTTTGGGGAAAAAAATAAAAAAGCCCAAAACCCCCCAAAAAAATTAAATTTTGGCCCAAAATCTTCAAAATATGTGTAGTAACATATTTTCTTTATTCATTCCCATTCTACATGAAAAAAGTTTTTTTTTTTTTAATTTTGGGTTTCCGTGTGTCACTACATACATACATGCACAACATACATAAATAGTCACAAACGTTCTACCATTCATAACATGCAGGTTGCTGCAACAAATGATTGTTTCATCAAATAATACAATTATTGGAATGACTGCACAGATGCCTATGATTGTTTTCAATATTTCCACATTGTCGCAGTTCTGTTCACTACCATAACAACATCAGTATTATTTCCTTCATACATAAAAGGCACTGAAAGCCTTACAATTCTGCAACTTATTTGTATGTTCTAACAGTCATGTGGATGTGATTTATTCCTTTTGATCACTCCCACAGTATACATTACAATGGCAGAGTAGCACCATATGCCTGCAACATGGATGTAGCTAGACATTATCAATATAATCATGTAAGTACCATAATTTGCTGAGCATGCCACAGGAAGCATATAGTGGAAATGTACAATTAGATTTTATAACTGTAGAAACTATGGTATCATTTACATTAATATATAACACATGCTTTACTAACACTATTTTAACTAGCCTTTCTATGGTTACAAGTGACAATAAATGACAATAAAATGATCATTTCTGAAGTGCATAGGGCAACAGCTGCAGTGTTCATTTATTGTTTTGCATGATAGGTGGGGATTACATCGTACTGCTGGTTACAGCATATAACTGTCTATATATACATTTGATGTGCAATAACTGTCTGTGCATTCTTGCTTACAGGGGTTGCATGTTTATACAACCTGTTGTTTAGATTGTGTGCTCAAGCCCCTGTGACCTGTTTGTGGCTGCTAACAGGTGTTCTGGTGGCCCCAAACTAGGGACAGTTTTTAAACACTTAAAATTTTTAGAACAAAATGTTTTGTATCAACATGCATTTTAACAATATGAAATAAGAAGATCTAATGTTTGGCATTATTGACTGACTGTAATCCTTGGAAATTTACCAGAAAATCAAACATTTAATGAAGGACAAGCAAAATATCAGAAAAAAAATCAGGGCTGTTTTGCAAAATCAGGGAAAGTTCAGAGGCATGGATGCCATTACGTTATTATTTGCAACAACATGTTTCATTTTAGCTCAAAATCCTTTACTTGTCATCTTAAAAATGTCCGTCTTTGTGAAAGAAATGGAAAATAAAAAGCCACAATTAAATGGCCAATATCTTCAAAATATGTGTAGTAACATATTTTCTTTATTCATTTCCCATTCTACATGAAAGTAATGTCTTAATATGTTCCTTCATCTGGGTTCCATGATGAATTATTTTAACTTTCTTCTCCTTGAATCATAAAAAAAATGGTATTCATGAGTATAACGTCAATAAAGGAATAAGGTATGTAATATATCATTTATTAGTACTGGTAATTGTACTAGCAGCTGCTAAAGCAACACAAGGGGTCTTGAGGCACTTAAAAAAACATTAATCTTCCTATCCACTGTCGGTTTGTGCAGGAAAACTAACTAGTGCCCCAAAATTAGTCCATTCTCTTCCTCTCCCAGGAAGTCTGATTATTTGAAGGGTGACATCTATGTCACTCATTAATTCCTGTTAGAATCCTCATAGTAAGTCACGGAATAGATACTGTCAATCTCTTAATGAGGAGAGAGAAGTGCAGGAAAGTTACTGAATCATTACCTAACTACTCACCTTTTACTAGCCACCAGAATACCCACTAAATATATCCATCCTTGTAGGTTAGCATTGCTATTCCCTCTCAATAAATTAGATTGTTCTCAGGGAAGACATAGCTCCTGAGATATTTAAGCTGCATAACATATAGCACCTTTACAAGAAAGTGCACTATGTAAGCTGGGTAGCAGATGCTACCAGAGAAATACAAAAGGGAGAGTGGGAAAAAATCCTTGTTTCATCCATTGGTCATCTAAAAGTTAACGTTACTCCCTTTGGAGTGATGCACAATGTTTCCATCCCCCAAATACCTGGCAAGGTGAAAAGTAATGCAGCAGTAGTGTAGTGAGATCTCTAGCTACAAAACTGCACAGCAGTTTACAGTAACCAAATGATAAATGCCACAAAGCAGAAGAACAGTGGATTTGACAATGTATGAGCTTTATGGCCACAGTGTAACCATCCTGCAGTGATAGCTGTAGGTCTTCTAAGTGCTGTTTCGCTGTCATTCAGCACAGGCCCAGCCTTCTTGAAAATCAGTAAAACCACTGCTAGGTGTTTGCCCAACTACTTACAGCTTGTTCATTAATTCCATACACACATTACATAAAGAACCTGCAAAGAGGGCAGAAATATTTTGCCTCAGATCAGTCACAGAGGTAGCTGAGACACCAAGTCACTATATACATAAAAATGAGACCCTAATGCAACTGCACATATTGCAGCATATGTACTAAACAATGAAGAAAGTACTGGTTTGTGGTGGTCTACCTAGATTATGGAATAAGAGATCACTCCCATTTAATGTGATTCTATCTGCTTTTAAAAAAATCATTAGATGATTCTGTGGGCAATCAGAAATATAGCAAGAAGAGAAGTAAGTCAATCATTTAAGCAATCATTAGATTGTGGATTTAATATTGAAATCAACGAACCCATAAGAATGAATAGTTGTAGGAAGCATGTAAAGTTATCCCTTATTATAGCCCCATTCTGCTATGAGTTGCCAAATTGCCATTCTGCTAAATAAATTTCACAGTATGTTGCTGGCAAGGTATATTTGTGTGCACTAGTTCCTCATAGCCTTCTGTGGTATTGGATGCAGTACAAAAGTGAATCTCCAACATTCATAGAAGTGAAAGGATATTAGCTCTTACTTGGGCCTCAAAGTAAAATATTATCCTTTCATTTATGTGATTGTAACGCTCCCTAAGTAGAGGGTTTTCTTTATATTTGTGTGTGTGTGTGTGAGTGTGTGCGTGTGTGTGTCTGTGCGTGTGTCTGTGTGTGTGTGTGTGTGTGTGTGTGTGTGTGTGCGTGTGTCTGTGTGTGTGTGTGTGCGTGCGTGCCTGTGTGTCTGTGCGTCTGTGTTTGTAATTTGGGGATTTCCAAGCTGAAAGTAAAAACTCTTTAGGTGGTATGCTGGAAGTCTTGGGCTGAAGTCTGAAATGAGAGCTACTGTTATCCTTTAATTTTTATAATTCTGAGTTCCTAAGCAGAGGCCATTCTCTGTATTTGTGTGCATGTGTGTGTTTCTAATGTCTCCAGTATTTATTCGTGAAAATCTGCCGTTGCTTACATCAACAATTAACTATAGTTTATTGCTGAACCTGAATAAGCCCTTTCTACTCTGACCACAAAAGGGATCAACTGAGTTATATGCACATGGGAATGCTTACCAGTGTGACTGCTAATGGAACATTAATTATTAAGATCTTTACCTCACAGATACAAGGTACAGGGTTTGATTCTGACCCCTGGTTATTAGCTAAGCTTGTAATGGACTGCAGACTGATAGCCTAGTATGAAAATATGAATGGTGTTGTAATAGATTTGAGAAATGCTATGATATGTAAACAGAAATGTTTATTCAAATCTGTGTATTACACAACCTCTAAACAAAAATATGCATAATCCTGTTTTGCCAGTGCAACATCAGATGTGTGCATCTGCTGCAGGACTTTTGCTTTTGTTTTGTGACAGCCTTTGAGTTTGCTCATATTAAATTATATCTGTGTTTGCTTGCTTGAAATTTTTTAAGCAGCAGTTTTAGTGCACAGTGCATACAAAACTGCTTTTCAAAACTCTGAACTCTTAAGTACAGTAGTCTGTCAAATAAGTACCTTTTTTGTAAAAATGTGTGGATGCCTCACTAATTTGTTTGTAATGGTTAAAAGCTAAACTGTGTGTTACAATAAGTGAAAACTGAAAATGAGACTAAGAACAGACTAAGAACAGAAAACGTCATTACATTTTAAAACGTTGTAGCACCTCAGCACATCTGTGAACTGTTAGCAAGCTGCTTTCAGTAGGCCAATTTTGCTTTCCAGTTGAATTTCTTTTTTTTTTTAAAGTTCCTATGGGATTTTCAATTTGTAAAATAATAACATTTACAGTCAGAGATCTGTGAACATAATAGATGACAAAAATTCAATTAAACCTCACACACAAAAGAAAAAAACAACTATTTATAGAAGTGTCCATTAACCATCAAGTCATTCAAGTTATTATGCATTACATTAAATCTAAAATGCAGTCATTTTTACTTGTCAAGCAGATCTCAAGTTTTGTCCATGCATTGTTGAAAGAGGTAATCTCGCTTGTTCTTAACATAATTGTAATGATTTCCAGGTGACAGAGTTCAGTTGCAATATTTTTAAATTCTTTGAAGGAGGGTATAGATTTGTTCCAATTTTGAGTTACAACCTTTCTCTCTATAGATAGTATAGACCACAAAATTCCATATTTCATTTTTTAATACATATAGGAATAGGTGTGTTAAAAGGATTAGTCATTTAGATAAAACAAATTTATCTCCAAAAAAGCATGTAAAAAGAGATTAAATGTTATTCCAATAAGGTATTAAGACAAAGGCGATGCTGTTGAATTTCTCAAATCCATTAACAAATTGGTTATGTCTGGCAACCCAATCATAACCCTCCATATAGAACATAGTAATCTGTACTCCTAGCTTGCTCCTTTGCTGCCCTTTTGTTACCAAGTCCCCTACTTCCCAGCTTCTTCTTTTCAAATCTCCTGCAAAGAAAAAAAGACATCTAGGGGTATTTCCTGTTCATTTTACTGTATGTTGTAATTTTCTCTTTATTTATTCCTCCTTTTCCTTTAATGAGGAATAAAATGCAAGACATCATGAATAATGGGAATGGTTTCATTGTGCAGCTTCCATTTTCATTCAATTCTGCTACGGCAGGTAGAAATGACAGCTGGTATGTGTACTAGAGTTCAAATGATACCCACAGTGGTTTTTAAAATTCAGAGGCTGTATCATGCACTTTTTCACTGCATGTATAAACAGTATGCTAGATTTGAGTTAATTAATTTGTTGCAAAACCACTCAGTATTATTTTCTTCTCTGTTTACAGGTTGAAGTGCTGTCTGTGGTGGCACAACAGATTCTTAGCATACAACAAGCCATCATGCGTAACTTGAAAACGTTCATCTTTGAGGGGACAGAACTTTCTCTAAATCCAACTTGTACAGTCTTCATTACTATGAACCCTGGGTATGCAGGCCGTGCAGAACTCCCTGACAATCTCAAGGTAAAATGTACATACAACTCCATTTGCCTTCCGTGTGATTATGAATAGGTCACTTAAACAGACTTTGATACTGGGTTGCCATGTAAGATGACTGGGTGTCCATTTTATTTTTTATTTAATATTTGTTAACCAGTACAGACTGATTTACAAATTTTTGTGTGTATATGTAGATGTATATGTATATATATATATATATATATATATATATATATATATATATATATATATATATATATATATATATATATATATATATATATATATTCAATTCAGAAGCTTGAAAGACCAAAATCTTGAATCTCAAAATACTGAGACCAAAATCTTGAAAGTTCAAATGACTGAAAACTCAAAATATACTGAATCTCAGAATACTGAAAACACACAGTATACCAACACTTACTATATTACAGCAGACGTACATACAGAAACAAATATAAGACAAACCATATTAGTTTTCACCAGGTATAAGCTGGGGGGCAAGCCCCCCTGCACCCCTCCATGTGGGGGGCAAGCCCCCCAACCCCCCTGCTACTTAAATATATCAACTTCAAGATCGCACTTCACTACAGTAACATGAGTTATGTTGTAGTATAGCAAGTTAGAAGGGAACATGATTAAGGTTACAGCAGGCAGTCATGAAACATGTAATGGTATGTTTGCCATTTTGTTCTGGAGTGCAGTCTCGGAGTTGATATATTTAAGTAGCAGGCGATGTGGGAGGCGTAGCCACCCACATGGTGTGTAGGGGGACTTGCTCCCCTGCTTATACTTGGAGAAGTGGTAAATGGTTTATCTTTTAATTGTTTCTCTATTTAGTTGTGCTGGAATCTTGCTGCTGTGTTAGGCCCTGATCCAACAGATGATCTAAGAAGCCTCACTGTGGCAATAAACTGTAGTCCACAAAAAGCTAAAAAAAACTGAGCAGTAAGACAAGATGCTTGGAAAAGGAGAAATAGACACTTGAGGACAAAAAAGAAATTATGTTTTGTTTCATCTATGTAACCTATCTAGAGTTCCCAAAAAGGGATTACTCTGCAAGAGTAAGATAAAAATATAGAAGAGAAAAATCACTGAAATAATGGAAAAATATAAAAGAGAAAAATCACTGAAAGAAAAAAAAATGGCAAACATTACAGATGCCAATTTCCAGTCATTAACTGACAGAATAAAAAGAAAACAGTATGTAGACAAGAAAACACTAAGTGATTGAGCTGGAAAAGGACGCAAAAAATGAAGTATTCAGAGAGAAAGAAAAATGTCTACAGTATTTGCAACATTAAATAGAGAGAGGAATGGATCCAAGAGAAGAAGTAAGACTTAATATGGTGCAGTTTATAAGCAGAAAAATCAATGTTAATTAATAATCTTAAAGCAAAGTAAAAACATTTGAAAATACAAATAGGCAAAGGCGCCTAGACATGGTAAATATTACAAAAAAGAAAATAGTAGCACAGAAGTCTAATGTAATAACAAGTAAGCAGTTTGATACAGAAATGGAGGAAATTGAAAATTAAGTGATAGATCAGTTATGAAGTGATAGATATGAATAGGAATCCCAGATGCAAAGATCACTTCAGAATGGTGGTTTAGTAAAACAGGTACAGCTTAAGGAAGTGACAGAGGAAGTAGAGCAGTGCAGTAGTAGAGAAAATCACTTGTTATTTCAGTTAAATATGATGTTTTACAAAAATGTCACACCCACTTCCAAGTCAAGATATTTCCACTGAGAGGCAAGTAGAGCAGAAAGCAGAAACTGTAGAAGAAACTTTCAATCAGGAAGAAAATAATGTAAGAGAAGACCTGCTGAATTTGATAGAAATGGATAAATGTAATATGTATGAGAGAAAGAGGCTGCCAAAAATGAATAAGATATGGATTATCTAAAATAATAAACCAAATTAATAAAACAATTGTAACTATAAAGAGATATCCACAAATATAAATCAACAGACTACATTATTGTGCAGTAAAACTAATAACAGAGAAGTTATTACCAAGAAAGCATAAATTAGTAAAGTAAAGAAAGGGGCAAATAGATTACCACCATGGAAGCACTGACTAGAAATACTTATGAAACAGTTAGGAAAAGACATATCAATATTATAAGAATCCAGAAAAGGAAATCAAGGTAAAAATATTAGAAAAGTAACAAAATTACATCAAAACAAATCAGGGTTTGAGCTACACTATCTCTAACAATAAATTAAAAATATTTGTGCAAGGTGAAAAAAAACTAGGAAATACACTGGGAAATATAAATAAAGGATACAAAACAAACAGTTTAGGGATGACCCAAAGAAATTCTACAAGGAGCTAAGAAAGAAAGAAGCAATAGTTGAGATATCTCCAAGAAAAGAGGAAATTAATGCACTCTGGAGAAATATCTATGAGCACTCAGGTAAGCACAATAAAGACGATGACTGGATAAAAGAAGTAAAAGAACAATTAAAAGACTCTGAGACAGACAGTATGGATTGTAATGGAGTAACTCCAGCTGAGACAGAGATAATGATGACAGCTTCCCAACTGGAACACACTGGGTCAGTATACAATACCTAATTTTTGGTCAAAGGTATTGTCATCTTTGCACTGTGATTTAGCCTTACTGCTTATGTATACATCCTGAAATGGCACCGGACTGGCTAACAATGGGAAAAACCATACCCATACTTAAAAGAGAACCTGAAAATCACCCTAAGAACTATTGAACACTAACCTGTCTCCCAACAAAATGTAAATTATTTATGGGAATTGATGCATAGAGTATATGATCATTTTAGATACAAATTCTATAATGCCCATAGAACAGAAGGGGAATAAAAGAGATTCATATGAAACAAAGGATCATTTTTGGTTAAACCAAGCCGTAATGGAGACCTGTAAAAAGAACAGGAAACTCAGCATGGCATGGATAGATTAGAAAAGAACATTTGACAGCATCCTCACTCCTGGATTATAGAATGCTTACAGATGAAGATCGATCATACACTGGTAAATTTTATTACAGTTATTATTAAGAAATGGCAAACCAGTTTGCAGATGAACCACAAAAAAAGGGTGTGAAAATCTAGAGTGAAATATTTTACGGTGATTCTTTGTCTCCGTTACTGTTTCGTCTTTCCATCGATTTGTTGAGCTAGATCGCGGATTCAGTCTGACTCCAAGAAAATCATCAAGAGAAAGGATATCTTATCTACTTTTTCTGAATGACTTAAAACTGTGTAGTTCATCAGATAAACAATTGAAAGAGCAGCTACAAGTTGTTAGAGCCTTCTCAGATGATATGGGAATATCATTTAATGTCAACAAATGTGCAAAAGCAACATTTGAAAGAGAAAACTGAAGACTTGAGAAAATATAACACTTATATAACAATATAAATTTTGGGGAGGAATGTGATACAAAAGATTTGGAAAACAAAGGAGTATACAAATAACTTGGAATAGGTGAAGGGGCAGTGATAGAGCATGAACAAATGAGAGCAAAACTCAGTAAGGAATATTTTAGAAGACTAAAATTAATACTGCTTTGACATCTAGGAATAAAAGTTAAGCTGTAAATTAACTTGGCACTTCCTGTTTTTACTTATAGTTTTGGGGTGATTGACTTGCCACAAAAAGAGCTGGATAAGCCAGGAAAACAAGAACATTTTTCCATGCCCATCAAATGATATACAAGAACTAGTGTTTGCCAAAATTGTATATCCCCTGGTCAAAAAGAAGTATGGACCTCCTTAAAATTGACTATACATAGATTGGTGATTGTGGGGGTTACGTGTGTGTGGGATTACATGTGCATTTATTGGCATCGGATCCAAATATACTCAAAGTTATAAAACCGAAACAAAATAAGTATAAGATGACCAATTTGCTTAGGTTAGCAAAAGCCTTTAGGAAAAAAAAGCAGGAGTGGAAATCCATCCAAATATGGATACAAACAGGTGGCAACAGAAAGTGCAAAAAGGCAAAAGAAGGAATACAAAGAACAGGATCAGGAAAAAATAAATGATAAATGGAAAAATCACAGTTATTGCAGGAAGCATAAACATTTGCCACATGTTGGCCAAGAGTTGTATGAATAGCTTAGATGAGGTGAATTTAAACCAAAAGATGAAGGGTTAATGTCAACTAAGATAGTGGATGATGTACTAGATGGTTCATAAAATCCATAGAAAAGGTAGGTGATACAGACAAATACTTATAGTAGGTTTTATGGTACAAAACTAGAAAGAGTTGCACATTCTGTTGCAAGGTGCAGTACACTTATGGCTGAAAGTTTGTATACTGAAAGACATAAGAATGCAGCAAGGGTGTTACACTGGATACTTTGTAAACATTATAATGTAGAGGCAGCTGAGACACATTGGAAATATGAATCACAAAGGATTGTTGAAAATGATGAAATAATGGTCATTTGGGATCTTGCCATTGCAGCATGTAAGAAGGTAGAAGCAAACAGACTGGATATTGTAGTTCTAGAGAAAAGACAGAAATTATTTTGATTATTGAAATTGCTATTCCCAGTGAATTCATTGCCTTATTTATTTATTGACATTTGATTACTGGGAAAGTACAACTGGGTAGGAGCCCATTTTGCAGGGGAGGCCTGTGGAGAAAAGCTCCAAAGTATTACAAAACATTTTGAGAACAATAATTTTACAGTCTTTAAAACAGTACAACAAACAAATGCAGTTTAAATAGCTATACCAAATTAGATGTAATATGAAAACCTTGGTTAAGAATAGATACAGGTGATATGACAATGATTTAATAGAGAAATGTTATCCAGTTTATAGAGAAGTTAAGGATCAATTAGGATAACACAAACAGGAATTGCAATACAAAGTGAGAGAAAAACAAGCTTATAGTATATTTAGGGAGAGAAAGCAAGGAAAGAAATTGAATCACAAAGGATTGTTGAAAATGATGAAATAATGGTCATTTGGGATCATGCCATTGCAGCATTTGAGAAGGTAGAAGCAAACAGACTGGATACTGTAGTTCTAGAGAAAAGACAAAAATTATTTTGATTATTGAAATTGCTATTCCCAGTGACTTCATTGCCTTATTTACTTATTGACATTTGATTACCGGGAAAGTACAACTGGGTAGGAGCCCATTTTTCAGGGGAGGCCTGTGGAGAAAAGCTCCAAAGTATTACAAAACATTTTGAGAACAATAATTTTACAGTCTTTAAAACAGTACAACAAACAAATGCAGTTTAAATAGTTATACCAAATTAGATGTAATATGAAAACCTTGGTTAAGAATAGATACAGGTGATATGACAATGATTTAATAGAGAAATGTTATCCAGTTTATAGAGATGTTAAGGATCAATTAGGATAACACAAACAGGAATTGCAATACAAAGTGAGAGAAAAACAAGCTTATAGTATATTTAGGGAGAGAAAGCAAGGAAAGAAATTGATAGAAGTAAGGAAGTGAGCAAAGAGGCGACATAAGTTATGAGTATTTCTTCAAATTTAGGGATATAGTTTACCCTATTGTTGAGGAAGAACAGAACCAGTTTTTGGCCAAGAAGTCTTTCAGAATGGTTTTGAAGGATGGGAGGGAGAGTATTGACCTGATGGATACAGATAAGGAGTTCCAGGCCTTAGCAACATGGTACAAGTACAGATAATGCCCAATAGATTTGATAGGTTTGTGGACAGACCTAGTCTTCGTTCATTGGGTAGTAATGACCAACTGGCAACATAGTTGTGTAGAATATTTTTTAGTGCTGGACAAGCAGATGGATTTTGGATAATTTTATAGGTGGTAAGAAGCTGTGTATATGTTAGTTGATGGAGTAGTTCTAATGAGTTTAGGCTTTTTAGTGCTATACAGTGGTGGGTTCTGAAAGAGGTATTTGCTGTAAATTTAGCAACTTTGTTATAGCATTGTTCAAGTTTTAATTTTTGTGATGCCTGGAGGGTAGTAAGAATGGGATTGACATAAAAAAGTGAGAGGAGGAGGTAAGTAATAGCAAGTGTAGCTTGAATTGTGTCGATGAGGACGTTTTGGGCTCTATAAAGATGAGTTTTTCTTGTTCAATTTTGCATATGCTGGTTGAATTTAACATCATCAAACATTATCATCCTTAATAATTTGTCATGAGAAGTGACTTTATTGTTTGTAGTATTGAGAGTGGACTTTAAATTTTGTTTTATCATGGTAGAGGGATTTGGGGGAAAGTATTTTTTTAGGGTTGAGCATGTAAGCATAGGTTGGGTTACAAAGCCATGTTTCAGTACCTGTAAAAGCTTCCCAAGTAATTTTTTTGGCGTGCCATGTCAGATGTGCAAATGAGTGTTGATTCATCTGTGTACTTTAATAGGGTGGCTGGTTGTGTGGATGCATGGAGAGTATTGGCGAGAATGCTAAAGAGGAAGGGACCAAGGACAGAGCCTAGTAGTACACCAGTGTGGACTGGGAGGTATGGAGAGAGGGTGGAGTGCTATTTTACTGACTGATACCTATTGGATAGGTAGTTTTTTAACCATAGAAGGGTGGTCTGAGAGAGACTTAATGAGAACATTTGAAGTAGAAGGTTGCTGTGACAAACTGTGTCAAAGGCTTTAGATAAGTCTAGAAATAAGGAGGAGACTAGTTTGTCATTATCTCTAGCTTTATTGATTGTGTCTATATAGGCTAGAAGTGCCATGTTAGTACCATGGGAAAAATGGAAGCAATGTTGTGTGGGGGGGATAGGAGTCCTTCCTGCAGGAGGCAGTTTAGCAATTTTTTTTTTTTGAATATATGTATTTTGGAGTGGGGAGAATAAGATTGCTATAGGTCTTAGTAATGTCTGTTGAATTTCCTCTTTGTGCAGAGGGATAATGTGTGACTTTTTCCAGAGAGAGAGAGAATGTGGGATTCCTGGATTAACCTATTTATAAGGATTGAGGCAGGGCTGGCAATGCTATCAGCTGCTATTTTAAGATACTAACTTGGAAGGTCATCAGCTGAAGTAGACCATGGTTTAACTTTTGTTTAAGAGTAGTTTTATACAGGATGTGGGTACAGGTTTGAAGGAGAAAATGGGTGTGGTGATACGTGGCTGCTGGGCAGGGTTAGGATTAGATGTTGGGGAATCCTTAGATAGAGATGCTATACTATCTATGAAATAAGAGTTGAATTATTATTGTTTATTTATTTATTTAACATTTGTTGACCGGGACTGTCCATCTGAGATGAAGAGCCCTTTTTCAGCAGAGGCCCCGGAAGAAAAGCTCCAACATATTAAACAATTTTCATTATACATTAGCATTAAACAATGTTACAGGATTATTACAAGGCATTAAGTAGGAATACAATGTTATACAGTGTCAATAATCAGGAGTATAGCAAAACTATTTCAAGATGTATAAAAATAAATATGTCATTAAGATGAATATAGTTTTTGGGGTAAGTGGTTACAAAAACCCAGTTTTATCATAATGTAGTTGCATGAATGCAAGACAATTACAATAGAATGTTTCTCTGAGGCAATTTGCTTAATAGATTTTAAGACTAGAGAGAGCTAGTGAGAAGAGTGAGTTAAGGGCAGAAAGTAGATTAAGGTATGAGAAGTAGGGGATGTTTAAGGAGGGAGAGTGCAGTGGCAGGACCAGTGACTTTTAAAGTGCTCTTTGGTGGCTGTCTTAAATTGTTTAGGATGTGTAAGGGTCCTGATTTCTAGTGGGATCCTATTCCAAGCAATAGTGGGGTGATAGCTGTACATGTTGCGTCCAACTTTAGACTTGGGTTTGTAGATTTGTAGTAGGTCTTGGTTAGAGCTTTGGAGAGGTCTGTTGGGAGAATAATGGGAGATGAGAGGGGATAGTGCTGGGCAGTAGGAAGGCTGGTATAGTATAGAATGGATGATCTGGAGCTGAGAGAGAAGAAGCTGGTGGGGTAATTCAAGCCAGTTTAGGTGTTTTAGAGAGAGACAGTGATGGGATTTGTAGGTTTGTTGGGCAGCAAATCTAGGAACCTTGTTGTAGGTAGATTCGAGTTTGGTCAGGAGTGCTGAGTTAAGATTTGTGAGAATTTGAGAATTGTACATTAGACTGAGTAGAAGGTAGGTGAGAGAGAGTAATCTTGGGTTCAGACATAAGGAATTTCTTGTTATGGTAAAGGAGCCCTAGTTTTGAATGAGTCTTTTTGATATAGTTATTAACATGCAAGTCAAATTTAAGCTGATTGTCAATGGTTACGCCTAAGAGCTTAGTGCTGGATTCTACCTGAATGGGAGTGTTATTAAGCGACTGTATGGAGAAGGAAGGTTTAATATTGTTGAACTTTTTAGATAGGAAGAGTAACAGCTTTGTTTTTTTAGGGTTAAAGATGAGCTGGTTGTTGGAGAGCTATGTTTCAACTAAGGTAAAAGATGTCTGAGTAGCTGAGAAGAGCTTAGAGAGAGTTGGCTGTTGTGATGACTGTAGAGTCATCTGCATATTGCACTAAAGATGACTGAGGACAGGAGGTATAGAGCTGATTAGCAAAGATATTAAAAAGTAAAGGCCCTAGGATAGACCCTTGAGATACACCCATTTTTTACAGGGAGAGGAGGGGAGACTGCAGAGTGCCATCTCACTGATTGATATCTATCAGTGATGTAGCTGGAGAACCATGCAACAGTATCAGAGGAGAAGTTGAGGTTATGCAGTTTGTGCAACAGAAGAGTGTGTGAGACAGTTTCGAAAGCTTTTGAGAAGTCCAAGAATAGGTAAGAAATAAGTTTATGGTCATCCATTACTATAGAGACAGTGTTCAGGAAGGATAATAGAGCTGTAGTGGTGCTATGTTTGGGTCTGAAGCCGTGTTGAATGGGTGTAAGCAGATTTTCCTGTATTAGATACTGCATAACTTGTTTATGAATACACTTTTCTAGTACTTTAGAGAGAGGGGAGAGGACAGCGATAGGTCTAAAGTTGGAGATATCAGAGGAGTTACCTCCTTTGTGTATAGGTAGAGTGTAGCATTGTTTCCAGATGGAAGGAACTTTAGATTCAGAAACAGAGCGATTGATTAGGATAGATATGGGAAGAGCAAGACAGTCAGCTGCTAGTAGAAGAAAAGTGGAAGGAATATTGTCAGTTGATGTTGAGCATGGTTTTAATTTAGAGAGTAGAGTTTTGATGTAGTTAGCAGGTACAGGTTTGAGGAAGAAGGTATTTGAGAAGATAGTATTAGGAGTAGGTTCAGAAAAGTTGGAGATGGTAGTAGTAGAGGAGTTTGGGTTAGGGTTCAGTAGCTTAGATATTGAATTGATAAAATAGGTATTAAGATAGTGGCAGTTTTATTCAGATCTCTTGTCTGGGCATGGATTGGGGAAGCTAAGATTACCGGGATGTAATATTTGGTTAATAGAGTTCCAAAATTGTTTAGGATTAGATTTTAGGCCTGTGGGATGTTTGTTATAGAAGTCCTTTTTATCTTTGTTTATGTGTTTTTTTGTCAGATTTCTGAGTTCTTTATATTTTTGCAAGTGTGCAGGGAGCTTAGTGTGTGACCATTTTTTCCATAATTTGTCTCTAGTTATCATAAGGGTATGAGTGGCTTTTGAAAGCCACGGGGATATGGTGGAGTTAATTCGGACTTTGCGAGGGGGAGCAAGTGAATCTAAGAGGATAAGGAAGGTGAGTTGAAAGCTAGGACTGCTTCTTCTAGTGGGAATTGGGTAAGGAATTTCCAGTTTGCTTTAAAGAGGAGGGCATTAAAGGTTTCTGGATAGAAGTTAGAGAGTTTGCGACAAATGATAAATCTAGGAGGTTTTGAGAAGTGGGGAGTGAACCTAAGCACTTTTATAGGGGAGTGATCGCTCAGGGTGTTTGGTAGGGTTTCAGGGTTATGATATTTGGAAGGATTAGATACAAGTACCCAGTCAATAAGAGTACTAGATGTGTGAGAGTTGTTTGTATGAGTAGGTTGGGAGATTAGCTCAGTAAAGCCATATAAATTAATATGAGTATTAGAGTTTGAATTACTGGGAGTTAACCAGTTAATGTTGACATCCCCAAGGAGGATAGTTTCATTGGGGATATGTTGAGAAAAGTATGAAAGAATATTTTCAAGCAGGGGAATGTTGTCTCCTGGAGGAATATAGATGGCTGCTACTGTGATAGTGGTGTGGTCATTGATTTTAAAGTTAGCTGTAAGTAGTTCAGCAGGAGAAAAAGGATGGGATAGGTTTCATAATACTTGAAATGGTGAGGTGGTTGGAGTAGAAGATGACTATGCCACCCCCCTTTTTTGTTTTGGCGATATATGCAGAGTATATTATAACCATGGGGGAGAATGTCTTTATCAGAGGTTTGGGGTTTTAGCCAAGTCTCTGTTAGGGTGATGACCCTAGGGGTGTGGAAGGCTATCCAGGCATGGATTTCACTAACTTTGTTTAGAATACTACATGCATTCAGAGTAAAAGGAAATATGTTTGTTTGGAGAGGATGAGTTTATTAAGTAAGGGAGAGATAGAATTATGCATGGTGGGGTGATGGATGGGCCCAGGATTTGGATGTATGTCTCCTGATAGAAGCAGGGCTACATGAAGTTGGTAAAGTTTGAATTTAAATGGGTTGTAAGTCAAGTACTTAGTCTTAGAATTGTTTTGTGGTTTTGAATGATGATTTATTGGGACAGGAGCTAGGGTTGAATTTATGGCCATAATACAAGATTTCTTTAATGGCTGTCCAGAATTTTTTAGGGTTGTGTTTACTATTATTCTGAAAGCTATTATAGTATATATTTTTTGTTTTTATTAATTTGCTTTTTAGTACAATTGTGAAGCGTTCTGAAGTTTTTAAGCTATTGTGGTGTTTTATATTTTTATTATTCTTTCCGTGCTTTTTCTATATCCTGCATTAGCATTCTACTCTTTTTGGATAGTCAGATTGCATTATTTGTTTTTAGTCTGCTCTTTTTTGGAGATGTAAGGCTATTCAGGATATTCAGAAAATTTGTATTGAAATCATTTACAGCATCATCTAAGGGGAGGATTTTTAGGACATACAGGAATTGAAGAAATTCCACACAGAGAAGTTTCTTACACGGTTTTAAATTATATATTTACATAGATGTGTGTGTGTGTGTGTGTGTGTGTGTGTGTGTGTGTGCGTATTAGACCACACACACACACACACTTACACATATACATGTCATAGTCCCAGTCCTACAGACTAGTTAGTGATTACAGACTCAGTTCAACCACAGGTATTACACACCAGCATACGTTTTAAAGCTACATCTGGGAAACTTCACCACTGACAGGTAAGTGTGATTTTGGCAGACAGTGATCCAGATCCCCCAGTACCTACTACAGACAGTAGTGTCTGAGACATATTCTTCTGCACATGAAAGATTATCAGTGGGTTTTCTGACTTCTGTACTATATGTAGCAGATCGATCGATCCATCCATCCATCCATACATCCATCCATCCAAGAACACCTTTTTTCCCCATTTTTGCATATGGGGTTGGGGTGTCACATCAACAGTGACAGTCATCTAGAGACAATGTTCAAATCACCACAAACAAAACACCAGTGACTTACCCACTAAACGGACCACACAAGTCCTTGCAGTATATTAAACACATTAGTATACTGTGGGATATTTTTTCATGTTATAGCAACTTTGAGTGATAAGGAGACGACAACTATAGGTGTCACTGGATATAATCCAAGCATATTTTGAGTACTGTTAGCCTAGGTCCCAGGAAAAATATCATGTGCTTCTTTCCTGAAATACATTCTCAAGTGTAGCATAAATACGTACATCTAACTTTGCATATGTGATTTGCATACACTTCTGTTATGATGAGAAATTTTGTAGAATATTCAGACATATACTTGTTACTTATTTTCATTTTTTCTTCTGCTGAATACACTTTGTCTGCAGGCTTTGTTTCGCACTGTTGCAATGATGGTTCCAGACTATGCTCTGATAGGAGAGATTTCACTTTACTCAATGGGGTTTATTGACTCAAGGAGGTAAGATATGTTGAAAAAGTAGATGCTATGGATTATTTGCAAGTACTTGTGAAAGCTGTGCAACAAACTGCTGTGTGAATTCATGTCTTCTAGTCCTTGTGCAAATAATCAGCAGATTTATCAATGGCTGAGAAAATATAATTGTTTTAGAGAAAAGGAGTACATGAAGGTAATATACAGTGTTGTAGCCTGACTCTGTCATGTCCACTGATATCATTTCATATTTTCATTGCCACACTACCAAACTGATTGGAAAACTTGTGTCAGTGCCTGGAGGTGTTTCCTTGCAGTTAGGGCTGCATTCAGCAGCTGATAGTATAGGTTCAGTTGGTCAAAGCTTTCACAAAGAGTGCCTAGATAAAGGCTAATGTAATAGGGACAAACTAGCAGCCTGGCTGCTGTAATGGGCTCAACTCTTCAAAAGAAAAAAAAATAGACTGGTAGTTACATTTATTATACGCTACTTTTTTAACAAGAAACATCTTTATTGAATTAACACGTGGTATAGGCTATCGTACATTTATATAAATGAAAACAAACCATATTGGCATATGTTCATTTGCAAACATTACACATCACTTATAATCTTCTGTACAGCCATTGCTGGTTACACATGAATTCAATTCAATTCAACTCGTTCAATTTCTGCCTTCCCTTAAACCTCATTCCTCCTCCAAAACATTATTCTGCATGTGTTGTTCCCACAATTTCCATTTTTTTATGTAATTTGCTCCTACCCTTTTCTAAAGGTCCGACTTCCAGTTCTTTTATGTCTGTTACTATATTCACTACTTCTAGTATAGTTGGTTTAGACTTTGATTTCCATGTTTTAGTAATTGCTTTTTGGCAGCCACCAGAATCAAATTCAGCAGGGTCTTACTATCACTGGACAATTTTAACTCTGTTTCACAAATAAAAACAAATTATTTCCTTAGTTACACCAATCTGCTCACTCAATATTTCTGACAGAGTAGTCTGCAGGGAATTTTTAAAGTCTGCTAACTCATTCTCATAACTCCCAAAAATATGTTCCTGGTTACCTCTTTCTTCTCCATCATACCTCCAACATTTGCATTCTACCTGAGGAAAAATTCTTTGGAGTCTGCTTGGATTATAAAAATACCTATGCAAACACTTCCAAGCAAAGATCCTAAATCTTCTAGACTTTGTTGCATGTTTGGGAGCTGTACATATATCCTTCCATTGTTTTTTTGTGAATTGCTTATCCAGACTTTCTTCCCAGTCCTTACTAACGTACTCAATTGATTCCTGTAGTTATCATGCAATATTTTATATGCCATACTAATTATCCCTTTGTTAACAGCAGCTTTTGTTCTAGATTTTACTAAAATCTCTGTCAGTTCTGGTCTTTCACTTAGGATCCCCTATTCATTTCTCTTTGACTTACACTCTGTTATCAGTCCTTGATAAGGAAGGCACTCTGTAGCTTGTAGTCCAAATTGATTCTTGACCTTTTTCCCATTCTGTTACCTTTTCCTGTCTAATTATTTGCTCCTAATGCCTTGGTTTCTTTACCAGTTTTCTTCAGTATATTCCAGCCGTCTCTTACTTATTCTCTGTACCCCTAATTGCCATCATCCCTATTGGAAGAATCTCCTTTCTCCATTCCGGTGTTGACCTAGTTCTTAGAATACTTTCTGTAACTTTATGAATATAATATCCTATATGATTATTGTTATTCTTTGTAAAGATCTGCATCCAAAATCCCAGTCTTTTATTTCTTGAGCTCCCCCCCCCCCCACCAAGTGTCATCATTATCCCTTTCCACTTTGAATAATAGTTTTCTGCTTCTGCTCTGTTTAGAAACCTTAACTGTGTAGCTCTGAATTACACTCAAGTAAGATAATCCCAAACTATCTTTTCCATTGTATGGATCAACGGATCAACTTATCCCACTTGACTCTATCCTTCTTCCGCTCCCAGATAAAATTCTTCAACTCTTTATTAATTGCTGTACACAACTTTTCCTCTGGTTGATAAAAATATGTCTGACCTATGTATAAAACTAAACTGACTAAAAACATTTTCATGACTTTTGCCTGCCTGTCCATATCTGTAAAACAGAGCTTCCATTTTCTCAGTTTTTGTATTATCTTTTGTTTGGTTTCTTCCTGCATACCCTTAGCTGCCATAACAGAATCCTTTGTCACCCATACTGCTAAGTAACTCACTGTTAATTGCACATCTAAACATAAGCAGTATTTGTAACAAAATTGCTCAACTTCATGCCCTCTTACAGGCTCATCCATTTGATATCCTATGTTTATCAGTAACATGGCTAAAACCTACCATTAAAGACAATGAGATCTCCCCACCTGGCTGTAATATCATCCGACTCGACCGTACTTCCAAAAAGGGAGGAGGAATAGCAATCCTCTATAAAAATGAGCTACAAGTAAGTACACATAATCTTAACTTACCCACAAACACTAGTGCAGAAATAATTTTCTCCAAACTACAGCTAAATACAAGTAAAGCCATAAACATTGTCTGTGTTTATCTTCCCCCAGGGAACAATAATAATACTCTAGAGTATATTCTCAGCTGGCTTTCTAGTAATATCCCACAAGAAACCATAATTCTTGGGGACTTCAACATTGATTGGAATTCCTGTACAAATACCAACCCCACCACCCATATTAACTTTTATGGCTTTTCACAACTTATAAAATCCCCTACCAGAACCAATAAAATCAATAACAAAGCAACCACCTTAGATTGGATACTTACTAATACTCCTCAGCAAACCTACACAACAGGAATCCTTCCAGATGACCTTAGTGACCATTCTCTCACATATATTATCAGACATAAAACCAACATAATATTCCCTAATACCTTCCGAACTATACACTCTAAAAAGCATTTTAACCCAGAACTTTTCCAAGCAGAACTCAATCAATGTAATTGGACACCTTTAAAAACTCTCCCTCTAAACGAAGCAGTGGAATACTTTAATTCTACATTCTTAGCCATCCTGGATCATCATGCTCCAACTCATTCTATTAGAATCACAGCTAAACCAGCCCCTTGGCTTACTAACAATACTAAACAAAAAATCCTACTTAGAAATAAATACTGGGCAAAATGGCGTACTACTAAGAATCTGATAGACCACCAAACCTTTAGAGAACATAGAAATAACACAAAAAGAGCCATCCTACTAGATAAAAGGAATTATTATCTCCAACTACAACAAACCTCTCTCAGACAACCAAAAAAATTCTGGACTAGTATTAATAACATTCTCTACCCAGGCCAATTGATCACACCCAATCCTCAGGGTACTAACCCCAAGAATCCGATACAAACTGCAAATGCCTTTAATTCTTTCTTCACAGATACCATCCAAACTCTGGCTAGCCACCTATCACCTGATATATCTAACCTACCCACTTCTTCTACTAATCCACCCCCTCAATTCCACTCCCAACCTGTGTCTACTTCATACATTTCCTCCCTTCACCAAAAATTAAAACCTACCTCCCCATCAGTCGACAAACTCCCAGCAGAATTCTTGCAAAAAGGAGCTAAGGCCATTGCCTACCCTATTTCCATTCTGATAAATAGATCTATAAGCGAAGGAGATGTCCCTTTAATCTGGAAAATCTCTCATATCATCCCACTACATAAAGGGGGAAACTCCAATGACTTCTCCAACTATCGTCCCATAGCTTTACTATCTCCTATAGCCAAAATTATGGAGAAATGCATCCACAAACAAATTCTCAACCACCTTCTCCAAAATAACCTACTTGCTAACAGCCAACATGGCTTCAGACCTTTCCATAGTACCACCACTGCCCTGCTATCATTCTCAAACTACATCAACAACAACCGCAACAACAACTGTCTTTCATCTGCAGTCTTCATTGACTTATCCAAAGCCTTTGATATGGTTAAACACCATCTTCTCCTGCATACACTTAAGTCTCTTTCACTTGATTCTCTATCTTTGAACTGGTTTACATCCTAACTTGAGAACCGTCAGCAGGCTGTACTCTGGCAAAATGATCTATCTAATCACCTCCCAATCTCCCTCGGTGTCCCACAAGGCTCTATTTTAGGCCCACTCTTATTTTCTATCTTCATTAATGACCTGCAATCTGCTATTCCATACTCCACCTGCATTCAATATGCAGATGACTCGACCTTAATCTGTTCAGCTACTTCACCAACCGAACTTCAGTCCCTTACCCAAAAAGCCTTCAACACTGTAGAACAATGGTTCTCTCACCGATGCCTCCTTCTAAATCCCAAAAAAACTAAATTGCTACTTTTCACCCCAACCCAAAAGTCCATCTCCTCTCATTTCAGTCTCACTTCTAATAATGGTACCCTTATCTCACCTGACCTTACCACTAAACTGCTAGGAATAACAATTGACAACAATCTAAACTTTGATACACACATAAACACTACAATAAAATTAATTAATAAGAAACTGGGATCCCTTTACAGAATCAAACCCTATCTTACTCCAGAAGCTAGGTCTGCTATAGCTAGAACTCACCTTTTATCCACTCTGCTCTACGCCACTCCCATTTATACTAATATCTCTAAAAATAACCTCAAGAAACTAACAACTTCCTATAATAATATTGCTAGATTTGCTACAGGCTCTCCTTTCAGAACCCATCACTGTCTTAATCTTAAACAATTAAACTGGCTTGAATTCCTTAACCAGCTTCAATTTCACCAGCTTACAATAGCTAATAAGACCCTGTATCAACCTAGCAATACTCCTATACTCTCTAGCCTCATCACACCTTATAATAATCTCAAAAATCTACGTTCCTCAAACAAACTGCTGATTAATACTACTAAATCCAACAACTCTGCAGGTGACTCCTTGTTCTCCAACTCTTTAGGAAAATTATGGAATAAACTTCCTTCCAATATCACAGCTCAGACTTCTCTTTTTCTTTTTAAAAAACATCTAAAACCATATCTCAATAATCACTGGCTATGCACCTGTACTAACCCTGACTAATTCCCCCCCCACACACACACTTATCTCACCCGTCCTTCATTTACTACCTATTACAAATTAACAATCCATCCTATTGCACACAAATTATATGTATATATGTATATAAGTAAAATTTATCTCTGTACCTTACAGAACTGGATTACTATTCTACATTATTTGTTAAAACTTTTGTATTATCTTATATTTCTTTTTGACAACAATGTATAACTTCTAATCTTTTAGCATCTATTAACTCTGTACAAATATGTGGAGCTTTTCTCCCCGGGCCTCTACTGAAAATGGACATGTATCCAGCTAGACTAGCCAGGTCAACAAATGTAAAATAAAAAAAAAAATAAAGTACTTTGTTTTATCAGGTTCCATAAATATGGGTATTGCTGAACCAATTTGTGTGTTTGTACAAAGTTTACAATTATTGCCTTTGTTTTATCTTCATTGATTTTGTATCAGGAAAAGACCTGAAACTGTCTCAGAAATTTCCATGACACTGAAATGTCCTTTTCTGGTTTTATCAGGTACAAAATAATGTCATCTGCAAATAAAGCCAACTTTTCTTGATAACCATGCCAATTACATCATTTAATTTCCTTCATTTTCTTTGCCAGTGACTCTAAATACAATGCAAATAAAAAGGGGAAAGTGGACACTCTGGCCTGGTTCCTCTTCTTAAACAGAACCTATCAGAGAGGAACCCACCCACACTTTAATTTTCACCTTTGATCCCACATATATCCTCCTAATCAACCTTATTATTTTATCAGGAATGCAAATAGTTCCACTGCCCTCCTCAAAATCCCAGCTAACTCTGTTGAATGCATTGTCTGCATCCAGACCCACCAACACCAGTGGTATTTTCTTACATTCTGCTTCCCACTGGATCATCATTGTTCTATTAATATTGTCAAATAATTGCTCCCCCCTCCACAAAACCACATTGATCCATATCTATCAATTTTGGCATCACCTTTGCCATTCATTTAGCCATTAGAGACATAAACACTTTATAAGCATGGTTTAGAATCAAAATGGGCCTATATTAAGCTGGATCTGATGGGTCTTTACCACCTTTAGGTATTATAGCCACCACAGCTTTCATCTAGGATGTTGGTGCTTCTCCTCTGTTTAAAATACCATTAAACAAAATCATCCGGATCCTTATCACTTCCTTCGCCCTTAGCTTCCAGACTTTCACAGGAATACCATCTATTCCTTTATTATATTTTCTCCTCTAGGCTCCCTAGATACATCCTCACTGCTGCAAATCATATTCCAGTCCCCACCTATAAGTAGTATTGCCTGCTGACAGCTGATCATTTCTCCCAGAATTTTTTAAGCTCCATTGTAGCAGTTTTAGGTGGAATGTAAATGCATGCCAGCATAATCCTCCTCCCTTGCCAGTAGCCCCTTACTGCTACAAATCTACCAGTATTATCATTTTCACTGTTCTATCAATATTGGAGCTCCTCTAACAATTAATATAAGTGCTCCCCATTTTTTGTCCCAGATATTCCACTGAATAACCATCCTGAAATCCTTTCTTTAATTCACATGCTCAATTCTTTACAAATGTGTCTCATGCAGCCTAGCTTTTTGCAGTCTGTATTTTTAATATAGCTCACTACTCTTTTTTTTGTATATAATTGTAAGACCATTACTATTTAAAGATAATATGGAAAGTGTTGTCATTATAAGAACTTTTTATTCCCACCTGTCTAGTTTCAGCATTTTTGTTATATGCATATACTAATGCTTGGCAGGTTGATCTTTTATACAGCTGTATCTTATTATATCCATTTGATCCTATGCCAAAACACACAAACAAAAAAATAAACACACCCCAGAACACCCTCATACCCTATTAGGTTAATACAAACTCAGAAAACTATACACATCTTCAAATAATGAAGTTTACTCTTCCTAATAGGAACAATTGCCCCATATTGGCAGTTACATTCACAGGCTTGAATTGGCCTATAATGAAGAATCTGATGTTGTCAATTTTCATTCATTCCTCAACTGTTGGATTTGGATCTGGCTCTTGGATCTGACTCAGCTGTTATGTAACTCATAGCCACCAAAAAACTCTCAAGCTCCTCCTTTACCTATTATGCACCAACCCCTAACATACCTCAGATCTTGTTTGTCACTTTCATGATTAGACATGGTCACTTTGAGCTCTCGAGCAATTGGATATAATGATAAGTCTTTTTCAATTTTCTAATTTTCTATAATAGTTTATCATTTCTTATACCATAAATCCTCCCTCTTCTTGCACTCTGTGAGTCTTTTTTACCATCATTGGTGGTAGTTGTTTTAGTCATTTTTCATACTATCGCTGATATTTCTTTCCTTTCTATTATTTAAAAAAAATGATTTTTCCTCTTTTTTTTCTTTTTCTGGAGAATAAAGTTTAACATGTCAGAAAAGGCCCTTCTGGTATTAGGAAGTGCCGAAAGTGTGGACACAAGTTGCCTTTGTCTGATGCTCACTCATTATGTGTTTATTGTTTGTGCCCAGACCACCTTCAGGTAGACTGCATCTGCAAAAACTTTAATTCACGTGTCATTGCAGACTGGAAGAATAAACTTATTTTGAAAGGTTTATTCACTACATCTTTCTCTGAGATTATTGCTGGAGCTCAGCTTTCTAAGTGAAAAACTAAGGAGCCTTCCACTAAATCTCGTAGACCTTCAGGATCCTCGAATCTTCCATCCAGGAAACCACTAAAGAAAAAACATAAATTGGACCCAAAAGCTACAACTGTTATACCAGCGCTGGATGCAACAACAGCCTCCTCAGATCTGAGTTGTTTGGATCCAAGGCCTTTACCAAGAACTAGATATTCACCTAGTATAGATCCAGTACCTTCAAGAGTACCATCTCCTTTTATGGAACACATGGTGTCTAAGTCCCCATCCATATATTCCTCTCTTTCTTCCAGACGTTTGACTGAAGCTGATGTGGACAGAATACTAAGGAGATTTTTCTTGGTGCAGATACATTTGGTAGTTCTCCTGGCTCCTACCCCTTAGGGGCAGAAAGCCCTAGTTCGCACTACCCAACCTCTCTCAGCTCCTTCTCTGATCTGTCCATCCATTTCAGAGTCCTTGGATCTGCATATGCAGGGACCATCTGGATCTGGTCCAAAGATATTTGTATCTACAGCTCCAAGGAAGTCTCTGAGCACTCTGACTCTGACATTTTTAGAGTCAGTTGACTCTTGGAGCAGTAGCAGTCCTGTCGGATCTGAGGAGTTAGTCGTCTCCGAAGCTCTACTCCACAATTAGCCCCCCTAGGCTCCTCTATGCCTATCCCCCAACTCCCCTAATTCCCAAATTTCTGCAGAAAGCTGTCAGGTTAAAGAGCAAAGCCACCCTCATAGCACCTTACTGACCTCAGCAGATTTGGTTCTCCTTTATTTGGCCTCTCTACTTCACCCACCTTGGATTCTGGATCCAATTACAGACCTCCTATCTCACCCGATGGGCATAATTCATTCGGAAATCTCAAACCTCAAGCTAACAGCATGGTTTCTCCACTTCCTTTAATAGCCAGACAACAGATGCACTCTTCCCCTGTCCAGCATATATTTTTATTTTCCCATAATGCTTCTACAATGAAGCTTTACAGAAGCAAATAGAAAAGGTTTGTTTTCTGGGCACATCAGAAACATATGAACCCGTTTTCAGCCCCGGTATAAAGCGTTCTTGAATTTTTGGCAACAGTTTTTAATGAAGGAGGTAGCTTCTCAACCATTAGAGTTCAGTTAGCAGCAGTATCTAACTTTCATATTGGATTTGAGAATTCTTCCCTGGATTCAGCTAAGCTTTGTAAGCCCTTTTTGAGAGGTACTCTGCTGTTGAGACCACCCAATAAAGATTGTATTCCACCATGGGATTTAGATATGGTACCGCAGGCCTTAATTAATTCCCCCTTTGAACCAGCAGCAAAATGTGTTCTTAAATTTCTGACCTGGAAAGCTATCTTTTTAGTGGCTATTATGTACCTCTGCTGGAATAATTTCAGAGATTCAGGCATTGTTCACAAAGACTCCCTACTTGATTTTTCATAGGTGTAGAGTAACATTACGTACCAGTCCTTTTCTTCCTAAGGTGGTGTCACAATCGAATATTAATCTGCCAGTTTCGTAAATTTGCAAACAAAGGTGAATATATGTTGCATTTATTAGATGCTCATAGACAATTACATTTTTATTTACACAGAACAAAAGAAATTAGGATGACAGATCAATTATTTGTGTCCTTTGCAGATTCTAAATTGGGCAAATCAGTTGCAAAGGTAACTTTAGCCAGATGGCTGACTGAATATCATTTGTCTACAACATGTTGGGTCTAGCCTTACCAAAACCTTTAAGAGCCTTTTCAACTGGATCCATGGCAACTTCTTCACTGTTTCTTTCTAGGGCTTCCATTGACAACATATGTGCAACTACAACGTGAGCCAATCCTCATATCATTTTCACTTATTACAAACTGGATCTGGTGTGGAGGGGAAGAGCAGCCTTTGGCTCAACTGTGCTCAGGAGTATCCTTCCTTAGAGTCCTCCCAGGGTTTTAGGTAGCTGGGGACTTTGTCCCAACAGTTGAGGAATGAATGAAAATTAACAGCATAAGATAAAAAAGATATGTACTTACAATAATGTTCCATCTGTGTTATCCATTTTTAATCTTCCTCAACTTCCCACCCGCCAGCCCCTGACCTTATTCACAGTTGATTTCTGGAAGAATGAGGGCTTATACGGACATCCCTGTCCTTCATGTTGAGCTCCAGTTATGGTTTATTTTGTCAGGAATGTTATATTAATATTTCCTACTTTAGATAAACCAGCAAACAACATATGAGGTATCTTAGGGGTTGGTGCATTATGGGCAAGGGGAGGAGCTTGAAAGCTTTTTGGTGGCCATGAGCTAAAGTAACAGCCGATTCAGATCTGAGAACTGGATCTGAACCCAACAGTTGAGGAAGAATGAAAATAGACAACACAGATAGAATGTTATGCTAAGTACATATCTTTTTTTTTAACCATGTATGGTATAGCCTGTGCTTCTACTTACACTAAGTGCTGTCTGCTTTTATCTTATCTTATCTTTATTCCTTTCCCAGATGTAGAAAACATCTTGAATGCTTTCAGAAAACATTATCTGTTATCCTTTGAAAGAAAAAATGTTTGTTGTTATTGTTGTTATTACTCTTATCAGTTTGTCTTCAGAGAAACATGAGAACCAGATACACAGTTGCCTTCAGCTACAAGCTTCTCATGTTGCACTATGAACATTTATTTGCTAAAGGAAAACTTCATTACATTCAATGTTTTTTATTTACTTGCTTCCACTTAAAACTTGTTGTTAGATCAAAACAAGTGCCTTAATCCAGTCATTCCCATATGCAAAAGTAAGAAAAAGCAAATCGGTTTTACTTACATCATGCTGTTTTGCCAGACATTTTTTTACATTGCAGTGGCTATATTTCTTAAAACTGAACAAGAAGAAAGAAAGAATAAGGGTAAAAGGAGTACCTGTGGTACCTGTTTACTTTAGTATCCTTATTACACACACAAATAACTGAAAAAGTTTTACTTTATAGCATACAGTATATGTCATGTTTTAAAAAAAAATTTAAGAACAAAAAACATTTTACTTACAGATACCTTTTTTCTTTCTTCTTCACCTCTCCGTAGTGTTCTTCCAAACATTAATGACATGAATTAGGGCATATGTTTTGGAGTCCATATACAAGGTTAACAAAGTAAAAAAAGTCTAATATTTCCAGGTTTACTTCTTCCGCCATATTTCACAAATGGGATTGATGTTTGTAATCTCACATTTATTCATTAACTTCTGAGTTGCTGGTTTTCTTCCTGTTGATTTCAATCTCCCAACTCCAGTCTCTAGTTTCTTTCCAACATACTCCTGGTTCTTCTAAGTCAACTCTTGTGCTTTTTTCTGTCTGTCAAGCATTTTTCTTTGGAAGCATTGGAAAAGGTTTCACTGGCACAGTCTTTGTATGAGCTTTGTTATCAGAAGAATAAGAAGCAGAATCATGTTCTGTTTGGATGCTCACTTTTTGTTGGACAAACTTTTGTATTTCCTCCTTAGCATGCTCTGCATCAAAAAACTACTTTAAATATCTCAGGAAAAATATTTTGAAGATAGCTGATTACAGCAGCTTGAATCTCACACCTGCTTCTTGATCTTCCCTGATTGCTGAAACCATAGTTCTCAACTAAGTAGGGACAAATCTCAGAATCAGAGACAAATCCAGAAATAATCCGAGACAATCAGTGATACTTTTTAAAATATTAGTACTGTTAACTTGAATAAGGCACAAACGGAGCTCAGCAAATGGACAACTTCTTTTATGGACACAAGCACAAATAAATCCACAGCAAATGAAATCACAGCAGCACATTTTGTTTGCTATGGATTTATTTGTGCTTGTGTCCTTTAAGAAGTTGTCCATTTGCTGAGCTCCATTTGTGCCTTATTCCAGCTTTACTAGTTTTAATTTTGGGCACTCAGACCACTGTTTTGGTTACTGTTAACTTGAGATGTTAACAGAATAAGGTAACGTGAATTAATATATATTTTCTAAAGGAATATATATTTTCTGAAGTAAAAAAGTGTATAACTATAAATATTGTTATTTTTTATTAAGTATAACTCACCACCATGTCTCCAAATGTCTCCAGCTTTAGGAGGAATTAAGAGGGATAGAATTAAAATTTGTGTCAAAATCAGGAAAGTCCCAGAAAATTAGGGACAGTTGAGAGGTATGGTTGGAATAAATGTACTGCTGTTCTTCCTGATGTACAGTCAGTTATTTTCCACAAACACTGTACTATCTCCAACTTTTAGTACTTTTCCTTTTCCCACAGTTTTGTCAGAATCAACTCTTTCTGATGCAAGGATTGTATCTTTACTGTTAGAGGTCTTGGCTGCTTTCTCATAGCCAGGTTTGGAGCATACACATGATGTGCCCTTTCAATTAACAATTCCTGCTCTAGAATGCCAGTTCATTTGCTTATTTGGGCTTTCATAAAATTAATACAGTCTGTTCCTTCTAGTTTCTCAGGTACATCAGAAAATCTTAGGCTTTCTCAATGTGCTCAGTCCCCTAATTCTACCATTTTTGAATCATTCTTCTTGAGCAGTCTCATGCTCAGCCAGCTCGTTTTCTTAATTTTGACCTCTTATTTTTTGCAGTTTTATAAGCTCATCTGAATATCCATTTAAAGATTTTTACATTTTCTAGCCTTTTGTTATTTGAGTTGATATACTCCTTCAGTGTTGCATTTATTTTAATCAGCTCTGAACACATTTGACATATTTTCCTCTGTATTACTAAAGGTCATGTCTTGCACCAAAGCTGGAGCTGATCTGCTTTTCCGCTGAACAGCTGCAACATTCATCAAAGCCAGTGTTTTCTCCCAACCTTTTGTGAGTGATTTTCTTTTAAGTTCTCTAAAGTTCTTCTTTGCTGGCATCCAGGCAATGCACATACTAGCCAATAACTGAAATTTACCCAAAAAGATAAAATTTACTGGCTCTCTTTTCTAAGTTTCTGTTTTCGCTCTGGGAGAGTTGAAATTAAGCTGTTACTTAGTGTGCAGCCATCTTGGAAGTCCTGTTATGTGCTATTTTTGTTGATAATTATGCAGGGTGCAAGGGATGTACTCAGTGATCTGTTTGTAGCCACTGTTCCATCATCTTATATATCAATTTAGTTTGGCACTTATGATGATATATTTATTATGTCCCAGCTCATGCTGGTTTGTACTTTTAAAAAAGAGAATGCTTTACATCAGATGGCTCTAGCAAATTAATATTACAGGCTCACTGATTACTTTAACACTAACAACATTTTAGTAGGTACAGGTTAATTACAGGTTAATAGCCCAAACAATTTTGTGGTTATTTTTCAGGCCAGTGTGTCTTACTGCTGCATAAGGCATAGAGTATGTATAGTTATTATAAAGACATTAAAGTAACTCAGCTTAATAATACTAACTTAGATTATTATTGTATGAAGACAATAGTACTGCTTGTAAGCTGACATGTTGAAATGTAATATATGTATAAATGTGGGCTGGATTTAGAGATACCTTAAGCTGGGATTGTGATGCAGAGAAAGCCAGTCAATGAACATGTTTTCCTACTTTTAGTAGTAAAACTGTGATATATACTTTCCCTCTTTTTTGTAACTTTTTCTAGCTTTCCCTATGTTTGGTTAAGTCATAAGAATACAAGTTATGCTTTTCCAAATGTTCAATTCTGAACTTAATGCATGTTCACCTGAAGAAAGATAAGATGGAATATCCAGAGTGGTAGAAACATGGGACAATTCTAGACAAGTGGTAAAGGTGTCAATTAAGTTTAATAGGGTAAGGAGGAAACTTACCACAAAATCGGCTTATTAGGCCATGTAGTTCCTGTCTGCATTAAAGTCTGCATTTTTGTAAGTTGATTGATGTTTTTTCTAATGATTTTCTTTGTTTTGTTTATAGGGCTCTCTGATGGAATGTTGTGTAAGATCTGAACTCTTGTATATTGTTTGACTGCTAAGCTATTAGATTACAAATTTTATACTCATTGAATATTTCATTTTTTTAATTATTATTTTCCAGTCTTGCTCAGAAAATTGTTGCTACCTATCGCCTGTGCTCAGAGCAGTTATCCTCACAGCATCACTATGACTATGGAATGCGGGCAGTGAAGTCAGTTCTGACAGCAGCAGGAAACCTCAAACTGAAATACCCAGAGGAAAATGAAAGTGTGCTGCTCCTCAGAGCATTACTAGATGTGAACCTGGCCAAATTCTTGGCACAAGATGTGCCTTTGTTCCAGGTAGAATGGTTCCTGCATTATTACTTCCTTTTATGTCAGTGTGTGTGTGTGTGTGTGTGTGTGTGTGTGTGTGTGTGTGTGTGTGTGTGTGAGTGTCTACCTTTCTTGCAGTTGATTTCATTCAGTGCTCTCAATACAACCATTGGTGCCTTGAGAATGGAGCAAGATCATACAGGGCCTGACTTAACTGCAGTAGGATAATCTCTCTGGTGCATAGACTTTTGCACACAATTTTAAATAAAATATGTGTATTTTGTTGTCTCTAGTCAGTCTGTTTTTATTCTGGCAGTGTATTGGTGACAGATTTTATCAAAAACGCATTGTTGTAAATTCAAGCAAATTAATATACAATTATATTTCATTGTTGCGAATAGTATAATCACATCCTTTGCATTACTTTGATGGGGTGCATAGACTGGAACTGTAGCTTTAAAACATAAGCTGTGGGTAGAAAAGAACAGCTCAAATTTGAAAGCATTTTAGAAAATGTGCACTTTATCTCTACATGGATATGCAGCATTTTGTTTTAATTTTGATCTTTGAGAAGTCTCCAAGTAATGTTCTTCTGATATTGAGTTGCACATACAATCAGCTTGGCATACATCTACATGTCTACTGCTTGCTCAGTTGAAGGACATCCAGAACATTCTGTACTGTCATTAGCTTGACGTCTGTCTGCTAGCAGAATTTCTTTTCCTGTTAGAAGCTAAGCAAGGCTGAAAGTTATTGGATGAATGCTTATGCTAGAAACTAATCTATCTTTAAGAAACTAATGATCATTTTGATTCCTAAGCCAGTTTGGCGGGTCCGATTACCTTCCCTTACCAACTCTTTCACTCTTAGTCTGAAACTGCTGCAATCTTGGAGAGAGAATATACAGCCTTGGGATGTAAGCCACCCCCTCCCATATCAGAGTTTACTAAGTGTAGAGGTGGGTATGATCAATTGATTTTTGCTTATCTGAAAATTGTTGTCATTTTTTGTTTCAGTAAATTCCTATTTGACATTCTGCAACTGAGTTAAAACTTAAGGTGTATGGTTAGGAATACTACATTAAGCAAGCAGTTGTACAGAATTCAGGCAGTCACCTGTTTAGACATGACCCCTTAATCTATCATCTTTCATTTCTCTATTCACTTCCATCTAGTTATATGGTGCACATATATGCTTCTTTGAGAGTGTGTGTGTGTAAATAAATAAATATATATATATATATATATATATATATATATATATATATATATATATATATACATATATATATATATATATATATATATATATATATATATATATGTGTGTGTGTGTGTGTGCGTGCGTGTGTCATACATAGGAGCCATAATCAAAACCCCTAACGATGTGGACATAGTACAAAAGGGCCTCACTGAGATAGATGCCTGGTGTCAAAGCCATGGCCTGACACTCAATGCCAAAAAGTGTATTGTCATCCCCTTTGGTAAAAACTCTGTACCCATGAACTACCACATAGCTGGTAGTCTACTTAACGCTGAAAATGTGATAAGAGACTTTGGGACACAGGTGGACAGTAGTCTCTCCTTTGATAATCACATCACCACAGTGGTCAGGAAATCCTTCTACGTGGCTCACCTCATCACAAAATGTTTCGCATCCAGAAAAAAGAAGTCATTGTTCCTCTCTACTCATCACCCATTAGACCCATTATAGAGTACAATGCCCCTTTTGGTATGTGCCTCACAAGACATCTACAACAACTGGAAAGGCCACAGAAATACCTCACAAAGAGGATTACTGGCCTCAAACAGATGCCCTATGCAGACCGTCTCAAAAAAATCCAGCTTTACTCCATCGCATATCGCCTACTCAGAGGCGATCTCTGCCTATCATACAAAGCTATGTCAAACCCAGAGTTGTTGGACATGCACCACTTAAAGAAATCCAAATCCGTCCAAGCTATCCGCTCTAGGGACCTAAACCTTGTCACCACAATAAACAGAACATGCTGGAGGGATAGATTCTTGTCCCAGAGACTTCCCATACTCTGGAACAGACTACCTATCTATGTCAAACAGAGCTCCTCATTAGCACTCTTCATGACAAATCTTGATGATTGGATGGGAAATAGGAAATTCACCCCATGGATCACTTCTGTGGCTCTGCTCAACAGGGGCACAGGAAAATAATTTTTTGGGTGGCGAAAGCCAGGGTACCTTTTTGGCTAGGCTTATATAGGCCCTAGAGCCAATAGCCTAGTACCTACCTATGAACCTGTCTAAAAAAGTATCTAAACCCATAATATATCAGAATGTAAAACTGCCTCTACCTCCTATGCTCCTTGCAACTTTGGAGTCACACATCAGCAAAGAAAGGGCAAATTCCAAGTTTTTGATATTCTTAGTTTTAGATGCGATGGAGTAAAGCTGGAGTTTTTTAGACGGTCTGCGTAGGGCATCTGTTTGAGGCCAGTAATCCTCTTTGTGAGGTATTTCTGTGGCCTTTCCAGTTGTTGTAGATTTTGTGCCAGCAACAGCTTTTAGATATTCTGACTTTAGACCAAATGAATGGATACCTTATGTGTACATGCCTTATACGTATAGGTCACATTTTGAGGCATTAATGAAGGTTGTCACCATGTGTCTTCCTTTGCCATTTCTAACAGTTGTATAACATCGGTGTCAGAGCCCTACAAATGTATATGTGTGCCACTTTATAGCCTGTTGACAGAACAGTACTTACCTGATAGTGCTCTTACACACTGAGAGTTCTGGAACTTTTTCGGAGACAGATGGTTGACATAGTGCTGGTTAACAATGTTTCCTGTCAGGACATTTATGAAGTTAATTTTGGCTTCTAGTACTATGACAGTAATATTGGAAGGATCGTATTTTTGTCAATTTCACAAGCTGCCCCTTGGGGTGAAGCCTACTAGAGAAATGGGAGAATCCAGCTATGTTAAGACCCTGTTCAGCAGGGATCTTTGAGTAAAAAGTTAGTAGGAGAGAGAGTCTAATAAATCTGGGAGATTTATAATAGAAAACAAATAGGCACAAGCAGTAGTCAGACTTTATAGTGACGGCTAACAGATAAGCATTCCATAATGCTTTTTTGTATTGTTCACTAAACAGCTAGGAAGTAGTTTATTTTTTTTCCCTGTTTATTTATGATAGGTTCCTGTGAAGAACTCTGGTGTTGATCATTTGTTTATTTGCTATTTACATATTTTTATTTTTAACTCGTTAGAGAAAATAGTTTGTTTCGCGGTCTTAATGCTTTCTTTTTTCCCTTAAGGGTATTATCTCCGACCTGTTTCCTGGAGTGGTGCTCCCAAAGCCAGATTATGAATTATTCCTGCAAGCACTCAATGACAACATCCAGAAGATGAAGCTTCAGCCAGTTCCTTGGTTCATCGGGAAAATTATCCAGGTTGTTATGTATTGATTTTTGTCACCCTAGCCAGTCCTTATTAGCATATTAATACCAAAATGTTTGTTCTGTGACCTATATAATCTCTAAGATCAGAGCTGTAGCAAGGGACTTTGACAGCCCAGTCAACATACCTGTATGGTTTACCTCCACTAACTATAAACAATCACAATTGCTTAGTAAAATGTTATTAGGCTATTACATCAATAAACATATCTTTACAAACCATCTGTGCTGTCATTAAGTATACAGAAAGTTTATGAAAATGTGTTTATTACACAGCAACTTAATAACCACTTGCTACATTTGAAAGAAAACAGCAGTTTGACAGCTTGTTGACTTGTGAAACTCTCTCCTTTTTTAAGGTGTCATATACCAATCAATGCCTTCCAGTAGCACTCCTGGGGTAGCTGTCCCCTCTGCCATGCCCTTCCTATGGCTATGGTTGACATGGCTGTGAGATGTTTCCAAAAAAATCACCCAGAGATATAAGTAAAAAAAAAAAGAGAGAAAAAGTTCATAACAAACACGAGAATTTTAAATCTAGCCTTAAGCAGAATTTTGTAGATGCAGTTCTGATTAATATCCTAATACCTTTCTCCACTAATAATCAAGCATGAATGACTGAACAGGGTTAACTATGAAAATGTAAAATGTTCAGTCTGGATAAGGCTGAGTGCTAATTTTATAGCTTTTGATACAGTCTTACAATAAGCATATATCAGGGGTGGGAAAGCAAGCCAGCCGCAGGAAACGTTTTGTTGGTACAGGAAGCTAGAGGGCAGAAGAGTGCAATTAAAGAACATTTTAGTTTGTACTTTTTATTATTTCAGTGTTACAGTATTTGAATGTTTGAGGAGGAAGTTTCTTCAGATATTCTGTCTGTAATATTTGTTATGTTCACATATATAAATATATGTGTTTGTGTGTGTGTGTGTGTGTGTGTGTGTGTGTGTGTGTGTGTGTGTGTGTGTGTGTGTGTGTGTGTATGGGATTGTTTGTGTATCACTGAGATGTATTACTATGAATCTGGTTTTACAGTTTCACCTCAAATCACCTTAGTCCATGAAAGTTTACATAATTAGTTCAACATGCATGGCACATCTGCTGTGCAGTACAGTCAAGCACTGTCCTTGATCATGAAGAAGACATTTTCTTACACCTCAGCCTTTGTTGATTGCATGAATCTTTTTAATTCAAATAACTGAAAATGGCCAGCCATATTGAAGTGGAGCATTTTAGGGTGCATGCTGAAATTCCATGGACAATAACTCTGATTCTCAGAATAGCTCAAACTGCAAGTAAGAATGTGGGGGAATACATTATGTTTGAAGTATGTCAGTGTATTACACCCAACTGTGAGGTACAGCAGTAACAGCAAGTTTCAGAATTTGCTACTTTGGTTTGAAGTGAAGTTTAATGAATGAAGTGTCATGACTTGCAGTATCAGCTCTCACATGTCTGATAGGGAACAGCTTTTTATACTAAAGTCATAAAATACAGACCATCCATTCTACTTTTGACTGTATGATAGGAAAGAGGGAAGCAGTTGTTGACTGGAATATGTAAACAGAGGGTGAAATATAAAGTGTTGTGCAGTAATAATTTTGTTGGATATCCTTCCTTTATTATTGTTTTTTTTAGCTTTGTAATGCAAACTAAAGCTTTGTGAAGTAGAGTGAGCATGCTTTTGTTTATTTTCCCTCTATTCAAAGAGGATAAAAAGAAATGGAGGAATTTTGCATATGGCTTTGGGATGGTGCATGTGAGTGAGGCATTAATACATGCATGCCTTCCTTTTTTGCTCCCTCTTTGATGTAGATGAGGCTGAAATGGCTTGTGTGTACAGTTATGAGCAGAAACTTGTATGTTTAAATATAACATTGATTTTTGAAATTATAAATATAGATATCGATGTGCAATATTTTAAAAGGTTAGCTTGTGAGTGTTAATCAACATTGTAGCCACTTGTTATATTTTTCAAATATCTACATTCATATAATGTAATTATAAATGTAGTCATGCCTAAATTAAAACATTTCCCATCCCAAATATGGTAGCATCACATGATGCGTACAGTACCCCCCTTCCATCTCCACACAAGTGATACTACCATCATGCAACAGTGTTTGCCCTTCAACCTTTACTGTAATAATCACAAATTCCTGCTAACTTCCCCATCGCTCACTTCTTCCATGTCAGATACTGTACTAAAAAGCTTGGCTAGTATCTTTCAGGCACAGAGCAATGCTTTACAGGGGTTCAGTATCAACGAGGATCATAGCAAAAACAGAAAGCCAAAGCACATCATGGTAAATCACATTATATAGTCATAAAATGTATTTTTGTTTTTACAAACTCAGTTTAAAAGCTCCACATTAAGACACCTAAAACATAAGCATTACTTCTACTTTACATGGGGGTGATGGAGCAGATACACGTACAACTTATGCAACACAAGGTATGTCACATGGAGGCCCACCTACTGGTACTCTTTATGTTTCACTGTGCAAATGTTACTTCTTATACATATAAAAACAATTACTTTCATTTGCAAATGCTACTACCAATAAACATTAATTTTAGATGAGCAACCCTGTCTCCAACCATTCCGTTTACAAATCAGTTTAGTAGCCATTGGTTTAGAAAATTCATTTACAGACACCATATACTTATTCAGAACTTGCTCCCAAGTGTTTCCCCAAGAACTTGATAATATGTTGCTATTAATCCCCAACTTATCTCCTCCTTACCTCAGATACGCACATCTTTAAAACGGGTAGTACAAGAAAAAAAAAAATCATCAAAGAGATAGACTTTTGAAAGGAGATATGAAAATTGGATATATTTAGTGCAAAAATGATATTATAAGATTTATCTTCTTTCAAAACGTTTTTCAGTTGAGCTTTTTCTTTAACTACATTTCTAATACTTGTTTGCATGCTGCTGTATAGTAGCTGATTCCTTTGCAGCATATATTTTAAAACAAATAAGATGTCTACTAACATTAGAAAACAAATGAAAGAAAACTGTACTGCAGTCCTCGTTCTTAAACAGAATGTGTTGACTAGAGCACTAACAAGTTGAGGAGGATGGCACTGCTAGTTATATTGCCCTTTTGACTGCTCATGTGCTGCTGTTGCCTGATCATTGATGGTCAGGTTACCAACAATTTAAAACTTTTTATATAAAATGCTGCAGACAATATTGCTTAGGTTAAAAAAAAGAGAAAAAAGTTGAGCTTACTTCTAATGCATGACTAAAGTGAATGACAGTGCATTCAGCCGAGTACACACACACAAACACACACACACACACACACACACACACACACACACACACACACACACACACACACACACATACGTTTGCACATTCTCTCTTGTGTACACAGACACATATGCACATTTACATGCGCACACAAAAAGCTCTCTGTCTAAGTTCTTTATAAATTGCAGTCTTTGCCAGTTATCAGAGGTGCGCCATGCTAGTCTACACTGCTGAAATCTGCTTTACATGCTAACTCTTCTGTGCTATCATATCATTATAAAGCAAGCCAGAGCCAATATACATTGTCATAAAAAGCACACTTTTACCACATTTTTAGTACATCTCCCTTAAACAATAGAATCTGGTTATTAGTAGGTCTACTTCTGCAATCGTATAAAAATTCTACAGTTTCTTGGCTCCTGACACAGAGATCACAGACATTAAGCTCCGAATGTAACCCCAAATGGCATGCAGTCAACTAATGACCCAAGCAGTGGAAGAACTGACATGAGAGTGTTGACTTGCCTATCCTGGGAGAGGGATGACATCTTGGGTTACTGAAAGCCTGACAAGAGAGGGATGACAGTTTGGGTTACTGAAAGCCTGACAAGAGAGGGATGACAACTTGGGTTACTGAAAGCCTGACAAGAGAGGGATGACAGCTTGGGTTACTGAAAGTCTGACAAGACCAACATGGCAGATGCTGAGAGTCAAAGGTATAATGAGCCAAGAATAAGCACTCATCAGGCAGTGTGTGGCAAATGACAGACATGAACAGAGGTGACCATGCTAAAAGGGATCGCATTATGGCCATTCTGTTCCTCAGATATTATGGAACAGGGACATAGGACATAGAAATGACCTGATTGCCTCTGATGATAGCCTCGTATGACTAGTTCTCATTCATGATAAATGATTGGATCATTTGTGCCACCAAATGTCTGGTGGCTATTAGGCAACAGGGAGAAACAGACAGAGAAGAAAAATGATCTGTTATTTCTACTATGAATAATTATCCATTTTACATAAAAATATCAGTGGTATAAATGTATTAGTGCTTAGTTCCATTAATACCACACAGGTTAAAGTGAAATTATGTGATACAGAAGCTTTTTATATCCTGTTGTATTTCTCTGGCTAAGCAAAATATTTCAACTGCTAGAATATTGCATTTGGGTTCTATCTAAGTAGAATGGAGGTGGGCTGCATGTTTGTTGGTGTTGCCCTCATCATTGTTCTTCACACCAATGGAGGTGGGCTGCAGGTTTGTTGGTGTTGCCCTCATCATTGTCCTTCACACCAATAGAGGTGGGCTGCAGGTTTGCTGGTGTTGCCCTCATCATTGTTCTGCACACCAATAGAGGTGGGCTGCAGGTTTGTTGGTGTTGTCCTCATCATTGTTCTTCACACCAGTGGAGGTGGGCTGCAGGTTTGCTGGCGTAGCACTTATCACTGTTCCTCACACCAATGGAGGTGGGCTGCAGGTTTGCTGACGTAGCACTCATCACTGTTCCTCACACCAATGGAGGTGGGCTGCAGGTTTGCTGGCATAGCACTCATCACTGTCCTTCACACCAATGGAAAGTGGGCTGCAGGTTTGCTGGCATACAGCTCATCACTGTTCTTCACACCACTTAGCTTTGATCCTTTGAGACAAATCTCCTGCATCTGTTATTACAGCATCCCAAAATCTATCACTCCTTTAGTCCACCATAGTATTCCTTCAAAAGTAAATTCTAGAAGGCAGCTGAGGTGCAAACATGCCTGCATTAATTTTTCTCATGGAAATATAGTTTGTGCTGACATATAGATGTATATGCTGCCAACACCTGCCACATCATCTGTATCTCCATTCTTTGTCTTTTAACAGTTGATAGTCAAAAAACAAACTGTACCACAAAAAAATGGAAAAAGGTAGGAGTCAGTTACTGCTCTGGTGGCACACATGTGTCTGTGCTCCCTAAAGGTACAACCATTATACAAGAACCTCTCTGGTGTTGAAAGAAAACAGAAAACATCAGGACTTACGCTTATATTGTTATGCTCATTAAAATACTGTTTCACATAATTTCTGACACCGAATTTACCATTTATTTGCATAGAATTATGCTATATTTTCCCCTTGTTTTAAAAGTCAAATCCCTCATAGTGCATTACTTCTTCTAAGGATGGGGAGATCTTAATAATAAAGATTAAAACTAAGGACAGTAGCACACCTATTGCCTGAGTTAGAGCTCTAACCTTTTAGTAGCAATTGTAGTGAAGGTATTTCAGCATTTTCAAGGAGATTTGTGATAAGGCATTAGAAAGAATAAACAGATGTATGATATGGCTGTATGTAGCTACACTACATCACAGTTATTTAACAACAAATCTGAGTAGCATTCATTAAATTCCCCTCCTCTCCACATTCCCTGTTTTTAAATACCCAACCTGAACCCACAGTCAGCAATTTTTGACCCAATGGTATCATCAATTAGCCTGAAGAGATTAGCAATGTACATGTAGTTGTAGGTATTTTCTCGTCCACCTGTATAAAGTCTTTTTGTCAAGATAATCATCCTGCATCTTTCGCTTAGTTCAAATTCTACACTCTGCTGATTCTCATTATCGTTTCCAGCCGTCTACAATACAATCTTGTGTCAAACGCTTCAGGTGCCTCAAAAGCTCTTCAGATGTTAAGTCTTTTACTTCGGCAGTTCCAGCAAATAGTGTATTTTTATATTAAATTTCAACACCATCCAAATTCTTTTGAACACATTCTCTTTACCTTTACTCTTCACTGGAAAATGCTATTTTCTAGCACAGATGTTTCAGGCCTAATCAATAGCTAAATGGTGCTTCCTGTCTTGTGCATAGCCAAACCTACTGCAAGTCTGAATTTAAATTTGAAGTTTTCTGTGGCCTCCATCTTGGATGCTTATTCTCATGTGATTCTTTTTATCATATTTTTTTTTACTTTTATAGTACATCATGTCTTTATTTCTGTATTTTTGTTATCTGTTATTTTTCTCGTATTGCATTTTAAACATTTTTTTATAATTTAATCCTTTTAACCCTGTATTTGTAATTTCAGCTATTCTGCATATGTCTGCATCTTTGGTAAGGTCAGGCTTGTTTCTTTTAATAGCCTGCCCAATTTTAATTATTTTGTATGCCGTAAATTATTCATTTTCTTATTAAAGAATCATGTAGCTCACCAAATCCATGGTCTTTGGCTCTATTAAAGAGCTCAGTAATATAGGCAACTACAGACTGTGTGCCCCTCTAAAGAACAAATCTCTAATAGACAGCAGATTTTCGGCTGGCAGTAATTGCCACATTTTTTTTATAAGTTCTGCTACTTCATCTTTCTTCTTATTAAAAAAGTGAAAGAATTCAATACCCTTTTATAAGTTGTTTTCTATCAATATGTAGCAATGTTGGAGTCTTTGGATGTTTCAGATAATCCATTTGCAATAAGAAGTGAATTAGGTTTCTGGAGTCAAAACTTCCAGTTTTCTGCCAAGTTTTTTCTTTTAGTGAAAAAAATATCATGGAATAGATTTGAACTATATTTTGCACTAAGTAGTTTACTTATGTAGTTATAAATACAGAAGCTGTAATAGCTAATATACTTATTCACTTGTGCAGATGCATTTCTTTAGTGATGGCAGATACTGACTTGCTCTCTTAACACCATATCATGTCAGGAGGTTTAATGAATAAAAAGAGTTGGGGATATGGTGCATCCTCCCTGAGTGCTATATCTTAACAGAACTATATAGAACTTCTGTGTACCACAATGTAGCTAGGCCTCAAACCTTAAAGCTGCATGCCCATATATCATAAAAGTAAAGCACATTGTAGCACTGTGTAATATTTACTTAGAAGGAAGAGAGGCATTGTAAAAGAGGGATCTGGACAATTGATGGGTGCGATAGACAGGAGAAAACAGAGGTTATAAAAACAAAGTGGTGGGTATAGAAGAAGGCTAGGAAACTGTGAACAGGGATAGAATGTTGCTATAATGAATAAGCAAAAATAAAAGAATTATAAAGAAATATTAAATTCAGGCAAACAACTCATTTTCTAATATTTTAATAGTTTAAGAAATCTTATATGTTTTAGAAAATAATAATGTACCAAGCTAGGCTTTTTCAAGTAAATATAAAAGTATGAAATAAGGATATCAAGGATAGCATGGATTATATATTAAGTTTTTGTCAAAGAATTGATGTGAGAGTGTTCAATCTCGCCGTTTGTTCTTACACATGGGTGTCGGAGCCGATCCTCGGCTCTGAGTCGGCCGCTTAGCAAGCTTTACATCCAGAAGAAGCTTGAGACCAACCTACCTCCCACAATTCCCTCTGCCTTTACCCCAGATCTAGTTTGCCACTGCAACCGATCGCATCGTTTCTACACAGCTCAGACCAACTGGGAAGATAAGATAACCTTTTTTATTTAACTTTTTCTTCAAAAGTTTTAGGATTCTTGACTCTTATATTTAGTGTGTGTGTGTGTGTGTGTGTGTGGTCTGGTCATCCTTTTTCTATTATATATATAGTTTATATATATATATATAGTTTAGGTTTACCTTAGGGCCTTCCTCACTACTGCTAAACTTGGATTTTGATACCTGCAATTTTATTGCTAGTTACTTGATAACCTAATTTGACAGTGTTTTGTAATAGTGTACTTAGTTTTTCTTACAGAATGTCTGAGAAAGCTAAGTCAGGATTTAAGAGGCGTCAGTGTGGGCAGAAGATGTCTGTCAACGACAACCATAGCTCCTGTGTCTACTGTCTTGGCCCTCTCTATTTACAGGAAGACTGTTCTATCTGTCATTCCTTTAGTGGAAGGGTCATGACAGATAGGCGCAGGAAGCTTATGGACAGAGGTCTTTTGAAGCCTGCCTTCCAGGAGGCTCTTGACAAGTCAGACCAGGCTTCTAGATCCTCGAAGGAGTCGAAGACATCGGAGCCCAGGTCATCGGCTCCGAGTTCTTCATTTAAGGTTCGTTCACCGGTTCCACAGACTTCGGGGCCAAGTGTCGAACTTCTATCTGTCACCGAGCCTCGAGTCTTGGAACCGGTGGCGGAGCTTCCACCTCCTGCTCTGTTGAGGTCGGCACCATCCTCGATTCCTTCGACTCGGTCTTCCAGGCCCCTCTCCGACACCGACGTAGATCGTGTGGTGCAGAAGTCAATGGAGAACACGGCCCTGTCCAAACTCATTGCAGTCTCCTCTCAATTGGTGTCGAGACTCGAAGGCCTTCCTTTATCTCCATCTGATCCTCCTCCAAGGCCTACTCAGCCTTCGGCGCCGGGAGACGTTGATCTGATGATAGTGGAGCCCTTGGTGCCAGAACCGTCCATTTCTCGGTCGGCACCGTTGACCTCGACTCCGTCGGAACCATTACCAGACTCGCGGAGCCGACGATCTATCCTTGGTTCCGGGACCAAGAGTCGAACCGATGTTTCAGTGCCGACTCTCCCCCTCGGCGCCTCGGCACGGATCATTTCCGCTCCGTCCTTGGGGTCAATGCCCTTGGTTTCCGCGTCGGAGATACCTCCGCGTTCTTCGGAACCGGGGGATTCCTCGGCTCGGGGTCCAGGGGCCTTCGACCTTATGAGGAAGGTATTGTCTTCTCAGACAACCACTTCAGCAGAAGCAACTTCTCCCTCCCATAAAGGTCCGTTGTCTTCTTCTGCACCCACGACTACACAAAAGCGTCGAGCACCAGTGTCTCAGCCACTCCCAGAGGGAGCCCCTTCTTCCTCGGAGGCTTCATCGGATGCCCCCCCCGATGACGTCCTGAGGAAAAGATTGTGCAAGAGGAGGCACTTAGATTCTCCACAAGAATCCTTAACATCGGATACTGACTTGGATGAGTCAGAGGGGTCCCCAAAATCACCTACAGAGGATGTCTCCTTTTCTGACATCTTGGAGATCCTGAAACAGAGAGGTGATTGGCAGGCCCTACCCCCTTCTGAGGATGAGTCGGTTCTGCTGAAGGCATTTGGTGCTCACCCTTCTTCCTCCTGGGTCACTCCGCCCTTCGACGAGTTAATGGAATTGATTGCTCGAAGGGCATGGGAGACACCTGACACAGTGGAAACAGTTCCCAGGAAGCCTAACAAATATATAACTGCCCCTCAGGATAAGTCATATCTCACTAAGGGAGTTCCAGTGGACGCTATGGTGGTGGCAGCTGCCATGAAAAAGGAGATGTCTGAATCTTCCTCGTCTGTTCATCTTCCTAACAGAGACTCTAGGACCATGGACAGATATGGGAAGCGCATTTTCAGCTCAGCGACTTTTTCCATGCGATCGCTGAACTACTTGACACACTTCACAAGATTACAGAGGGATCTAGTCAAGGAGTTGGGAGATACCCTCCAGGGTAGTACAGATGCTGCTGTCTCTGGATAAGGTTACAGCACAGCTCAATACCCTTACATCTATTGTGAACTCGTCCATGAGGCTCATCTCGTATGCGGCCGAAGGGTCAAGTAGGGCTGCAGCTTCAGCAATTGCTCTTCGTAGACAATCCTGGATGCGCCTGTGCTCCTTTGTGGAAGCCTTCAAGTCTTCCTTTACTAACGCCCCCTTTGATGGCGGCACTCTTTTTGGCCCCAAAGTAAAGGAGACCCTGACCCGGTGTGAGCAAGAGGGAAAGACTCTGTCTGCTGTCAGAGTCCATTTTTCCACCCCATCCAGACCGTACCCCAAAGGGCAACGAGGTGGAAAGATGTAGTTTCGTAAACCCCAGAGTTCTTTCCCAGGCACACAGGGTGATGCCCCCTCCAGAGGCAGAGGGGGGGGCAGAGGTGGAAGACGCTGCCCTGGCAGCAGAGGGGGTCCGCAAAACCAAGGCGACAGGGATACCATCCTGGGGAAGCCTTTCCAGCACTCCTGAGAGGAGGCCCAACTGTCCTGCTCTGGAGGCAGTCGGGGGACGCTTGGCTTTATACCCTTAGGCCTGGCAAAAACTTACATCAGACAAATGGGTAAAAAGCATTATTACCAGAGGTTACAAAATTCCTTTTCTATTCCCCCCGTTACCACAAAAAAGATTCCCAGATGTTCCACCCCATCTGCGAGAACCTGTATCTATAGAAATCTCAAAGCTGCTAGAAAAAAGAGTCATCCAACCAGTCCCGGCGGACCAAACAGGATCCGGAACTTACTCAAGGTTCTTTTTAGTTCCAAAGAAGACAGGGGACTGGAGGCCAATTCTGGACCTAAGCAATCTCAATACGTATGTCAAGAAAGAAATGTTCCAGATGGTCACGCTTCAATCGATCCTTCCGTTCTTACAGAAGGACGACTGGATGTGCTCAATAGATCTCAGGGACGCCTACTACCACATCAAAATGGCCAGAGTGTCCAGAGATCACCTGCGTTTCCGGCTGGGAGCCAGCCACTTTCAGTTTCGAGCCCTGCCCTTTGGTCTAACCTCAGCCCCCAGGGTTTTCACCAAATGCATGGCAGTGGTAGCGTCTCACTTGAGACGCCTAGGATTCCGGGTGTTTCCGTATCTGGACGACTGGCTCCTTTCTGCCACCACCGAGCGTCAACTGATACAGGCCAGAGACTACACTCTCAGCCTTTGTGTTCAGCTAGGGATTTCAATAAATTTTGAAAAATCTGCGTTACAGCCCTCGCAGCATATTTCATTTATAGGGGCAGAGCTAGATACCTGTTCTTTGCTCTTAAAACTCCCCTCCGCAAGAATAGCTTCCCTACAAGAACAAGTATCTCTCCTACTATTGTCCAAAAAGTCCCCAGCCAAACTAGTCTTGAAAGTCTTGGGACTCATGTCAGCTTCCCTCATTGCAGTTCCCATGGGGAGGCTACACATGAGAGTTCTCCAATGGCTGCTGTTCGCACAGTGGTCGTTCCAACAGTTACCACTGACACACGAGATTCACATTACGAACACCTGCAAAGCACACCTGTCTTGGTGGTTACAGAATCACAATTTCATCAGCGGCCGACCGTTTGTGTTACCCACACCAACAGCCACAGTGACCACGGACGCTTCCCTGATAGGGTGGGGGGGCATTTTTCAGGGACAGACAGTCCAAGGCGAATGGACCAGTTTAGAGTACAACCTGCACATCAATGTTCTAGAGATGAGGGCAGTGTTTCTAGCGTTGCTACACTTCTCCCCCCTTCTACCTCTAGGGACCATTGCAGTTCAGACGGACAACATGTCCGTAGTCTGGTACATAAACAAACAAGGAGGAACCAAATCTTACCAGTTGTGCAGAGAGGCCATGAGAATTTGGCAATGGGCAGAATCCACGGGTCGCTTTCTGATAGCAACGCACATCCCGGGGTTATCCAACATCATAGCGGACAGGTTGAGCAGAGCCATCCTGTTACCTCACGAGTGGTCCCTCAACCAGATAATGGCGGAAAGGATCTTCCGCAAGTGGGGCCAGCCTTGCTAAGATCTGTTTGCGTCTCCAATGAACACCAAATACAGAAGCTACTTTGCCCTTCTTCCCCCTCCAGGGGATGTCCCCAGGGACGCTCTGATTCACAATTGGCCCGCGGGTCTCCTGTACGCTTTCCCCCTATACCTCTGATACCGAGATTTCTTCAGAAAGCCAAGGACCAGGAAAGGACTATAATTCTCATTGCCCCATTCTGGCCTCGACAGATTTGGTTCCCCTTCCTTCAAGCTCACCAAATGCGGGAGCCCTGGATTCTGGACCCGGTGCCAGATCTACTGACTCATTCGTCAGGAGCTCCCCACCCGTCACTCCTGTCCCTCAAGTTAGCAGCTTGGCTGCTCCGCTTCCCTACTTAGCCAGGTCTGATCTTCTCTCTCCGGCAGTTCAGGACATTCTGATAGCCTCTCATAAGGCTTCCACTACTAAAATTTACACCGGTAAGTGGAAACTTTTCGTTTACTGGGCGACTAAACAAAATTTGGATCCCTTAGTAGCCCCTCTAAACAAGATTTTGGAGTTCCTGTCCATACTGTTACATCAAGGAGCCTCTACTGCTACTCTAAAAGTTCAATTGGCTGCGATTTCGAACTTCCATGTAGGAGAGAACGGAGCGCCCATTATGGCTCATAGGCTTTGTAAAGCCTTCTTGAAAGGGTCCTTTCAACTTAGACCAGCAGTTAGGTTTCCTACAGCTCCTTGGAATCTAAATCTGCTCTTATCCCAACTAATGTTACCACCTTTTGAACCAGCTTCTTCCTGTTCCTTAAAGTTCTTGTCCTGGAAAACTTTTTTCCTAGTAGCTATCACTTCAGCCAGATGAGTATCAGAACTTCAGGCTCTTTCCATTAAGCCGCCATATTTAATTTTTCACCCGGACAGGGTATCATTACGCACCAACCCCTCGTTCCTCCCTAAGGTTTGTTCAGTTAACAACATTAATCAGTCCATTGAGCTTCCCACATTTTTCAAAAACCACTCTAAGCTGGAATATATATTGCACAAGTTGGATGTTCATAGACAACTCAGATTCTACCTAGATAGAACTAAAGACCATAGAAAAGCAGACCAACTTTTTATAGCCTTTGCGGACAACAAAAAGGGCATGGCAGTGATGAAGCGTACTCTTTCCAAATGGCTGACTGATTGTATTACCTTCGTTTATTCTGCTTCTAATCAGAGTTTGCCCACCAAACCGAAGGGACATTCTACTAGGTCAATTTCTACATCTTGGGCTCATGCGGTTCGTCTGCCTTTGGACACTATTTGTGCGGCAGCCACTTGGTCTAAACCACATACGTTCATCACTCATTATAAAGTGGACAGGACTTCCAGGGACAGAGCATCTTTTGGTTCCACTGTGCTCAGGAACGTTCTTCCGTGAGTCACTCGGGGTAACGGAGCTAGGGACGCTACCCATGTGTAAGAACAAACGGCGAGATTGAACACTCTCACATAAAGAAGTTATGTCCTTACCATAACGTTCCATGTGGAGTGTTCATCTCGCCTTTGTTCTTACATTCCCACCCTCCCAGCCTCAGGTCTGGAAGAACGTTTGGTTTAGAAGTCTGGCCTGTTTGTCTCCCACTAGTGGTCTCTCTGTTGTTCTACTGGCTTGAGCTAGTTACGTTCCTTGTGTATACGTAGGTTTTCTTTATAGGGGATTACATTGTTATTGCTGGATCTGGTGTTGTTTTTTGCAAACTAGATCTGAGGTAAAGGCAGAGGGAATTGTGGGAGGTAGGTTGGTCTCGAGCTTCTTCTGGATGCAAAGCTTGCTAAGCGGCCGACTCGGAGCCGAGATGAACACTCCACATGGAACGTTATGGTAAGGACATAACTTCTTTTTTTAGAGGTTCAGCTAAAGTTAAGTTACTCATTTTATTCTAGGAGTAATAGCCAGGTGAAAATATAGATTTGGGAGCATAATATATCAGTTCAGCCATTCATATTTATTATCTTTTGTTTATATGAATCATTTTTCATTCAAAATGGCATAAACAAGATTTGTTAGACTTAGACACAAATTCACAGGTATAGCTAAATGGGGACTTGGTGTTCTGATTAAATGAAGCAAGCTTAGAAGCCAAACAGTTTATTATACAGAGTGAGGATATTGGTGATTAAATTATTTAAAATGTAGCTAAAATGGTTTTATATATGTGTGTACGTGTATGTATATATAAATATATATATATATGGATCTACCTTAGTAGATCGACATGTTAAAAGAGCGAACACGAATTAACCTACGCCAGAAGATCGCAAGTCACTTTACCGACGCCAGAAGATCGATAAGGCAGAAGACCGACGGAGGAAGACACCGACGCTGAGAACACTGCGATGGGGAAAGGATGTGTAAGTATGTGGTAGTGACGGACGATAGGGTGCGAGTAAGGTAAGTGTGCGATGTTGGTGGTCTGCAGGGGTAGGGGTGGGATAAGTGAGTTAGGGTTAGGGTGCGAGTAAGGTAAGTGTGCGATGTTGGTGGTCTGTAGGGGTGGGATAAGTGAGTTAGGGTTAGGGTGCGAGTAAGGTAAGTGTGCGATGTTGGTGGTCTGTAGGGGTAGAGGTGGGATAAGTGAGTTAGGTTAGGGGCGCGGGTTAGGTGAGTGTGCGATAGTGACGGACCTTAGGGTAAGGGTTTGGGTTAGGGTTGTAGATAGTTGTGTATGTATGGGTTAGTGTTTGTTTATAAGGATTTTGGTGTGCTTGTGTTGTGTGTGGGTTTTGGATAGGGATTTGTTTTGTTTGTTGGTATGATGTGTCGGTGTATGCGATGTCATGTTTGTGCACTGTCGATCTTCTGGCGTCGGTGAAGTGACTTGCGATCTTTTAGGCCGGTTAATTCGTGTTCGCTCTTTTAACATGTCGATCTACTAAGGTAGATCCATATATATATATATATATATATATATATATATATATATATATATAAAGATCTATATCATACTGTCAAACTTATTATTTGTCGAATACCTCTTCGAAGTCACTTTGCCAAAACCCCTTTTTGTCAAACGATCATTTTAGCAAATATATTTCCAGGGAAAAGAATCAGTAGTCCAACTACCGATCGTCACAAGAAAACACAAAAAATTAAACCCACTTAGTATGGAGGCTTTGTCCCCCACATCCATGGAGGGGCTGGGCCCCCCCCAAATAAATATACCAAGTCCGAGATCCCACTACAGTGGGGAAAAGGGCCAATTCCCAATCATGGCCCACTGTGTTTTTCCCTGGGAAAATATTTGCTAAAATGATCGTTTGACAAAAAAGGGTTTCGACAAAATGAGATCGACAGAGGTATTTGACAAACAGTAAGTTCGACAATATGGGTGTGTGTGTTTGTGAGTGTGTGTGTGTCTATATATATATATATATATATATATATATATATATATATATATATAGTTTACAATCACATGTTCGTTCAGCTTTTAAAAGAACGAACATATGTGCGAAAACCACTTGGCGGAACCGGTAGGGCGATGGCCAAATTGTTGAAGCTGACAAGAGCGAATGGCCGCTGTTGTCAGCTCCAGCATTGTGGTGCAGATTGCACTATAGTGGGGATGGGGAAATGTACCCTTACCCTCACTGTAGTGCGATCTCAGAGTTTGTATATATAAGTAGGGGGTGTGTGTTGAATGTTGAGTAGGTAGGATCATTTCAGTGTAGTCGACATTCGACTTCACTGAAATGCTCGGTTCAGCATTTACACTGTTCGGTGTTCAGATTTACAAACATTTGGTTCGGACATCTGTACATTTGAACAATGTCATGTCAAACGTGATAGTAAACCTATATATATATATATATATATATATATATATATATATATATATATATATATATATATATATATAAATTAATATTCGTCTGGAACCAGAAACCAGATTGTTATTATTTGGTATAGTCTGGTTACTTTAACAAAAACATGAGTTACAGGTTGATGTTATAAAACAAGAAAATATTTTTGAACATGCAATGATTAAGGTTATGTAGTCCTATCTCACAGTAATTCTTGCTGGATGGATGGGTTCGGAGCCGATATTCAGCTCCAACTTGGCCGACACTAAAGCTCAAGAGCTTTTACTTCCTTGAGGCTAGCCCCTGTCCCATGTTGTCTCATGGCAATTCCCCAGATCTCGTTTCCCGCAAAAGCTTTGAGGTTGTGTCTTACTAGCTCGTTGGCTAAGTAAAATGATTTTTTGCTCTATTTAGTCCTTTTCTACTCTTTTTTTTCTATCCATATGTATATTGATAGTTTCTTCTTTATTGTGCGACTGTTTTTGAAAGTTTTCAACCCCCATTTCCCCCTTAGGACTGCAGTACTCGTTTAAGTTAGAGGGCCTTTCCTCCCTGTGTGTGTGTGACTGTTTAAAAAAAAAATACATAAATAAATAAATAAATAAACTTTTCTTCTCTTTGATGGTTCATCTCTTTTTGGACCCCCAAGTGAAAGAGACTTTGACTAGGTGCGAGCAGAAAGGAAAAACCTTATCTGCTGTTGGAGTCTGTTTCTCTCTCCCATTCAGACCCTATCCCAAGGGTAATACAGGAGGGAAAATGTGGTTCCGCAAATCCCAAAAAGATTTTCCTCAGGCACAAGGTCAACCCTCCCTCAGGGGCAGAGGGGGATATAATGAAAGATGCTGCCCTCGCGTCAGAGGAGGTCCGCAAAATCAGGGAGACAGAGAAGCTTTCTCTGATCATCCCTTCCATCAACCCCGAGGGGTTGCCCGACTGTCTGTCTCTGGAGGCAGTCAGGAGTTGTATATCGCTGTACCCAAGCACCTGGCTATCACTCAAGATTGTTGAGTACACACAATAATATCCAGAGGTTACCTGATTCCCTTCATTTCCGAACCCCCAACAAGCCGGTCTCTTCCAGATGTACCACCCATCCAACTAGACCATGCAACATCAGAGGTCATCTCGCTGCAAAAAAGGGTCATCCAAGAAGTCCCCGCAGAGCAAGTAGGATCCAGAACTTATCCTCGATTCTTTTTACTTCCAAAAAAGACAGGGGACTGGAGATAAATTCTAGATCTTAGCAGGCTCAACAAGCATGTAAGAAAATCAAAGTTCCAAATGGTCACTCTGCAGTTGATATTTCCCTTTATCGGGACAGACAACTGGATGTGCTCAATCGACCTCCAGGATGCGTACTACCACATCAAAATGGACAGGTGCTCCAGGAGACACTTACGCTTCTGGCTGGGAGCCAGTCATTTTCAGTTCAGAACACTGCCCTTTGGCCTCACTACAGCCCCCAGAGTGTTTACCAAATGTATGGCAGTGGTAATAGCTCACCTGAGACGTCAAGGATTCCAGGTGTTTCCATACCTAGATGACTGGCTCCTCACTGCTACCACCAAGCATCAACTCATAAGCACCAGGGACGAGACTCTATCCTTGTGCACCAGCCTAGGCATCACTGTCAACTTGCAAAAGTTAGTCTTATCTCCCTTGCACCATATTGTATATCTAGGCTCAGAAATTGATGCAATTACCATGTCAGTAAAGCTGACGCAGGAAAGAGTGGAATCTCTACGCAGTCAGGTCAGATCCTTATTAAACAAACAAAGAGTCCAGGCCAGAGTAGTCCTTCAAGTCCTAGGGACTATGGCTTCCGCCATCTTTTATTTATTATTTATTTATTTATTTATTTAACATTTGTTGACCGGGAATGTCCGACTAGGTTCCACAGAGCCTGTTTTCAGTGGAGGCCCGGGGAGAAATGCTCCAGAGTTCCTCTTGCTCGGCTACATGTGAGGATTCTCCAGTGGATGCTATTTGCACAATGGTCGATGCAAGACCTTCCATTGTCTCACCAGATATTAATAACAAATGCATGCAAAAGGGATCTGACATGGTGGTTACACACCAAACAACTTGTCCTGGGTCGCCCTCTTGTTCCTCCCCAAGAGAAAGCAGTTTTGACCATGGACGCTTCCCAGATCGGGTGGGGGTGGGGCATTATCTGGGAAAGATAGTCTAAGGTACTTGGCAAAACCACGAGAACCACTTGCACATCATTGTTCTGGAGATGAGAGGGGTGCTATATGCATTGCAAGCACTTCACAGCTCCCTTCCCACCGGAACAATTGCGATTCAGTCAGACAACATGTCTGTTGTGTGGTACATAAACAAGCAGGGAGGAACCAAGTCTTACCCGCTTTGCAGAGTGGCCTTAAGAGCTTGGAAATGGGCGATGGATACTCAATGCTTCCTGATACCAACGCATATCCCAGGAAAATCCAATGTAATAGCAGACAAACTCAGGCAAGCAATTCTGATGCCTCACGAGTGGTACCTGATGGTTGTGAAAGAGATCTTTCACAAATGGGGGCAGCCTTGCTGTGATCTATTTGCCACTCACCTGAACACCAAATGCAGCAGCTACTTTGCCCTCATTCGCCATCCGGGGATGTCACCCAGGGATGCTCTAGTTCACGATTCCTCCTTTTCCACTCATCCTCAAAGTAATACAGAAAGCAAGACAGTTGAGGAGTTCCTTGATCCTCATTGCTCCTTACTGGCCTCAACAAGTTTGGTTTCCTTTCCTGCGGCCCTACCTCTTGGAGGAACCATGGATTCTGGATGCATCTTCAGATCACCTGATTCATCAATCAAGACAGTTCCATCCCTCCATCCACTCCCTTAAATTGACAGCATCGCTGCTGCAATTCCATGTATAGCCAGATGTTTTCCCTTATCCCCAGCGGTAAAACACATCCTAATTTCATCCCATAAACCTTCCACTCAGAAACTATATTCTAGCAAATGGAAAAGGTTTTCCCTTTGGGCTACGAATCGGGGCTTAGATCCATATGCAGGTCCGTTAGAATTCATTTTATTCTTCCTAACAACAATTTTTCATGAAGGTATGGCAGCCGCTACAGTTAGAGTTCAATTAGCTGCCATTTCCAATTTCCATTTTGGTTTCATGGGAAATCCAATCATGCAGCACTCCCTGTGTAATACCTTCTTAAAAGGAGTTCTTCTTAGGCCCCCAATAAAACAACCATTAGAACCCTGGGACTTAAACTTAGTCCTCTCATCTTTGATGTCTACACCCTTTGAGCCATCCTCGTCGTCAGACTTAAAATTGTTATCATGGAAAACCTTGTTCTTGGTAGCTATAACATCTGCTAGGAGAGTTTCAGAACTACAAGCTCTAACTATTCAACCTCCTTACATTATCTTTCACAAGGATAGAGTCTTTCTCAGGACAAACCCTTCTTTTCTTCCTAAGGTATGCTCAGAGCACAACCTGAATACTACCATTGAGCTACCTGTGTTTTTTCCAAACCACTCTAATAAATCAGAGTATAGACTACACCAGTTAGATGTCCACAGGATACTCAGATTTTATATACACAGGACTAAAGAATTCAAGAAATCTGATCAACTTTTCATTTCCTTTTCTGACAAAAGGTAAGGCTTGCCTGTTTCTAAAATTACTCTTTCTAAATGGCTTTCGGATTACATAACCTTTGCTTATCAACAAGCTGGTAGACAATTACCGGTAAAAGCTAAAGGTCACTCTACTAGAGCTGTAGCTACTTCATGTGCCTTTAGATATATAGGCTCCCAACTGGTACTATTTGTGCAGCAGCTACTTGGGCAAGACCACATATGTTTGTCACTCATTACAAATTGGATTTGCCTCCTGGGACAGGTCATCCTTTGGGTCCACTGTGCTGAAGAGCCTCTTCGCTTGAGCTACCCGGGATAAAGGTGCAAGGGACACTGTCCCATCCAGCAAGAATTACGGCGAGATAGGACTACATAACATAAAGAATTTATGTACTTACTATAACCGTCCATGTTTGTAGTCCATCCCGCCTGTATTCTTGCTTCCCTCTCTCCAACCCCCTTTCTGTTTCTGGGGGATCTGATGGACCTCTTTTGGTGCTGCCTGACATTGCTCTTTATTGTCCATCTGGAATGGATTATGTTTCTAATCCTTTGCTGCATTTATACAGCTTCTTTCTTATTCTTGCCTGATGGGTATTTATTACTTTCTTGCAAACTAGATCTGGGGAATTGCTGTGAGGTACCATGGGATAGGAGCTAGCCTCGAGCTAGTAAAAGCTCTCAAGCTTTAGTATTGGCCGAGTCGGAGCCGAATATAGGCTCTGAACCCATCCATCCAGCAAGAATATAGGTGAGATGGACTACAAACATGGAACGTTATGGTAAGTACATAACTTCTTTTTGGATTCCTATGACTAATATCTGAACTATTCCACAGATTTTGCTTGAATATTTCTAACATTTATTCAATGATTTTTGTAGATTTATGAAATGATGTTGGTTCGCCATGGCTTTATGATAGTGGGGGATCCCCTCGGTGGCAAGACCTGTGCCTACAAAGTGCTAGCTGGAGCACTTTCTGATCTGTATGCAGGTAATTTATATATGCCTTTTGTTGTACTTGATACTTTAAATAAAAACAAAGCATGTAGGCAACATTATTTGCCCAGTTTTATAAGGCATGCTGCACAAAATATACAAATGCAGCTTTCTTAAATGTACTGAAATATATTATGAAGTGAAAAAGCATTAGCATTAAACGAAGTCCACTTTTTAGAGTGATGTGGCAGTTTTCTGTCACTAGTGTGATCTAGATGTGTAGGCAAGTCTGTTATGTGTATCCTATCAGTATAAGTAAATGTCACATAGAGTTGGAGCATGCTGACTTGTATATTTTATAGTATATTACAATGTTGTATATTGATTGGTACCAGTTATTGGTTGACTATGAAGTGCACTATCATAGCATTTTAAGGAGGTCATTGTTATGCATTGTTACCTGAAAACTCAGCATGGTTGCTATGTCTTCTATTTAAAGGGAGGGAGTCTTAAGAAAAGTTAGTAGCATAAATGTTTAAGCATTTTTCCATAGTAAACAAACCCATAACTGTTCCAGTCATTTTAATGTTGGAGAAAAGGAAGTATCAGAAGGTATGCAGTATAGATTTAAGAAAATATTTCTTCTTTCAGCAAAACTAATGGAAGAGAATGCTGTTGAATATAAAGTAATCAACCCAAAAGCCATTACAATGGGGCAGCTGTATGGGTGCTTTGATCCTGTAAGTCACGAATGGACAGATGGAGTACTGGCCACCACTTTCCGAGAGCAGGCATCTTCTACCACACCAGACAGGAAGTGGATCATCTTTGATGGACCAGTGGATGCAGTTTGGATTGAAAATATGAATACTGTACTGGATGATAACAAAAAGGTATTTCATATTCTAAACTGCCTGCTAAAAGTGTTCGCTAAGGGTGGTAGATGCACAGTATTTCTATTTTGAATAACAAACATAAATTGTAAACTATGTTAACTCATTACTCAACAGAATAAACTTTTCTGTTGAAACATGAATGTCCATTTCCTTAGACAAATATAGCCTTTCATGCACTGCCGTAATATCATTGAGTATAAATATTATCACAGTACTTTACTTCCATTTATGTGGAATTCATTTTAAACACTAGAACTAGAACTGCACATTATTATTACTTGCTGCTTATTCAGTCACTTTAGGCATTTTGGCAGAGACTGGCAGCATGTTTGTAACCAAGAATACACAATATACTTCATGGCTTGCATTTTAAAATTATATTGTGCAAAGAGAAGTACTAGAATTTAATTGTAAAAATTATATATCTTGTTTATAGTTTATAATTATGCATTTTGTTCCAGGACTTTTTCCCGTTGTTTAAAGCTGAGCTGTCAAGGGTTGGAGAGGACCTACATTCTGGAAGCTAGTGTATAATTCTAAAAAGTATGTCTCTGACAGTCAGTGCTGTGTAATGTAATTTTGGTATCATTTATACACGCTGACGAACACTTGTGTACAAATATGCAGCAATATAGCAATCAATTTCCCAGAGTCTGCACGAGGGTAATATTCGGTGTGGAGAAGTTAAGCTGAGTCCAGAGCCCTCCCTGAAAATACATGCATCTCATTTGTTATGTTAGGAATATGTTATTGTATTAAGAAATCCTTTGCATGAACAGCTCTATATTTTGTGACATCACTAGATATAATGAGGATTATAAGATAAATGACTGCACAGTGGGCTTGTTTTCTGTCATTAACCCAAAAGAAGATAAGGGCTGGAATTCAGAAAGGTTACTGCAAGAGGAAAGCCTTAACCCCAGTGGTATCCCCTCCCCCCTTGCATTACCCTTTCTGATTCGTAGACTGCCAGTCCTCTGATGTTCTCCGGTGGCAGAGGCATCAGCACTCAGTGTGGTTTTGCTGGATGACCCCATGCTAATGCAGCTATCTGGGGGAATGGCTCATTCTAATTAGCCATGTGGTCACCCCCTAGTAGTACACACAGCTCCTGATTTAGTCCAAGAGATTTAGTCACTCAGTTGCATACTTTCCAGTGTTGAAGGAAAATATGGCAATCACTGATTCACTTCTGTGGAAGCAGTCACAGTGCAGATTAGGTGCAGATAGGTTCATCAAAGATGTGGGGGCTGGGGGGGGCATTAGTATGTTTTGAATGTCTGTAGTGAGATGACTGAAGCCAAATGAATACGCGTATTTGTCTGTGTGTGTGTGTGTGTGTGTGTGTGTGTGTGTGTGTGTGTGTGTGTGTGTGTGTGTGTGTGTGTGTGTGTGTGTGTGTGTGTGTGTGTGTGTGTTTGTATATGTGTTTGCATGTCTGTGTGACTCCCTCAGTGGTCACACTAGGGAATAAGGTCGAGAATGGATGGTCTGCATGTGTGTGTGTGTGTGTGTGTGTGTGTGTGTGTTTGTGTGCATGGATTAAAGTATGCATGTGGGGGAATAGATGAGTGTTACTGTAACTGTGACTGACTGTGGAGACAGTTGGTACGTGTGTGTGTGTGTGTGTGTCAGTATAGGGGAGTGCCTTTGCCAATGCGATGCATGGTCCACCAGGGAAAACACTACCACTGTCAATTCTCACAATGCTAGTGTTAAAAGAGGGGAATTCAGAGATATGCTGATCAGCCAGTAATTAGATCTTTCTCACTGCTGCCATAGCTGTCTTTGAATCACATTTTTCACCATCTCATAACTTAACGTGCCTGCGGTACACCATTTACATGAGTGGTGAGGATCTTTCTAAATCCAAGGCAAGATAAACTAAATTATCCAGTTATGTATCCAAACAACTGTAGTTATATGGTAATAGAAAGGGGAAAAGTATAAGAGTCGACTTCTGATTTGTGCACATATACATTATATGATGAACAAAATCTTTTTGAAGCGTTTGTTCTGTTATGGAATTAATAATGCATTGTGAACTAAAACAGATGTCTGAGATTTAATGTAAATACAATTAATTCATTTGGCAGAATATGTTTTATACACTACCACATTGTGAGATTTTATAATGAATAAGGAACTGAGTGAAATGAAATGAGCATGATTTTGTCTGGAAAATGCTGTAAAAAATGTCTGCAAGCATGAGTTGGAGAGATGCAATATTATCAATTGGACAGTAGAGGGGAGCATATGATCAAGGTATGCAAGAGGAAGGCATCATTTGCAGCATTCTGAGGTAACAGTAATGCAGGGGTCTGAACCAGAAAGAAGGAAGCAATTACTCAGATGTGCTGAGGGAAAAAGAGCAATATATGGAGAACAGAATTACTGAGTGGAGAAAAACAGTGGTCTGAATTATATCCAAGAAGTGCTGTCCTTTCAATCAGTGTTATGTATGGGACAAGGTTGTAGAACCTTTAGGTTTTACACCATCAGCTGTTCATTTTGTGAACTGATGTTTAAGACTTCTGAGTTATTCAACCTATTTGTGCTTATGTGGTTGGTACTAAGAGAAATAGTTCACCCTGGAATACATATATAGCTATTGCTGCCAAATACATTGGAAGAAAATGATTACTGTTACAATTTAGAACAGACAGTTTCAGAGGATGACATTAAAATACTTTATAGACTTGTGAAAAGAAGTGCATAATGTGAGAAAAATATAGGAAGATGGCAAGACGTGGACTGGGGCATGGGAAATATGGGTAATGTTGTTGTAAATAAATGATAAGACAGAAGATTTGCTTTGTATTATAAATATTGGTAGTGTAAGTAGAAATGTAAGATACTTTGGTCAGCTAAAAATGTGTTATTACTATGGGGATGAAAATTATTTAATTAGCACATTTTCCAAAAATAAGTTATAGTCAATGTGCAATGTCAAAGGAAGAAACTGTAAATTCGTAAATCAAAATGTGGAAAGGAAGGGTATTGGTGGATGGATTGTGTGGAAAGGGTTGATAAGGACAAAGAGAGGTAGTAGAAAAGGAACATGTACAAAGTGTGGGCTTGTCAGAGCATACTAAAATAAGCACCAAAGGAGAACAAAAGAAGGCATTAAATGTGAAGCAAATGAGGGGTGATGTCTGAATATTGGGAAAATGAAGGGGTATTCAGAAATGAAAATATATATGGTATACTGCAAAATTGAAATCCAGAAGAGGGTAACATTAGAGATGTTTCTGTATTCAATGTGGAATTGGAAAGTGTAATATTGTGTTAAATATAATGAAAGTATAATTGCAGAAGTTAGAGATAAAAATGAAAAACTAGTGAAAAGAAAATTCAAAACGAAATTCACCCACCTGCATGATCCAACTCAGAGTTACATATAGAAAGAGAAAAATAAGAAGTAAGAAAAGCAGCAAGATAAAAAAGAAAGGGGTATTTTATTATTAATTGTTATTATTAATGTCAGCAGTATAATAAATGAAATTGGAAGACATTCATAGGTTCATAGGTAGGTACTAGGCTATTGGCCCTAGGGCCTATATAAGCCTAGCCAAACGTGGCTTTTGCCACCCAAGAAAATAATTTTCCTGTGCCCCTGTCAAGCAGAGCCACAGAAGTGATCCCCGAGGTGAATTTCCTATCTCCCATCCAATCATCAAGATTTTTCTTGAAGAGTGTTAATGAGGAGCTTTGTTTGATTTAGATAGGTAGTCTGTTCCAGAGTATGGGAAGGCTCTGGGACAGGAAACTATCCCTCCACCATGTTCTGTTTATTGTGGTGACAAGGTTTAGGTCCCTAGAGCATGTAGCTCGGAGGGATTTCTTTACATGGAGCATGTCCAATGTATGTTAGGCAGAGATCGCCTCTGAGTAGGCGATATGTGACAGAGTAAAGCTGGAGTTTTTTGAGACGGTCTGCGTAGGGCATCTGTTTCAGGCCGGTAATCCTCTTTGTGAGGTATTTCTGTGGCCTTACAAGTTGTTGTAGATGTCTTGTGAGGTACATACCAAAAGGGGCGTTGTACTCTATAATGGGTCTAATGAGTGATGAGTAGAGGGGAACAATGACCTCACTTTTCCTGGATGAGAAACCTTTTCTGATGAGGTGTGCCGCATAGAAGGATTTCCTAACTACTGTGGCGATGTGATTATCAAAGGAGAGACTACCGTCCACCTGTGACCCAAGGTTATAGTAGCGTAGAATGCAATGTCTGATGTAATATGTTTACTAGATGCGAGGAATATAAATGGAAATAAAAGAAAACTGTTTCAACAAGCATGGAAGCATGGGGAAGGGAGGTATTATACACCATGGGGGTGGATACTTGCTTGGGAATAGTCATAAAGATAAGCAGTTCTGAAATTAAGGTAGTAGATGTAATGGTAGGAGATCTGAGTATGTTGCCAGCAACAGACTGCAGAATAAAGGGAGGAGTCTTAGGATTAGCTGTTGTATATGGGTATACCAAAATAAATGCTAGAGAGAGAGAGAAGGTGTTTGAAAACATTAAATAATTTCTGTTCATTGACACTGTATTATTTTTTAATGTTTCAACTGTGATATAAGAAAAATAAAGAAGAAATTAGATGTTAAGAATTGCAAATAGATATTGCAGAATTCAGAAATAAAAATAAAATGCCACCACCGAAGGTAACAGCTTTAAGCGCTTTCACCCTACAATTTTCTGGGCTTCATCAGAGTTCAGCATTAACCTGTAGTAACCCATTTAAATACAATTTAATCATGTGATCACCCTTAAATCAGAACAAAATTTAAAAATACATGATGTTTGATGTTTGAATACATAATAATTCAAACTTGCAATTACTTCACAATTAAGAAATTCTTCCTATAAAACAGTTAAAATAATCTAAAATACAAAATAAAATAAAATATATACCGAAGAGCTTACTTATAAATAAATCCTTCAAAGTGACATAATGCATATATCTATACTCCACAATCTATAAAGTTAATCACCCCTTCATAACATTCTTAATTAATTTTATGTATTAAAGCATATGTAAATGTAGATTTAAAAACTTACACTTTCCCAGATCTTAATTTAAGAATTGTCAGCTATTGATGGGTAAAGCAAGACCATATACATATAGGGGAGCAAGTGTAAAAAGTGAAACTGAATAAAAAGGTGATAAGTTGCAGGAACATTATAGCAAGTTTTTTTCTGATGATATAGTTGGATGGTCAGTCTTTGAACAAGATGAGAAAATAATCAAAGCATTTGCAAAGTTGTTTAAAAAAGGCTGGCAGGGCTATGTGCTAAATTAAAAGTGATAGAAAATGCAAGATTAAAAGTTTTTAAAGACCATAAGGATATGAGAGTATTTTACAAGCCATGGACAGTCTGGTGTGTAAGTTAAAAATATAAAGCATTGTATATGGAAGCTGAGAAAGAGCATCATATTTGAGAAAGAAGATATATATGTAGGTGGATGAAGTGAAATTACCAAAAATATATATATGAAAATTGTGAAGGCGATGTATATTTTAAAAAGAGAGTATAGATACAGGTGACTGAGGCGAAACTCCCTGAGGATCAATTATCCAAAGTACAAGATACAGCTCAACACTATGATGATTGTTTTCCATAGGAAATAATACGGGTATATTTCTGTGTGTGTACTGGCAGTGATTTCTTTGTTTGGGGAGATTTATTCCTTCTTTGAGTTGATGTCATCATGAAGTTGATATATAACAGTTGAGGGGAGTGGAGGCCTCGCTCCCTACATTGGTGTAGAAGGGGGACTCCCACCCCCCCACAAAAATGCTTGTAATTTAATATTTTGCTCTTTTGAGTTTTGGAAATGAGTTTTCAGAGCTTTGACTCCTCTCTGTTTTGACATTCAGGGTTCTATAGTACAATTTATATCAAAAGAGAAATACATGGAAACGTGAAGAGTGTGAAAGAGCATTAGAGTCAGGAGATATATTATACAAAGAAAAGAGAAATGTTTGAAATGAATTAGATGACAGGGGCTTACTGAATAGGCAAAAATATCTGGTTAAAGGTAAAAAGAAGTGAGCCTTTTTGACAGCAAGTAAACATAATGAGAGTATAATTACAGAAGTAAGAGATGAAAATGGAAAGCTAGTGAAAAGCCAAATGAAATTATGGAAGCACTGGAAAAAAACATGAGTGAAATGAATAGTAAGCAAAGAGAAGAATCAGAGATGACATGGAGGATCAGATATGTCAGTATGTTTAGGGGTCAAGAAAATAATAGAAAAATATCCATACAAAAAGTGGAGAAGACTATAATGAAAGGTAGAAGAGATAGCATACCAGATTTAGATGGGATAGGGTACTGATATTATAAACCAATCAGCGGTGAAAAAAAAGAATGTTTGCTGAATACTGTAAATAAAGGGACAAAGAGTAGATTAAAACATGAAGAGATGTGTACAGGCACTATAAAACTTTTATGGAAGAAAAGATAAAAAAAGAATTGACAAATGGGGGAGTTAAGTAGGTAAACAGGTGAGAACAAGAATAGCCGTCCATCTACCTACCTAACTGAATAAATTACTTGAAACTTTAACACAGCATCTTTATTCCTGCCACAGGGATGATACCAGAGAGGCAGTCTCCTAGATCTGATAGCTAAAGCGATTTTATCTGGATTAAGCCTCTGTACTCTGTTCTTTTGTAGTCCTGTCACCCTCTGGGTCACAGGTGGGATACCAGACTTCACTTGAGCCTCTTGGATTACCTCTGATTATTGGTTAGCAAGTTGGATAACCATGCTTTTAATTTATTGCACTGTTTTTGTCAAGTTGTGATGACCATTCCTGAAATTATAAATGGTCTCACTCCATTTTTGCACAGAGTTTGTGCCACCCATTGTAGCTTTTTTGAATCACTTGCCTATCTCACTGTGAATTGCTCTGTTGTCACTTTGATTGATTGTACATTAATTGATTGCACATTATTTGAGAAATTGTGGCAACCTTGCCTTAATTTTGAATCACTTAGCCTGTATTTTTGCATAATTTTATGGCACCTGAGCCTGCTTTTTTAATTGTTTACCTAATAACACTGTGATTTGTTGTACTAGTTGTACTACTTATATGGAGACAGTTATATGGGATATACTACTGTAAATGGAGCACTATATAGCCACTAATTAGTAGTACTGCCTTAGATACAGCACTGTGTAGTACTCAGTACATTCCATTTCCTCTAACCTAGGTGATACCTTAGATGTGTTGCTCTTTACCCTCTTCATCTTGCTGTCAAACCTTGATGACTTACTTTACTCCTTTCCTTATCCAATACCCTGGGGATTATAACTCAGCAATCAGCTTCCACACCTTCTACAACTAGTCTACTTGTGCTCGATGTCCTGGTCAGTGTAGGAACTGCCTAATGCTTGCTCACTACCCAGTGGTTCAAAGTCAAATTGTCCATTAAATGGGCATTCACATGTGGCAAATTTACATTCAGACAGCATCAAAATGGTGCTACACAATACTATGAGGTGCTTCTGCAACTTGAACACATCTGTATCTGTGTAGTTACCTAAACCTGGTTCCACTGCAGTGAAATCACTCCCCTCTGTACCAGTGGAAACTGCAGGTGAGTATCTGTTTCTATCAAAAACCCTATCATCTTTGAATATTTGCCTTTGATTATAACCTAGAACTCCTAGAGGTCCAAATAACATTAATCAAAACCAACTCTCATATTATTTCTTCCAATATTTTATCATCATCAGTACCCTCAGAAAACCATGATACATACCTCACTACCCTTCAGATTACTTTCAAACTTAACATTATCATATCAGGAAGTTTTAACAAGCCATCAATGATAGGCATACATATACCACAATTAATGAAGATGCTCAGTATTATTTGGGCATCATTAAAGCAAACACCATGGATCAAAATGTTAAACTCTCCACTACAGGTTCAAACACTTTCAGTTTGGATCCAGCAATCAAGCCCTGGTCTGTATCCCACCTTACATCACCACATCCTTGGCAAAATCTGACCAAAAATCTGTCATCTTTACCTTTAGGCATCCTACCAACACATATACACACACGAATGCACACACACACACACACACACTAAACACTTTGGTCTCTATTTTTGAGCTATGATACTGAATCAGAATTGTCTAGACATAGTAAGACCTTACTTTGTTTAATTATGGTGGCTGCCAAAAAGGCAATTACTAGAAATGGAAATTATAGTCTAAATTAACTTTACTAGAAATATTGAATATAGTAACAAAGATAAAATAACTGGAAATGGGATCTTTAGAAAAGAGTAGCAACAAATTACATAGCAAAAAATGGGAAATATGTTGAACAATACATACAGAGGAGGAACAAGGTTTTAAAAAAGGCAGGATTTGAATGAGCTATGTAATCTCTGACTAACAATGACTGGATAGATTATAAGTGATGTATAATGTTTGCAACTGCAATTATGTCTGTATGGTTTGTGATGTGTAGTATTTGCAACTAAAATTGTGTCAGTATGGTTTGTTTTCATTTATATAAATGGATTATTGCCTGTGTCATATGTGATAAGTAATTTAGTAAAGATGTTTCTTGAAAAAAAAATACAAAAAACCCACTTTGGTCTCTATGGATTTCTATAAGTCAACTTATTGTAGCTCTTGGATGATCAAGGCAATTTTTCCAGGAAACTCATACCTGTAGATCTAGCTGGAATGGTATCCTCCATCATCTGTGAAATTTTCCAACATCTTTATAACTGCGTAGACAAATCAGTGCCCATCTATTCTGAGTGTAATGATAAATGTTAAAACAAACTCATATGGTGGAATGATCATATTGATAAATTGTGTAACAGAAGAAAAAAGAGCAATTACAAAAAATCAAACTCTCCTACTTTGAACTCCAATGAATAAGCCAGCAAACATTTTGAGTGTGTTCATAAATATGGAACAGATTAAAAGATTAAATTAGCCACATGTTCTAAAAGTAATTGCAAATCCTAATTCATTTATATTAGGAAACTAAGGAACAACACCCAATAATAAACTGAATTGGTTCTTAACAACACCATTCACTCCATCCCAAAAGACACAACAAATACTTTGGCAGATGAGTTAAGTTTGAATTTTAACCTGCCCATCTCTGTTGTCTCTCTTACTATAGCAACTCTGCTACCAAAAATTGTTATTGAAAATGTCCTAGAATCCTTATTGAAAACTAAAAGTAGCAGCAGTAAAGGGCCGGACAGTATACTTGGGTACAATCTCACCAGTGCTAAGTTTCAACTTTCTGAATACATTCTAAGCTTTTCAACCTTAACATAGCCACTGGGTTTGTTCCAGTCACATGGAGAGGACACAATAATGTTCCCTACATAAAGATTTTTATGACCCTGGTAAATGTAGATCCACCAGTTTCACAAGCCTTATATGTAAAGAAATAGAGTGACATCTGTTTTGCTGACAACCATGCCCAGAAGTGTGGCTATCCAACTTTGTCGACAACTGCAAGCTATATCCTGTTATTCCATGTCCCATTAACATTAGACTACTCTTGCAGGGGCTGGACTTTCCCATACCTGGTATTTGGAAAATGGTCTAAAAGTGTAAGCTAAAAATGTAATGTGTTGCTGCTTGACAAGCAAGCTATAGCCCCTCCCTATCTATCATAACAATACTCCCCTACAAACTGATACTGTCATAAGAGACCTTGGCACTTATATAGCTAACACATTCTTATTTGACCACTATGTTTCCACCATAGCAAGGAAATCCTCCTATCTTGCCCAACTTATATCTAAAATATTTTTTTCAAGGTCAAAAGATATCATTATCTGACTGTACTCCTCTTTTATTAGACCTATCATTGAATATAATAATCTATTCAGTGTGTACCAGACAAATCATTTTTCCCAACAAGAAAGCCCATGGAGGTTTCTGTCTAACAAAATCAAAGGCTTTGAAACCTTCAGCTACTCTGAATGATTAGCTCACATGTTTTTATATTCGATTTCCTAACCTTCAGCTACCCTGAATGATTAGCTCAATTGTTCTTATAATTCATGTCCTACCAGCTCTTTCACAGTGACCTGTGTCTATCATGCGATGAAGGGGACAGCTATATTTGAAGATTTTAATTTACTCCAAAAAATATGATGGAGTCAGAGATTGGTTCATATTCCATTATGTTTCCATCTAAGTAACAAACATCTTATACATATTAGGCAGATCAGTGCTATGGCTACTTTCAAAGCAAATGTAGACAAATGGAAGGGTAGCCACAGATTTACCACATATTACCTCTATGACTCCCCTTAAAAAAAGTAGGTGAGAGGTAGCATTACTGTAAGTATGTTTTCTTAAGGTTGTTATTCTTATGGGTTTTTAGGACTCAGCTATTTTCCTATGAGTTTTTAAGGGCTGGGCTTCTTATGACCCAACTGACCACCTGCCTAGTAACTTCTTAAGTTCCATTGTTTCTATATTTATCATGGTTTATAGTAAAATATTTTATTAAATTGCTTTTCTTTCAAAATGCCTGGTGAGCTACTTTGCCCCTGGAAGGATAGTACATGAACAATTTCTTTGGTTCTTTTAGTACTGGTTATGGGTTCTAAGTCACTAGTACAGGACTATAAATTAGGAATTCCATGACTGTCTGTCACCAGAAATAAACACCTCCATGATTCTACAGCTGTAGAAAAGCATTGTTTGTTGGTGACACCAGTGTACATGACAGAATGGTTTCTTAGTTTTTAATGTATGCACATATCTGTACATTTCAGCTGTAATAACACTGAAAAATATTTTTTAGCTTAAAGTGCTCACGTGATAAATGACATGATATGAAATTAGGTTGTATTATATATATTTATACTGCTTAGTATGACCCTCTTTCACTGCGGTGGTGGTGCTGCGGTAGCGTTGTCACCTCACAGTTAGACGTTGCCCGTTCGATTCTCAGTTAGAGCGTCTTCTGTGTGGTGACATGCGTGAATGGGCGTTCCTTCGTTGAAGGTTGTGCGTTAGGCCCGGCAAGCCAGCACGTAAAAATCTACTGCCAGTCATTAGCGGACCGGAGTTCCGCTGTGGTGACCTCTAACCGGGAAAAGCCGAAAGACACAAACAAAGTATGACCCCCTTTGAAAGACTGTGTGTGGTGTTATTTTTTCTCAACTTGTAATGGTGGGTTGTAGTAAACATTTGTTCATGAAAAATTGCAGTCGTCTGTGCATTTCTATCTCAAACACTTGCTTGTCTTTTTATGTGACATTAAATGTGTATCATTTTTATTTCAGCTCTGTTTAATGAGTGGTGAAATCATTCAGATGAGTGCTAAGATGAGTTTAATATTTGAGCCTGCTGACTTGGAGCAGGCATCCCCAGCAACTGTAAGCAGGTAGGTTTCTTCCAAAGAATTTATCAAATAACCCAGGTGGTATTTACATTATTACACAGCCAGTATCAAGACTAAATAAGAATTCATTAAGTCTGGTTATAAAAATATAATGTAATGGTGTATGTACAATGTACCTGAATTCTGCTTCTCTACAGTGGTTAACTTATGACTTGCACAACATTTTAATAACTATAATTTTTAACTTGTAATCGTCAGATATTTTACTGTACAGTGTTTGTGGATGGAGGAGAAACTGATCTATAGAAGGAAGAAAATATTTTGGCTAGAATCATTTTTTAAGGTTGATTTTTGGCCCTATGCTGCCAACCACTGATCCTCCCCAGTCAGACTCAAGCTTCTTCATTCCCTAATAGTGGGGCGCACCCAGAACCAATAGGGCAAGAAATATCTGATGAAACTGTCATTTAGGCAGCCATGGCTGTTGCTTGTGTTCACACTGGCTTCCAGACTATGAGGATGTATTTTGTCTGTTAGTCTAACCCCTCCCTTGCATGAGGGGATGTGTGACAACATCACCAGAGGAACCATTATGCCCTCCACTTATGCAAGAGCATGCTGCTGTACAGTTGGGCAATGAAGGCTACCACTTATTGGTGGCTTTATGCACAACACACCCACCCATCCCCAGATCATGTGTCTGCCACCTCCTTCCAAAGGATGGCTACAGCATGTATCTGGTTCAAACCCCATTGCAACAGTCAGGCCCATACTTCCCACCAGCTGTGTCAAGTTGATGAGATGCTAACCAAACTCAGGTTGCTTGGACCATAGTCAGGGCTACAGCCCTCTATGCCACTGGAGCTGGCTTGGCTAGAATAATTTTAATAGCAGTTCTCACATTCATGATATTCCCTTTAAAAATGTTTATATCAAAAGATTGAAGTCAATAAAAACTTTTAAAGTTCAGAGTTTTGAGCTTATAGTCATTAAATGTTAGACAAAGTACAACCTTACCAGTCTTCTTTGAGAAGACTCATTATAAAATCAAACTATTATCTGGATTTACTTTTTTCCAGTTTGTGATTTCTCTTCTACTAACTCTCAACTATCCCTAATTTTCAGATAATCTGATGTTAGGTCAACATTTTGTTCTACGTAACTAACATAGCATCAGTGAGATATTACCATATACTAATCCACAAGTGACAAATTTACAATATACACATATACCTATTCACAAGTGTTTTGTTTAAATTGAGGCCTGTTTTATGAGTTGATGATTGTGCTATCTACTTTGTTTTTCTAGATAGTCAAGAGACCTCCAGAGATTATTATTGGTTGAGATTTCCCAAATGTAAAACAACCCATCATCAGTTCTTACCTTAGTGCTGTTCTTTTACACTTTATTGCCACCCTTGTCCACATTCAGGATGCTCATCACCAACTCACCAGAAAGAAACTCAGAATTCAGACACTCTCCTGTCTATCACATGATATCAAATGAAATATAGAGATTCTCTCTGTAAAGTCTGAAAACAGGGCCTGACTAATGTTCAGTTCAATCAAAATTTCATCAACCTAAATAAATCCATAAGAATACCCACAAAAACAGCAAGGGTCTTGTTTCTTAGACAAAAACAAATTGCTTGTGATACTAAACTTAAGCTCTTTTGGAATGAAATAAAGTTATTGATGGCTACGTACCATTACTGACTTCCCAACTAAAAATATAATAATGTTCTTCCACTTAACAAACAACACATTATCAAAGAATATTATCATTTTCTTATGTCTTCTGTACAGGATCTTCATGATAGTTTTCAGGCTCATTCTCGATGCTCTCTATCAAATAAGACATTCTACAACATTACCCCCTAGTATCATTCACTGTCATCTGCTCCCTTTCTCACAGCTTAGTGAAATAAATTAAAGCACTGCTACTAAAACTAAACTTCTAAAGGTCTAGGCACAGTAAGCTCCATCCAGCTTTCCTTAGAAATAATGACTAAACCTTTCAAACAAATCTTTAACTTTTCGCTCACAACTGGCACAGTTTCTGCTATTTTTAAACATGCTGTAGTAATAATGTTTCCAACAGTGACCGCCCCCACTAATGCTGAGGGCTACTGACCAATGTCAAACCTCTGGCCCATTTCAAAAATCTTTGAAAAAGTACTATGCAAGCTTTTTTCATTGCCACTGACTTTGTTTGTAAGAACATGAATGATGGGCTTATTACTGATGGTCTATTTGTTGATAAGACCAGAGATTTTGAAACTGTTATTCATAAGCTCCTGCATAATAAACTACAAAACTATCTTCAGGGATACTACAATAGCATGGTTCCAAAGCTATCCAACCAAACTTTTTAAATTTGCCACAATAATTCATTCATTGGCATTGCAACACTTAACACAGAGGTCCACCAAGGCTCAGTATTAGCCCCTTACTCTTCTGTCTCCCTTTGTCAATGATCTTCCACTTGAACTTCCACATCTCAGCTTTGCCAGGTTCACTGATGTTTTCTTGTTATTGAATCTTGGAAAACACTGAGCTACAGTCTAATTACAATTCACCGCCTATGTAGATGATCTCTTAATAATAAATCCTTAATCATCCTCAAATAAACCAATTAAATGGTCTTTAGCACTACTCAGAAAGTGGGTTTGAACCCCCGTCTATTAAAAGACAACCAATGGAACACCATTCCTTCTGTGTCAGAGCACAAATGCTTTGGACTGACAGTCAACCCATCACTCTCCTTTAAGATTCATACAAATCACAAAGTAAGTTTTGGTGAAACTAAAAGTCTGCTGCAGAATCACACATTTCCTTTTACTTCCAAAGCTTGAATACAGTTTGTCTGTGTTAGCTTTGCATTCCTCTTACAATACCCGAAGATTAACAATCATGCAAAGCAAAATATTAAGATTCATTCACATAGTAGATCCTCATGTACACCACTGCAAGTGGCTATCAGTAATAGATAGTTCCTCCTTTCTTCTTAGCGATTTACTTTTCAAAATCTTAAACTTCAGCTACTGCCCCCCAAAAAAGTGCACTCACACCCCAAAACTAGAACCTGAGAAACACCCAAAATAACAACCTTTCCCTTACCCTTCTATGCTTCAAACTTCTGTTGAGGGGAAAAGCATTCTGTAGATTAGATCCCTCCATTTAGAACCACGTGCCCACAGAAGTAAAAAAACAAACATACTTTAAACATGTCCTCAAAAATCATCTTCTTAATGCAACCAAGTGGACCTGCTACTATGGCAGTAGTTAACACCAGGTAACAATCAAAGTTGTAAGTACAGGAAATATTAATGACTTTGTGCCTGAATCCTGATGTGTTGCTGCAAGTATTATCTGATGAGTTTTCCTGTTGTGTATATGTGCGCTTATAACACTTGTTTTTTACCAGTGTATTTGTTCTTGTTGATAACTTTTGATGCTCATCGTAATGATCTTTGCTGTAGCAGCCTTAGCTATATGGATTGTATCCTGCCAAAGATATAACAGCTGGCCAGCTTCCAAATTTTAGGGCACCTTCCATGTGCACAAACTCTCTGCCAGCTGGAGCTGAGCTGACCAAAAGACAAGTTTAGGTACCAAGCCCTTCCGAGCTTTACTGTCACTGAAGAGCATGCTCCTCTGAAGCTTTTGAGGATCAGCAGTCAGCTTGTGCTGTCCATTTTCTGGCTAGATAAGTTCCTTTTGGAGAAAAAAACTTACATTCAATATTTTTGTTTATTATTGATGCTTTCCTCTTCAGAAAAGTTGTTTTAAAGCTAGGAGTTAGTATTTTAACTGATTGTCATGAAACTGTACTGAACTTTTAATGGGAGCACTCTTTTTTTCCTGTCTGTTGAAAAATTCTTTAAAGTAAATACAAAACATTTTCTGTGGAAAAATTGTGTTTATTTTACTTTCTGGGGTAGGCAAAGTGGTTTAAAATGTTTTTTTTTTTTTGTTTTATTGTACTTGTCTGTAAAAAAAAGAGACTTAAAGAAATGTAGATTTTACACACATTTTGTGTTTGTTTTCCCTGGGAAAGGGGCAAGATTTTAAGACTGACCCTGGAACAATCTGTTCGTCCCACAGATGGTCCTTCTTTCAGCCACAAAAAAAAACAGTTAAGCAAATAGCCTTTGCCATCATAGCAGCCTAGCAATTTACCTCAGCTGTAGGTGGGTAATTCTGCTGTGGCTATTAGTTGTACCTCAGATCACTTATCTTCTACCCTGGATAGTAGCACCTACCTACATCCAGTATGAACCAGGGTTAGCCATGTCCTCTGTGGCTGTTGGGGTCACCTCATTAGATTTGGCTTACAAGACATGACAAAAGACACTACAAAAAGCGACAGAAGACTCAATTTTCCTTTACCAATAAGCACAGACATGCAAAGCATTAGGAATATCATTGTTAAAAACTGAAACATTATTAAAGATAACTCAGACATGTCTGTAATTCTAGGCAAAAACCTAGTTTTCATACGAAAAAACTAGAACAATAAAAACGTATTTGAAAGAAATGAATCATTCCTAGTCTTGCAGACCATTAATAATCCTAACCAACCACAAATAATGTATAAGTGCGGACATTGTGTAGCCTGCAATTACATCTATATTAACACTTCTTTCCTTTTTAAACAAAACTTCCATTCAATATTTTTTTGCTTATTATTAATGCTTCCCTCTTCTGGAAGGTTATTTTTAAAGCTAGGAGTTTGTATTGTAATGGAGACTGTACTGCACTTTTTTTCTTGTCTGTTGAAAAATTGTTTAAAGTAAATGAAAAACATTTTCTGTGGAGAAATTGTGTTGATTTTACTTTCTGAGGTAGGCAAAGTGATTTAAAATGTTTTTTTATTGTACTTTTCTGTGAAGAAAGTGACTTTTAAAGACATTTAGTTTTTACCCAATTATGATGTTTGTTTTCCGTGGGAAAGAGGCAAGATTTTAAGACTGACTATGGAAAAATCTGTTGGTCCCACAGATGGTCCTTCTTTCAGCCACAGAAAGAAAAAGTTAAGCAAACAGCCATTGCCATCATAGCAGCCTAGCAGTTTATCTCAGCTGCAGGTGGGTAACACTGCTGTGGCTATTAGTTGTACCTCAGATCACTTATCTTCTACCCTGGATACCTCTGGTGTAGCACCTACACCCAGTATGAACCGGGGTTAGCCATGCCCTCTGTGGCTGTTGGGATCCCCCTCAGTGGGCAAGCTAGAGGAAACAAAGAAGGCTTTCCTGTTTTGTCAGAATGTTGTGCCCATCCCTGGAGAAACTGCCATCATTAATAACACTGTTGATCCCATTCCTGCTGTCAAAAAGTAACAGAAAACTAAGCATGTATCTACTCCTCAAATTTCCTTAGACAGGCGTAGTTTACTGAGTCATGTTCAGGGGTTAATTCAGTTGACTAATCCTTCTTATATAGTAGTTTCTAGTAAAAGAAAGAAAATACGCACTTTCCCAAAGAGATTCAACTGGCTTCAGGCCAGTTATTTTACATTAAGAAGGTTCGTGGTCTGCACTCTTGTGGGAGAAGAGGCTGGACTCTGCCCTTCTGAGCTGGGAATTTCTGGTTAAAGGTTTATAGTGCCTGAATATTTGAACTGTATCTTACTGAAATTGGTTCACCTTGTTTGCTCTAGCATAGACTAGATCCAGGCCTGCTGAATCTAGCTTTGTTTATATGCTTGTTGTTTGTTTGCTTGTTATTTCCCTGGAAGCTAATTCCACCTAATCGCAACTTCTCAGCTTCTGTGGATCACTAGTGATATCTGCATTGCTTACTGTACTTATTTCCTTGTTTCACTTGAAAGAAAGTTACTGTTTGTCGTTTTTGCATTTAGTTACTTGTAACACATTGCACTCAAGTTACCTGGCACTTGCTCACTAAAGCAATTACATAAGTCAGCACTAAAAATTAAAAGCACTACACCCTCACTCCCCACTGGCCCTTGTTTTCAATTAAGGATTTCCCAATATTATTCTAGCATGTCCAAAGGTCAGTTGTCAATCTCCTCTCCGGTCCAGCTGGTGAATCTGGGAATCTTGAGGCAATGTTATAACTGCCTCATGTACACAGACAACCCTCTCCTCCTCCCACATAACACAAATACTTGCGAGAGATGCAGCTATTTAGCCAAACTGGAGGCTGAGCTCTCTCAACTCAGGACTGGCAAGACCAGACAGGAGGAGAAGGCAACTACACACACCACAAAACCAGCCTCACATAATGCTACCACTCCACTAAATCAAACACATAAACACACAAAGACATACTCGGAGGCTCTGAGTAAAATTTACCTAAACAGCAGAGGCCTCCAAAGCAGACACCCAAACAACTGCTACCTCAAGACACCCCACAAGCAACACATAAACCACAAAAGCAGTGTGCAAAGCAGTCACAGCCCTTAAGGCCAAATACAACATCAAACATACTTGTCATAGGTGACTCCATAGTCAGACACACTGGCGTCCCACTCACCAGGCTGAACAAGGAGAGGGTCACAGTAAGCTGCCTATCGGGCGCTAGAATCCGCCACATAACACAAGCACTCGGGTCACTCCACGGCAAGTACAAATATGACACAGTCATTGTCCATGCTGGTGTGAACGACCTGAGACGTACCTCCGTGGACTACATGAAAAGAGACATAGAGGAGCTCTCTGATTATGTAGCCCAGGCAGGTATGACCCTAACCCTGAGCAGTATCCTTCCTTCACCAAGAATGATGCCACAATATAGAGACAAGATGATCAGCTTTAACAATTGGCTTAATGTCTGGTGTCATTCAAAGGGGATCCAGTGTCTGTCTGCCTGGGATGACATGCTTGACAAGCCACGCTGCTTCGCAAGGGCGGCTTGCACCTGTCACCCTGGGATTCCGGATATTGGCTAAGGCTCTTGCCACCCCATAGTGCCTTTTTAGGCAAGGCTCAAATTCTAAACCTACCACCCTAGAAAACAAAAATGGGAAGAAACTGAGGGTAATGCTGCTCAATGCCAGAAGTCTAAATCTCAAAATGCACGCCTCGAGGCCCTTCTCAGTATGGAGAACATCGATGTCTGTGCTGTAACTGAAACCTGGTTCAAGGCTCCTGAGAGCACCCGGCACTATTAGGTTTTACCTCATATCATGCGTTCCGGCCCCAAAACCCGGACCACACCACAAAAGGAGGGTGTATCCATATTCATAAAGGATACCCACACCTCCAGGTTGGTGGCAACGCACTAAGCTTGAAACCATCCAGGTGCAACTAACCATAGGCAAAACTGCTCTACAAATTGTAGCATGCTACAGGCCACCCTCTCAAACTCAGGAACCCCACACAGCCTTCCTGAAGACACTGGAGGGTATAAATGTATCTCCAAACACCATCATATTGGGTGACTTCAACTACCCGAATATAGACTGGGAACATTACTCAAGCCCTAACTTTCTAGCCCAACGGTTCCTGGAGTTCATAAATTCAAATGCCATGGAACAGCTAGTCACTGTTCCCACGAGAGGAGAAAATATACTAGATCTCATTGTCACAAACATGGGGACAAAATGCTCCACACGGAAGTATATCCCTCATTGGTGAGATCTGATCATAAACTAATCTCACTGGAAATCCACATCCCACCCCACCCCAAACAAAAGACCATAGTGAAGAACTTCTCTAAAGCAAACTTCACACTACTCAAGACTGGTGTGGTATCCTTCAAGGCCCCTGAGCCAGAGGAAACCACAACCCAAGCTCTGAAGCCCTTACAAATGCCTTCTATGAACACCTCCAGGACTGCATGGATCAGGCAATCCCAAATAAAACCAAGACTCTTTCCACAAAGGGCAAGCGTCCAGTCTGGTGGACCCCAGCCATTAACAAACTTTACAATAAGAGGAGAAAGCTATTACATGATAGAACAAAATCCATAAAAGGGAAGTCACCCTGATCATTATTAGTAAAAATTACGAGCACTCATAAAATCAACTAAGGCCAATTTTGAGAGAAAAATTGCCATGGATTCAAAGGACAATCATAAGGCCTTTTTCAGCTATGTTAGGAACCTGGGTGGAAACTCCCAGATATGCTCAGAATTAGTCCAAAATGATACAAAAATCACTGAACCCACAGACATTGCCAACATACTGGCAGACAGGTTCAGTGCAAACTTCACCCTCCCCCAAAGGAGATAACTATCCCAGCCGAGTGTAGCCTCCCGGACATCTCAAATGCGCAGGTGAAAGCTGCTCTCTCTAAAGCAAAAACACAGCATCAATGGGACGGATGGTGTCCCGGCTGTGTGCTACACGAGCTAAATGAGGAATTAACCCGCACATAAGGCAGCTGTTTAATCTCAGCCTTACCACAGGATACGTGCCCAAGGAGTGGCGTCGGCAACTGTGGTCCCACTCCACAAAGGCGGCGCCTCTCGGACCCTGGTAATTACCGCCCCATAAGCTTAACAAGTCTAGTCTGCAAAGCTATGGAGAGGATCATAATGGAGCTCATAAACAAAGATATAGGGGACTTGCAGACATTGGACCCGACCCAGTTTGGCTTTGTCAAGGGAAGATCATGCCTTTTGAACTTGGTGACTTCTTGAAACAGTCACCAAGGCCATTGATGAGGGATAGGCAGTCTATACAGCCTACCTTGACCTTGCAAAGGCTTTCGACACAATACCCCACTCGGGTATTGTAGAAAAACTTACCAGCTTAAATGTAAACCCATATGTCACAAGATGGGTTGCAAACTGGCTTAAGGACAGAACCCACAGGGTTAGAGTTGCTGGCGCTGTGTCAGACTCCAAGCCGGTCACAAGTGGTGTCCCACAGGGCTCGGTCCTTGGCCCCCTATTGTTTGGCATCTACTTCTCAGAAGTACAGGCCAGCATGGGAGGACTTTGGCTGACAAAGTTTGCAGACGACTGCAAACTGGGCGCCATAGTGGAAAGTGCATTGGACATGGATATCCTTCAGAAGGGACTCACGGAAACAGATAGCTGGTGCCAGAGCCATGGCCTGAAGTTAAACAAAGAAAAACAAGGTAACCCCAAGCTACCATATAGGTGGCAATCCACTAAGCACAGAAGAGGTTATCAGGGACCTGGGGACCCAGGTTGACAGTGGCCTTTCTTTTGACACTCACATTGCTAAAGTGGTTAGAAAGACCTTCTACATTGCCCACCTGATCATGAAGGGATTCACATCCAGATCTAGTGAGGTCATTGTTCCCCTGTACTCTTCACTTATCAGACCAATGATCGAGTACAATGCCCCATTCGGGATGTATCTCACCCGACATCTGCAGCAATTGGAGAGACCCCAAAAGTTCCTCACCAAAAGGATAAAGGGACTCCAAAATCTGTCATATGCTGCCAGATTGAAGAAACTCCAGCTCTATTCAGTCGCATACCGTCTGCTCAGAGGTGACATGTGCCTGACATACAAGGCCATGTCCAACCCGGAATTAATGGACATGCTCCACCTCAAAAATCCAAATCCACCAAAACCACTAGAGCAAGCGACTTAAACCTTAACACGGATATAAATAGGGCGTGCTGGAGGGATAGATTTATCACTCAGAGACTCCCTATGCTGTGGAATAAAATCCCGGTCCATGTGAGGCAGAGCACCTCGCTGACTCTGTTCAAGAGAAATCTAGACCTGTGGATGGGAGATCGTGGGTTTACCCCGGGAATCATCTCTGTGTCACTGCTGGACAGAGGCACAACAAACTAATGGGCACAGTATTTTTTCATATAAGGGGTGGCGTAAGCCACAAAAATTTGGGCTAGGCTTATAAATGCCTTAGGGCAGATAGCCTAGTATAAACCTATGAACCTATGAACCTATGAAAGAAGGATAAAGAGAAAGATACAGTTTTTTTTCCTCAGATTTCTGTTTCATACTCGGAGGAGAGCTCAGTTTCTGATTCTACCTGTGTAGGGTTCTCTTTCTCTAAGACTGTTTACAGAATGTGCCAGTGTTTTCAGATGGGCAAAACTGAGGTTTATCAGTCCCACAGAAAATACAATGAGATTTTACAGAAGGAATTTCCAGAACTTGCACTCATTCCTCCAGTTCTGCCAGCTTTAGTGTGTGTGTGTGTGTGTGTGTGTGTGTGTGCACGCGCGCGCGTACGTGCATGCATGCGTGTATGTGACTGTGTGTGTGTTACTGCCTGCAGTTTTCCTTTCAGTCAGCCAGCTGCCCCTAAAAAGGTAGATAAGATGTATAAAGTTCCTCATTGTTTTAATTTTTTATACACTCTTCCCAAAACTGATCCAACAGCTGTAGCTTTAATTAATACATCTGTTTTTTAATACTTAATTCCAATCCTACTCTTTCTAATAAGGATTTGAAGATTATTAATAAGTATGGGGGAAAAGGTGCTTGCTTCTGCAACTTTAATTTTCAGAATTTTGGATTGTCAGGCTCATATATTAAGGTATGTTCTGACTAATCATGAAAATATGAGGAATGTTTTGTCTGCAGTTTCTTTGTGAGGAAAAATATGCTTTAAATAACTTAATTTCTTCTATTGTTGAAGTCACTACTCATTGTATACACTGTGTGTGTATGACTCTGTTGATACTTTTTCTTGGCTTTGGCCATTGGTACTGTTTTAAGGGGGTTTGCATGGCTACAGTCCCAGACCTTTCCAGATGATAAAAATGAGATTTTAAATTTTCTTTTGAATAGATATTTAGTTTGTGGCACCTCTGCTGCAAAGGTGATCAGAAAATGTGGTGAAAGATGCAAGCTGATACAGGGAATATCTTCTAAGATTTCTCAACCCTCCTTTTCCAAGTTTTCTAGTACAGGAAATATTAATGACTTTGTGTGATATGTTGCTTATAACACTTGTTTTTTACCAGTGTATTTGTTCTTGTTGATAACTTTTGATGCTCATCGTAATGATCTTTGCTGTAGCAGCCTTAACTATATGGATTGTATCCTGCCAAAGATATAACAGCTGGCCAGCTTCCAAATTTTAGGGCACCTTCCATGTGCACAAACTCTCTGCCAGCTGGAGCTGAGCTGACCAAAAGACAAGTTTAGGTACCAAGCCCTTCCGAGCTTTACTGTCACTGAAGAGCATGCTCCTCTGAAGCTTTTGAGGATCAGCAGTCAGCTTGTGCTGTCCATTTTCTGGCTAGATAAGTTCCTTTTGGAGAAAAAAAACTTACATTCAATATTTTTTGTTTATTATTAATGCTTTCCTCTTCAGAAAAGTTATTTTAAAGCTAGGAGTTTGTGTTGTAATGGATTGTCATGAGACTGTACTGAACTTTTAATGGGAGCACTCTTTTTTTCCTGTCTGTTGAAAAATTCTTTAAAGTAAATACAAAACATTTTCTGTGGAAAAATTGTGTTTATTTTACTTTCTGGGGTAGGCAAAGTGGTTTAAAATGTTTTTTTTTGTTTTATTGTACTTGTCTGTAAAAAAAAGAGACTTAAAGAAATGTAGATTTTACACACATTTTGTGTTTGTTTTCCCTGGGAAAGGGGCAAGATTTTAAGACTGACCCTGGAACAATCTGTTCGTCCCACAGATGGTCCTTCTTTCAGCCACAAAAAAAAAAAACAGTTAAGCAAATAGCCTTTGCCATCATAGCAGCCTAGCAATTTACCTCAGCTGTAGGTGGGTAATTCTGCTGTGGCTATTAGTTGTACCTCAGATCACTTATCTTCTACCCTGGATAGTAGCACCTACCTACATCCAGTATGAACCAGGGTTAGCCATGTCCTCTGTGGCTGTTGGGGTCACCTCATTAGATTTGGCTTACAAGACATGACAAAAGACACTACAAAAAGCGACAAAAGACTCAATTTTCCTTTACCAATAAGCACAGACATGCAAAGCATTAGGAATATCATTGTTAAAAACTGAAACATTATTAAAGATAACTCAGACATGTCTGTAATTCTAGGCAAAAAACCTAGTTTTTCATACGAAAAAAACTAGAACAATAAAAACGTATTTGAAAGAAATGAATCATTCCTAGTCTTGCAGACCATTAATAATCCTAACCAACCACAAATAATGTATAAGTGCGGACATTGTGTAGCCTGCAATTACATCTATATTAACACTTCTTTCCTTTTTAAACAAAACTTCCATTCAATATTTTTTTGCTTATTATTAATGCTTCCGTCTTCTGGAAGGTTATTTTTAAAGCTAGGAGTTTGTATTGTAATGGAGACTGTACTGCACTTTTTTTCTTGTCTGTTGAAAAATTGTTTTAAATAAAACATTCTGTGTTGTGATTTTACTTTCTGGTCAAAGTGGTTTAAAATGTTTTTTTATTGTACTTGTCTGTAAAAAAGAGACTTAAAGAAATGTAGATTTTACACACATTTTGTGTTTGTTTTCCTGGGAAAGGGCAAGATTTTAAGACTGACCCTGGAACAATCTGTTCCCACAGATGGTCCTTCTTTCAGCCACAAAAAAACAGTTAAGCAAATAGCCTTTGCCATCATAGCAGCCTAGTAACACTCAGCTGTAGGTGGGTAATTCTGCTGTGGCTATTAGTTGTACCTCAGATCACTTATCTTCTACCCTGGATAGTAGCACTACATCCAGTATGAACCAGGGTTAGCCATGTCCTCTGTGGCTGTTGGGGTCACCTCAGTGGGCAAAGCTGAAACAAAAGACAATTGTTACCCAAAAGCGACATTAAAACACTATTGATCCCTTTGTAAAAGTAACAGAAAACTAAGTATCTACTCCTGAATTTCCTAGACAGGCGTAGTTTCTGAGAATTCAGTTAACAGTTAATCCATTATATAGTATCTAGAAAGAAAGAAAAGTTTAAAGAGATTCAAGATTTTGAATCTGGAAAGAAGGATAAAGAGACAGATACAGTTTTTTTTTTCCTCAGATTTCTGTTTCATACTCGGAGGAGAGCTCAGTTTCTGATTCTACCTGTGTGGGGTTCTCTTTCTCTAAGACTGTTTACAGAATGTGCCAGTGTTTTCAGATGGGCAAAACTGAGGTTTATCAGTCCCACAGAAAATACAATGAGATTTTACAGAAGGAATTTCCAGAACTTGCACTCATTTCTCCAGTTCTGCCAGCTTTAGTGTGTGTGTGTGTGTGTGTGTGTGTGTGTGTGTGTGTGTGTGTGTGTGTGTTACTGCCTGCAGTTTTCCTTTCAGTCAGCCAGCTGCCCCTAAAAAAGGTAGATGAAATGTATAAAGTTCCTCATTGTTTTAATTTTTTATACACTCTTCCCAAAACTGATCCAACAGCTGTAGCTTTAATTAATACATCTGTTTTTTAATACTTAATTCCAATCCTACTCTTTCTAATAAGGATTTGAAGATTATTAATAAGTATGGGGGAAACGGTGCTTGCTTCTGCAACTTTAATTTTCAGAATTTTGAATTGTCAGGCTCATATATTAAGGTATGTTCTGACTAATCATGAAAATATGAGGAATGTTTTATCTGCAGTTTCTTTGTGAGGAAAAATCTGCTTTAAATAACTTAATTTCTTCTATTGTTGAAGTCACTACTCATTGTATACACTGTGTGTGTATGACTCTGTTGATACTTTTTCTTGGCTTTGGCCATTGGTACTGTTTTAAGGGGGTTTGCATGGCTACAGTCCCAGACCTTTCCAGATGATAAAAATGAGATTTTAAATTTTCTTTTGAATAGATATTTAGTTTGTGGCACCTCTGCTGCAAAGGTGATCAGAAAATGTGGTGAAAGATGCAAGCTGATACAGGGAATATCTTCTAAGATTTCTCAACCCTCCTTTTCCAAGTTTTCTAATTTCTAACTCCTCATCCACTTTATGGAAAGAAACAAAATAAAGTATCTCAACAAAATGCAGGTAAATAGATGTTTAAGAAGAAATGGCAAAGGGGGATGGGGGTCCAAGAAGAATTCTGGAAACTCCCAAAACCAAGGACATTCCAATAAGTCAGAATGACTATTTAAGAGACATTGTTACTCCTTCCCACCCTGGAAGCCACTTTATTTCTGATAAACCAATAGTTGTTTATAGGAAAGATTTTAGTTTTAAACAGCTATTAGAGAGAAAACAAAGTAGGGATAGTATTTGTACTTCATTTGGCACCCATGTTATGTCCAAGTGGGGATGCTGTAAAATCTGTTCCCATATACTAGTAGAGTGCCAGTTTTTTCTTAATGGATATAAGGTTCTCATCAAGGAGGAATACAATTGTAATACCAAATGGGCTATTTATGTTGCCAGTTGCTTTGATTGTTCCACCTATTATATAGGTAAAACTATTAGAAGGGTAAGAGAAAGAATATATGAACACAAAAGAGATAGTAAAAATAAAAAAGACACGAATGCACTGTTTAGACATGTTCAGAAAAACCCTGGGCACAAATTTGGGCATTTTGTCATAGAACAGCGTAAGAGGGATAATAGGGATAGAATTGTGGAAGAACATTTATTAGTGAGGAAACTGAAATGGCAGCTCAGGCTCAATTCTCTAGTGGAGCCTTTGCTAAGTTTTGAATGTTAATGTGCTTATTATTTAACATTTAGCATTTTGAATTATTAAATGTTATATGTCTGAATGAATTGTTTTTAGATAGTTTTTTAAAAAGAATTTGTAGTTAATTAGTGCTTTATCTGCCATGTAATTGTTTTAATTACTATTTAAACTGATTGATTGGGCTGGTTCATTGTTTTGATGATGTCCTGATGGATGAAAGTACTAAACTTTACAACGTTTCTGTTGCTGGTGGTTTAATAAAGCAGTTTTACTGATTTTTCGGCTTCTTGCTTGGTTACAAGTTTGTTAGATGAGAAGTTTGTTTCATGGCTTCAGGGGTCAGAAATACTGGTGAACTGGCTGGTTTAATCGGAGGACTCAATGGCTCTATTGGAAACCTGACTAACTTATAAATTCAGCTCAATCAACAACTAAGCGTACCGAATGGTAACTCAGGAGGCATGAGTATTAACCTTCTATCTACTTTGAGTCCTAGCAGTTCTAAAGAGAACCACAGATATATAGCAGAATTCGGGTCCTCAGCTCGAACAGGAAAGGAAAATCAATGTCTTCCAATTTTTAACAAACTCCGATGTCAATAAGAAACTCCGGTGTCAGTAAAAACACAGGTTTATTGTAAAAACATAGTATACTCCATGGATGTGAACTAACAGTGGTTAAGCGCTTTCATCTGAATCCCTCAGACTTCATCAGAACCAGGATTAGCACTTAATACACCCCTTTTATACTTAATATGGTGCCAAAACACATTTTTAATTGATAAATAAATTCTTAAAGCAACATTTTGTTACATATATTATAAAATTATACAAATTCCTAATAATGCATTTAAACAACCCTGGGTATTGGTGTTCTGTGTAAATATTAATGCAAAAAAATATATGTATATATATATCTCCTAGGTACCTGAATTCCATATAATATACTAATAGCTAAAATACTGTCCTCATTTTGGTATTGACGGTATTTTGAAATGTTAATAAACACTGATCCTTATATACATTAAACATTTTATAAGTTCTAAATTTCTAATATTTCCAGAACTTTGTGACAACCTAATTCTCTCATCCCCGGTCCAAAAGCAAAAAAGGCTTAATACTAATAAAATCATTTAGACCGGGGGGAGATGTTGCATCACAAATAATTTGCCACTCACTTTCCTTATACGATAAGTAAGTTTTCCAATTACCCCCATACACAGACAATTCTACCTGATCAATTATTGTGAATTTAAATGTATGGTCCTCACCTTTGTCTAACACATGCCTACTAAGTGCGTTTTTAGTATCTTTTTTCTTTATTCTGTGCAAGTGTTCATAAACCCTTGTTTTGAGTTTCCTCTCTGTCTTGCCTACATAGTAGGCAGGGCAGATGGTACAGGTGGCGAGGTACACTACCCTCTGACTATTACAATTCCCTTTAATACTCCTAAATCGGGTTTTTAGTGAATTGTCTAATTTAATGATACTACTTTCATTAATATTGTTGCACTGATTGCAACATCCACACTTTTTTGTCCCACTCCAGTTCTTACTATACTTAATACTGGAGTTTAACTCTAATAGTTTTTTTCAAGTTAGGGGCAGTTTTACATACACATGTGGGGTAATTCCCTATATACGATGTGATGTTGTCTATTGTAATTAACAATTCCCAATGTCTGTTTAAAATTTCCTTCACCAGGTTGGTATATGGATTAAACATTATTACACAGACTGTTTTATTAAACCCTGAATCAGTCTTTTTGTTAGTCTCAAAGGGTACTCCTAATAAGGGTCTGTATTTGATGTTCCAATTCGTTTTAACAAAAAGGGTTACCTTCTCCACCATTCTTCTTGGGTAATTTCTTTCCAAAAACATTCGGGCAATGCCATCAATTTCTTTTTCCATGATGTCTTTAGTAGATGACATCCTCGCTGCCCTAATACATTGTCCCTTTAGGACGTTTTTGAAAATATGTTGAGGGTGACAACTACCAAATTCAATGTAGTCGTTTGAAAAGGTAGATTTTCTATATATCTTTGAAACAAATCCTTCTGAGGATGTACTAATGAAGGTGTCTAAGTAAGCAATACCGGATACTTCTTTCCTAAATGTAAATCTTAAGAAGTCGGTACTGGTGTTAATGTAATCAATAAATCTCGTAATGTCCTCAGTCGGGCCCTTCCATATGATAAATATATCATCCAAAAATCTGGAATATAATGATATGTTCTTAAAAAATTCACTGGGGAAGAGAAATTGATTTTCCCATTCAAGCATAACCAGGTTGGCGAAAATGGGGGCACAAGATGCCCCCATAGCCACCCCCCTGGTTTGCCTGAAAAATTCTCCTTCAAATTGAATGTAATTATAGTCCAGTATTAAACCCATCATATCCAGAATTAAGGAGATTCTCTCCCAACTTAGTCCTGAGTACTTTTTCAGACTATTCTCAAAATATTCTAAACCTGTAGAATAAGGAATACAAGAAAATAAATCTTGTACATCTATTGTTAGGAATGTTATTTCTTCTGACCAAACACCAGGAGTTAACCTACTCAAAAATTCCCAAGAGTCTTTTATGAGGTGGGGCACTACATTATAAATATGTTTTGTCCACTGGTCAATCGTAACTCCCATATTGTAGGTCTTGGAGTAAGAACCTGCAATAATAGGCCTAAAAGGCGGTGTCTCTAATGACTTGTGAATTTTTGGAATTCCAAAAATGTGAGCCATTCTTGGATGTTCCGTTCTCAAAAAATGGTAAACCTCATTAGTTATACGATTGTCCATTAAATATTCTTCAATAACTAAATCAATTCTATGATAACCAATGTTAATCTGATTTAAAGAGACTTCCTCATAGTTTCCCGATGTAAAAAGGATATCATGTATTAACTTATTAATTATTAATTCAGCTCAATCAACAACTAAGCGTACCGAATGGTAACCCAGGAGGCATGAGTATTAACCTTCTATCTAATTTGAGTCCTAGCAGTTCTAAAGAGAATGCTGACAGTTTGGGGCTTCCATTTACTCAAGCAACACTGAGCGCTACAACTGATAATGTCCTGACTGCTTCATTTAACGGTAATGCTGAATTTAACTTTCAAGCCTGGAAGGCTAATAAATTTGACATTAAAAGTGGTGTATCTATACACAAAGTGGATACAGTAAACAGTTTTGGCACTTTGCAACAACAGCTATGCTCCTTTGAAAATAAAATGAGCCAATTTAATAGACTGCAGTTAGATAATGTGTATTTACACGAGTGTTTGGGAAATAGGTGCGTCCCGAAGAACTTACATTTCTGGAGATGGTTGGTTGGGAGGGTGGCCATGGTTGGTTGGGAGGGTGGCCTAATGGTTAAGGTGTTTGCCTTACAAACACAAGGTGCAGGGTTCCAGTCCCACAAGGGATAATTGGCTAGGCTTAAAATGGCTCATAAGGACAGTTAGCTTAATACTAATCTATGAACCTATGAGATTCCCAAATGGTGTAGTTAAAGGCTATGAATTTCACAAAACACTCACTGGGATTTTTGACAGAGCAGGATGTGAACTCATAGAACAGCTAATCAAATTTAATGATCAGCGGAATGAGGCATTGTGTAATGAGTTGGACAACCTTGATTCTAGTATTACTACTGACCTGTTATTTTTCCAGTATAAACATAATTACAATGAGGTGTTTATTAAAGTTGACACTGACTGCAGTAAAAATATACAAAGGAAAAAGAAAAAGCTTCAAAGGGACACTGAAGCAAACACCAGTGGGCGGGTTTACACTGATCCTATTGGCTCTAGAGACAAGCCCACTGACGAGCATTCATTTCAACCAATGGGAACCCAGGAAGGTTTTCCTAATGATAACCAGTCCCCCAGAGAAGTGGAGGGAGAAAGAGGAACTGTAGAAATGAGGCGTTCTGAGCGTATTCAGGCTCAAAGGGTGAATGTTTCATCTTCCAACAATGCTGGGTACTCTGAGGATTTTTACCAGCGACAAGGGGAGAGACCCAAGGCAGGATTCAAGAAGAATGGTTTGAGATGGAATCGGTAGAGCTGACTGAAGCAGCTTAGCTGTAATAGATGCCATTAGTACTACGAAACAGGTACGGAACTCGAATAAGGACTTTACCATTTTTAACTTTTCTGGTAAAGACTTTACAGTTGAACACGCTGATCTATTGGCGAAGGAGTGTGGATTTATTCCTGCTAATAGGGCTAAAATTGATCAAACTTTGATTGATTTGAAACTATTCATTCGTAAGCTGAATTTGGCTGTGTTATTTAATGTAAATGGAAGTAATGTCAATAATGCTTGTCCCAGTAATGTCTTAAAGAGATCTAGCAAGTTCAATCCCTCAGTACATGGGGTTCTTTCGACATATGAACAAGTTTGTAGTAATGAATTTAGGAATATTATTCAAAAACCAGGGAAGAATTATGTTAATTTGAGTGAAACTGAAAAACAGTTGTATGAATTTATGTATGACAAATCTCTGTGTATTTTGAAACCTGACAAGGGGGGAGGGGTGGTTATCATGGACCTAATTGATTACAACAACAGGATGAATGAACTATTGTTAACTGACACTTATCAAGAAATCTCTAGAAATGAAATTAATGTTACTTATGCCAGAATTGATGTTCAGTTACGTGATATGTTATTTCAATGGCAGATTGACTTAGATGAGTATATATTAAATGGCCCGTGATAGTAGGTATATTCGGGATTCCTAAAATCCATAAGTATATACAACCCCCCCCCCCTTAGACCTATTGTGGATGGTAATAGGTGTAAGACTTATTACTTTTCCAAGTTCATAGACCATTGGTTAATAGCCTCTGTGGAGTCTATTTCCCAGATTTATTAAGATTCATTGATTTTTTTTAAAGAAATTTAGGAATGTACCTTTTCAGGCTGACTATATTTTGATTACCATTGATGTCCGTCATTCCTCATGATACTGGGCTCAGATGGTTTGAGGACATTTTGGCGGAGATAGGTATTTTGTCCCAAGATCGTATTAACACTATCAGTGTCCTTCTGAAATTGGTTTTGATGAATATTTTTTTGTTCTTTGAGGGACAGCTGTTTAGACAAATTAAGGGTGTAGCAATGGGGGCAGCGAGTGACCCAGTTTTGCAAATCTAGTTATGAGTTTTTGGGAAAAACATTTTGTGTTTAATTCCCCTTTTAGCTCTGGGTTTGCTTTCTACACCTGCTTTCTGGACGATATTTTTATTGTCTGGAAAGATATTGAAGAAAGGCTTAACAGTTATTTTTCAATATATCAACTCTACTAAGTCATTTTTGAGATTTGTACATGGTTATTGTGATTTGAGTATTCCTTTTTGGATGTGACTATTACTAAGGATTTGAGAAAAAAGTGTCTGGTATCTAATATTTTTCGCAAGAGCACCTTTTCTAGTAGTTATTTACATTTTGAAAGCCACCATCCCCATTGTCAGAAGAAATCATTGGTAAAAAGCCAACTGTTTAGACTTGCCAGAATGATTTCTGAAGATGGGGTCTTTGATGACGAATGTCGGAGTCTTTTGGAAATGTTTATTAAGCGGGGGTATCCCATGGAATTTCTAAAACCAACATTTGATGAAGTGGCGAGTAAGAGAAAAAGTGGAGTTTATCTCCCTTTATTACATCATAATAATAGGGAAGTTCAAGATAGTGGTACTGGGAACTGGGATTTGGACTCTGATGTAACTTTAGGTGAAATTCAGGTGTCTAATGGAAACAATTATAACAGGTCCTTTATATGTACCTATTCTTTTGATAGTCATGAAATTGTCCAAACATTGAGAAATAACTGGCTATTGATATCTGCGAACCCTCAGTTGGGTAGGATATTGGGTGATAAACCAATAGAGGTTTATAGGAAAGATTTTAGTTTTAAACAGCTATTAGAGAGAAAACAAAGTAGGGATAGTATTTGTACTTCATTTGCCACCCAAGGTATGTCCAAGTGTGGATGTTGTAAAACCTGTTCCCATATACTAGTAGAGTGCCAGTTTTTTTCCTAATAGATATAAGGTTCTCATTAAGGAGAAATACAATTGTAATACCAAATGAGCTATTTTTTAGGCAAGGCTCAAAAGTCAAACCCACCTCCGTAAACAGGACAATTAACAAAAAACTGGTTATGCTACTCAACGCCAGGAGTTTAAATCTCAAAATGCACGCGCTCGAAGCACTCCTCAGTATGGAGAACGTCAACATCTGTGCAGTAACTGAAACCTGGTTCAAGGCTCCAGAGGGCACCCCAGCACTACCAGGCTACAACTCATAAAACATGTTTCGGCCACAGACCACAGACTGAAACACAAAAGGAGGGGGTATATCCATATTCATTGGGGATACACACACCTCCAGGTTAGTGGAGCAGTATGATGCCTCTGAGATCATCCATATGCAACTAACATCGAGCAAATCTGTAATGCAAATTGTGGCCTGCTACAGATCACCCCCCATGACCCAGGACTACCAGTCCAGCTTTCTGGAGACACTGGAAAACATGAAGGTCCTACCAAACACCCTGATATTATGGGCGATTTCAATTACCCTACCATTCACTGGGAAAACTACTCGAATACAAATTTCCAGGCCCAGCGCTTCCTGGAATTCATCAACTCAAACGCCCTGGATCAGCTGGTAAACTTCCCTACCAGATGTGAAAACATATTGGACCTGGTCATCACCAACATGGGTGACAGGTGTTCCACACCGGAGTTCAACCCGTCACTGGTTAGATAAGACCATAAACTAATCACTCTGGATGTCCACACCCCACCACCACCCCCAACTAAGGAAACCACAGTAAAAAACTTTTCTAAAGCAAACTTCACCTTACTTAAGACAGAGGTGGTAAGTTTCACAGCCCCCACGCTAAAGGATAACACTGCCCAAGATGCAGAAACCTTTACAAATGCACTCTATGAGCACCTACAAGGATGCATGGATCATGCCATCCCTAGCAAAATCAAGACTCACTCTTCTAAGAGAAGGAAACCAGTTTGGTGGATCCCTGCAATAAACAGGCTATACTATAGACAGAGGAAACTAGTTCCGAAAAAAAGCAAATCCCAAGAAGGAAAGACATCCCTGATCAGTATCAGTAAGAAACTGAGGACCCTCATGAAATCATCCAAGGCTAACTTCGAAAAAAAATAGCCAAGGATTCAAAAGATAACCACAAAGCCTTCTTTAGCTATGTTAAGAATCTAAGTGGCAACTCGCAGATATGCACTGAACTAGTGTAAAATAGCACAAAATATACTGAACCTACTGATATTGCCAACATCCTGGCAGATAGATTCAGTGCAAACTTCACCCCCCTCTCACCTCCAAAAGGACCCACAACAATACCGGAAAAGTGTAGTGTCCCAAAAATCACAGAGTCACAGGTGAAAACAGCCCTTTCAAAAGTCAAAAACACAGCATCAATGGGACCAGATGTTGTCCCAGGCTGCATCTTGCATGAACTACAGAACAAATTAGCCCCGCACCTAAACACGCTGTTCGGCCTCAGCCTCTCCACAGGCTACATGCCCATAGAATGGCGTACAGCAACGGTTATTATTCCTCTCCACAAAGGAGGAGCCACAACTGACCCTGGTAACTATCGCCCCATAAGCCTGACTAGCCTGGTCTGCAAGGCTATGGAACGCATCATCATGGAACTCATTAACAAAGACATTGAGAACCTCCAAACTCTTGACCTGATCCAGTTTGGCTTAGTTAAGGGCAGATCATGCCTACTAAACCTGGTTGACTTCTTCGAGACAGTCACCAAGGCCATAGACGAGGGAAAGGTGGTTCACACAGCCTTCCTTGACCTCACCAAGGCTTTTGACACCATTCCCCACTTGGGTATTACAGAAAAACTCACCAGCCTGAACATAAACCCCTACATCATGAGATGGGTTGCTAACTGGCTTACAGACAGAACTCACACGGTAAGAATAGTGGGCTCCAGGTCTGACTCTAAACCAGTCACAAGTGGTGTCCCACAAGGCTCGGTCCAGGGACTCCTACTGTTTGGCATATACTTCTCAGAAGTACAGGCAAACACAGGAGGACTATGGCTAACCAAGTTCACTGATGCCTGCAAACTGGGAGCCATAATTGACTCTCCGGCTGACACGGACATCCTCCAAAAGGGCCTTACTGAGATGGACACCTGGTGTCAAAGCCATGGCCTCAAGCTAAATGCCAAAAAATGCATAGTCATCCCGTTTGGGAAAAACAAAACACCCAAGAATTACCACATAGGTGGCAGCCCCCTTAATACAGAAGAGGTAATAAGAGATCTGGGGATCCAGGTAGATAGTAATCTCTCCTTTGACAATCATATTGCCAAAGTAGTTAGGAAATCCTTCTATGTGACCCATCTAATTACTAAAGGGTTCACATCTAGAAATAAAGAGGTTATAGTGCCCCTCTACTTGTCACTCATTAGACCAATCATAGAGTACAATGCATCATTTGGGATGTACCTCACAAGACACTTCCAACAGCTGGAAAGACCACAAAAGTACCTCACCAAGAGGATTACTGGTCTCAAACATATGTCCTATGCAGCCCAACTGAAAAAACTCCTGCTGTACTCAGTGGCATACCGCTTACTCAGAGGTGATCTCTGCCTGACTTGAAAAGCGATGTCTAACTCAGAATTGATGGACATGCTCCACCTAAAGAAATCCAAGTCACTTTGAGCCACGTGCTCTAGTGAGCTAAACCTTGCCACAACAATAAATAGAACATGCTGGAGGGATAGATTCCTATCACAGAGACTCCCCATGCTTTGGAACAAAATTCCAGATTACATCAGGCAGAGCCCCTCACTAACACTCTTCAAGAGAAACCTTGACGAGTGGATAGGTAACATAAAATACACCCCTGGGATCACTTCATTGGCTCTGCTTGACAGAGGATCAGTTAATTAATCAATGGGGTGGCGAAAGCCGACACACTCTGGCTAGGCTTATAAATGCCCTCGGGCAGATAGCATAGTACCTACTTATGAACCTATGTTGCCAGTTGCTTGATTGTTCCCCCTATTATATAGGTAAAACTATTAGATGGGTGAGAGAAAGAATATATGAACACGAAGAGATATTAAAAATAAAAAAGACACAAATGCACTGTTTAGACATGTTCAAAAAAACCCTGGACACAAATTTGGGTATTTTGTCATAGAACGGCTTAAGAGGGATGATAGGGGTAGAATTGTGAAAGAACATTTATTAGCGAGGGAACTGAAAGGGCAGATCAGGCTCAGTTCTCTAGTGGAGCCTGAGCTAAATGACACTTGTTCCATTTCACCTATTTTATTTTTAAAAAGTTTAGAATGTTAATGTGTTTATTACTTAACATTTAGTTTTTTGAATTATTATTACATATACATTTTATATGTCTGAATGAATTGTTTTTAGATAGTTTTTTAAAAAGAATTTGTAGTTAATTAGTGGTTTATGTGTCATGTGATTGTTTAAATTACTATTTAAACTGATTGATTGGGCTGGTTCATTGTTCTTATGATGTCCTGATGGATGAAAGCACTAAACTTTACAACGTTTCTGTTGCTGGTGGTTTAATAAAGCAGTTTTACTGTTTTTTCGGCTTCTTGCTTTGCCACTTTATTTCTCCCAGAAAGTCTGAATCTCCACTTTTTTCTTTGGCAACAGATAATTTCAGACAAATGGGTTCTGGAGCTTATTCATCAAGGTTATAGATGGCAGTAGGAGGAAATTTCTCCTTTCAATGGGATAATCCCTCACCCTCCAGAGCACAGTCTTTTCTTTCTACTTGTCATTCATCACATTCTTTCCCAGGAAGTGATAGATCCAGTTATCCCCTTCCTTGGTGAGAAAGGGGTTTTATTCAAGGACATCTGTAGTGCCAAAGAAAGAAAATGTCTGGAAACCAGTTCCAGATCTTCCTTTCTTAAACCTGCTTGTGATAGTGCCCAAATTCAAAATTATGTCACTTCACAACCTGTTAACTCTTCTTTCATATTCAAGTTTCCCTGAAACATTAGATTTAAAAGATGCTTATCATCACATTCCTATTCATTCCAACCTTAGGAGTTTCTTAAGGGTCTTTGTGTCTGGATCATATTATTAGTTCTCTGCCTTACCCTTTGGACTATCCACTGCACCAAGAGTGTTCACAAAGTGTCTATCTCCAGTTATAGCTCACTGCAGGCTATGGTGTATCTGCATTTTTCCATATTCATACAATTTGCATATCTTTGTAGAGTCTTTTTTCAAAGTGTCAGGAATCTGTCCCTTGGGTGAAAGATCTCTTCTTACAAAAGCTGGGATTTCAAGAAAACGTTCAAAAAACATTTTCTTTACTCCTTCTCACAGGATTGTGTTTTGGGGATGTCAGTTAGATACAACAGTTCAAAGATCTATTTCTCTGGTTTTCTACCCCACTCAGATTTCTGTCACTGTGAAGGCAAGTCTCAGGATTTTGGGTCTCATGGCTTCTATGATTCTCATGGTATCCCTGGCAAGACTCGACATGAGAAAGATATAATGGTATCTGAAGTCTATTTGGTCTCAGCACCAGTACCCGTTGTCTTTTCAAATTCCACTTCTGGGGTTTCTAAGAAGGGAAATCACTTGGTGAAGATAACAGATATCGCTAAACCCAAGTCTCCCCTTCTCCCTCTCTGTTTCACAGCAGTCATTCACCATAGATGTCTTGGAATTTGCTAGAGGAACAGTTTCAGGAGGGGTAAAAGTGCAAGGTCTATGGGATACCAAGGACAGATGCAAGCACATAAATATAAAAGAGATGGTTTCCCTGATCAAGGCACTCATTTCCCTGAATAATCTTTGGTCCCCAGGACCTGTTCAAGTTGTTACAGACAATACCACAGTCATGTGTACATCAACAAGTGGGGGAGGGTGCGGACCATGTTGGCTTGGGATATAGCTTCACAGCACAATCTCAATCTCCAGCCATTTTACATTCTGTCAGAACAAAATTGTGTGGTAGACAAGCTGAGCAAGACAAGGACAGGCCATCACTAATGGAAACTAAATTAGGGGGTCTTCCAAGATTTGATCCATCTGTGAGGGGTTCCTCAAGTAGACCTGTTTGCCTTCTGTCTGAGCAATCAGCTGGCGAGATACTGCTCTAGGACTCCATGCCAGAAGTCCTGGAAGATAGATGCATTTTCTTTTCTTTTCCTTGAACAAGAATGATCCTGTATACTTTTCCACCCTTTCCACTAATTTTCTGGGTACATCTCAAGATTCAGAAGGAATCCCCCAAGATCACTGTGGTGACTCACATCTGACCCAAGCAACCATGGTGCTCCCTTCTTTAGAAAATCACCAGGAGCAATTGCTACAAACTTCCTCAAAGACTAGACCTACTTACACAAAAACAGGAGTGTTTGATACACCCCAACACAAATAAACTTCAATTGACTGCCTGGATGATAGGGTCTTAATTCCCCTTTGGCACCTGTTTTGTGAGGATGTGCAGTAGGCACTAATGGAGATGAGAAAGCCTGCTGCAAAAAAATCATATACTAGCAAATGGAAGTGGTTTACTAGTTGGTGCCAACAACATAACCAGCACCCATTCAAGGCTAGTCATTCTCTAGTTTTACAATATTTATGTGAATTGCTATCTATGGCCTTTTTACTCCTCTGTCAAGGTTCATTTATTGGCCATTTCAGCATGTCTGCCCATGGATCCTCCTGTTTTAATGCATTCTCTTTAAAAAATGTTTTTGAAACTGGTTTTATATAAGAGGCCTCCATGAAAACCAGTGTTCCCTCCTTGGGTTCTTAATTTTGTGTTATAGAAGCTAACAGTTGCTTCAGTTGAACCCGTTAACCTGGCTGAATTGAGGTTCTTAATATGGAAAAAAGTTTTACTGATTGCTTTGACCTCTACAAGAAGGGCATCTGAGTTGCAAGCTGTTATGATGAATCAATCCTTTGTCATTTTCCACTGGCATCTGAGTTGCAAGCTGTTATGGTGAATCAGTCCTTTGTCATTTTCCATAGTGACAAGGTTTCTTTGAGAACTAATCCTTCTTTTATGCCTAAAGTGATAGCCAAGTTTACTTTAAGCCAAACTATCGATTTCCCTATTTTCTTTCCTGAACCCAAAAATGAGGGAGAAAGGATACTCCATACCTTGGATGTCCACAGACAACTCTAATACTATCTTGCAGAACTAAAAATTTAAGATCTTTGGATCAATTGTTCATTTCTTTTGAAGGTGAGAAGAATATCTGCGTCAAAACAGACTATTTGCAAAGGTTGTCTAAGGCTATTGCCATTTCTTATACTCACTACAACAAAACTATTCCAGGCAGGGTCAAGGCCCACTGTACCAGGGCCTTGGTTTCAACTATGGATTTTGGGGAATTGTTGGATTCTAGAAGTTGTAGAAGCTGCTACTTGGCCCTCTGTACATAATTTTACAAAGCACTATAAATTTGATTCCTTCAGTAAGCTTAGATCAGGCTTTGCAAGGACCATTCTCCAGGAGCTCCTGGACTCTTCTTCTTCCACCTCCAAAATGTAGTACGCTAGGGTAATCTACACATATAGCTAAGGCTACTGCACAAGTGATCGATATGATGAGCATAGTACAGTTAACATTTTACAGTTGTGTAAGTAAACTTACCATAACAGTAGATATTCAAATGACCATTGCTGCAGTAGCCACTCCCTTCTATCTATCCCCTTTGTTTTTTGGTGTGTTATTTATGCCAGTGTGTGGATACTTATTTTTTGTTCTACCTAGCGTTGTCCTTTCAGGGTTCAGCCTCCCTCTGTCTATTGACAGGAAAGCTCTAAAGGGCTTGGCATCCAAAGTTTTCTTTTAGTCAGCTCAGCTCCATCCATGAAGCTTTGGAAGCTGTCCAGCTGTTATATCCTTGGCAGGATATAATCTATATACATTTGCCTACTGTTATGGTAAGTTTGGTTACACAACTGTACTTATAGTGTCACTGTACTGGTACTTAGACTTCTTCAGTGGCTATATCACAATGTAAAAATAAGGAGACCAAAATCTTAAGTGATGTAAACATTGACTGGAAACAAATAATAAATACCTCACCTGACCTAAACTTATTCAAATTCTCATAACTGTTAAATATCTTGCAACTCAGTTCAACACCCACTTTGTAAATTCTGCCTTATCACTAACCAAACAAAACTTCACCTCACCCCTCACTATCTCACATCCTCCTAGCAACAACAAAGTACTTTTTAAACTTGATAGTGTACTCACCTCAACAAAACATCTATCAAGCAAACCGTAGTAGATTGGATTCTTTCAAATAAGCCCCACATCAGTGCCACCAGAACCTTACCAGAAAGTATTAGTGACCACCTACCCTCCCACGCTATCAGACAGTGGTTAATCATAGGCAAGTAACATATAGACAAGTCCATAATCTACAGAATTTCAACCCTGAATGCTTTATAACAACTCTAAAACAGTATATCTGGAACTGCCTATTAATATTACCACTAGATGAAGCAGTTACTCATTTTAATCATATCTTCCTAACCATCCAAAATGAGCAGGCCCCAGTCAGAAACAAATGACTTAAATCCATTCCAGCACCCTGGCTAACAAAGACTACTAAGCAACAACTATTAGACAGAGACCAGGCCTGAAGAACATACAGACATAACTATCATTAACCAATGGGTTGATATGATTAGAAAAACTCAGAGCTGGATCTACCTATATACCCAGGTCCTTAAACAAATCTACACTTCCAATCACTATGTGCTGTGATAAATATTTTCCTTTCAGTTTATATCTCCCAAAGCATGGGCATTAATACCTTTCTAGCCAGCCAATATACCAAAACAGTTGTTCCCATAATAAGTGTCCAGGCTGTTCTTAAAAATATCTAAACTAGTGTTTGCTTTAATGTAACTTTGCAGTATATTCCGTGCATCAGCTGTTCTCTCAGAGAACCAATTACTACACTTCTCTTTCCTATAGAATCTTCTGCATAGGTTGTCTAATGATTCTCTACTAATTTTTGATATCCCTAAACATTCCCAGAAGTAGTTGTCTCTATTTGTCTTATATACTTGAATTAGGTCTCCTCTTAAATGTCTATATGAGACCTTGTACATGTTCAGATATTTTAGTCTTTCATAATAACTTAAATTTTCACATCCATGGATGTTCTTGGTTTATTTCCACTGTACTCTTTCCAGTTTACTTATGCTTGTTTTCTTTTAAGTTTTCCATGTTGTTATTCCATACTCAAGTTTGGGTCTAACATAACTAACAATGACTTCATCATTTCTATTTCCCTAGAATTTATAAATATTTTTATGCAACCTATAGTTCTATAACTATCATTAACCAATGGGTTGATATGATTAGAAAAACTCAGAGCTGGATCTACCTATATACCCAGGTCCTTAAACAAATCTACACTTCCAATCACTATGTGCTGTGATAAATATTTTCCTTTCAGTTTATATCTCCCAAATCTTATATGCTTAGTTTTTCTGTATTTATCAGCATATTATTCTCCTTGCCCAAATGGTCAATTTAGTCAAGTTATTTTGCCATGTCCAATCTGTAACATATATAATCAGTTTACCCAATTTTAAGTAATCTGTAAACAGACTATAGAACACCTCAGATGAAAAAGATAGATCTGAACGATACAATCTGAGCAACTGTGGGCCTAGAACAGAAACCTGTGGGGCACCCTGTACTGTAACTAAGAATTTCACCTGTCCAATTGCTGTATGATACTTGTCATGTCCTATTTGTAAGCCATGCAGCTGTCCATCTTATCAAGAGCACATCAATACTTAGTTGTTCTAATTTATTGATCAGTGTTTTATGTATGAGTTTATCAAATGCTGAAGTTAAATCTATATAAATCACATCACAGCACAAATTTCATTCACAGCTGTTATTATATTGTTATAGAGCATCATGTTACAGATGGTAATAAGTCTACTTTCAACATATGTAACTTGACATATGAATTCAAGTCTCAGCCTTTCCATTTCTGATAATGACTTATCCAATATTACCTTCTCCATTATTTTCCACATCATGAAAGTAGACTTAAGTGTCTGTATGGCTGTGGGTTTGTCCTACTCCCCTTTCCCTTAAAGATAGGTTTAATAAGTACATGCTTCCAATCTTGAGGACTCTCCCCATATTTATATGCCCTAATAAATACTAGATATAATGGTGCTGTAAGTTCTTGCTGAAGTGTTCTCAGGTCATTATTATTCTGTCTCCTTCCTGTGCTTTGTTTGGATCCAGTTTGCATAGTTCTTTTTTCAATATAATCTAATTTGATTTCAGTATCTGAGGTTACGTGGATGTCACTAGGACAACTTATCACCCCCTTTGTGGATCCAAACTGTTATGTATAAGATTGTGTAAATATATCTATAATCTGTTGTGTTTGAGAATACATTTTAGAATCTATATGTAGCTTATCACTTTATAAGTCTTTATTCCTTCCACATTTTATGTATTTATACAAAGGTTTTCTATTATGCTGAATAGCTTTCTCATTTATTTCAGTTTTCAAAGTTGTAGTTTAACCTGTTTTCCATTTATAGGTTCATAGGTATGTACTAGGCTAATGGCCCTGGAGCCTTTACAAGCCTAGCCCATAGGATTACCCTGGCATTGTGCCACCTGACCTTAGTTCTCAGTGCCTCTGTCGAGTAAAGCCACTGGAGTGATCCCTGGGGTGAATTTTCTTTTTCCCATCCACTCATCAAGATTTCTCTTGAAGAGGGCCAGTAAGGTGCTCTGCTTGCCATGTATGAGAAGTCTATTCCATAGCATGGGCAGTCTCTGGGTTATGAACCTGTCCCTCCAGCATGTTCTGTTGATTGTGGTAATGAGTTTGAGGTCTCTGGAGTGTGTGGTGCGGAGGGATTGGGATTTCTTTAAATGTAGCATTTCTAACAGAGCTGGGTCATACATGGCTTTGTAAGTCAAGCAGAGATTGCCTCTAAGTAGGCAATATGAGATACTTTTGCAGCCTTTCCACTTGTTGCAGGTGTTTAGTGAGGTACGTGCCAAATGGGGCATTGTACTGAATGACTGGCCTTATGAGAGAGGAGTAGAGGGAGACAATGACCTTTTTCTTCCTGGATGCAAAACCCTTAGTAGTGAGATGTGCCACATAGAAGGACTTTCTGACCACAGCGGCAATGTGGTGGTCAAAAGAGAGGTTGCTGTCAACCTGTGTTCCCAGATCTCTTAAAACGCCTTCTGTGTTCAGTGGACTACCATCAATGTGGTAATTCATGGGAACTGGGTTTTTCCCAAAGGGAATGATGACACATTTTTTGGCACTGAGCTTCAGGCCATGGTTCTGACACTAGTCGTTGGTCTCAGTGAAGCCTTTCTTTCTTTCTTTTATTTTTTTTTGTCTCTCATCTTAGTCAAGTATCTTGTTCTTATGGAAATATACCCTCCTAACATTGTGTGCCTAGATCCTGATGTTAAAATGTTTTTTTACTTTTTTTATTTTTTACATTCAAACAACTTCTCTTTCAAAACTATCTACATTCCTTCTGCAGTTTTTCCACTGAATGCATCACTCCAGTTAGTTTTACATAGTGATTGTTTTGCTTTCATATAATCTGTTTTTAATCTTCTGTGCATTGATTCAGATTTCACTTTGACAAGATTATCTAGCACCATGATCACTGCACATCAACAGTGGTAAAACTTGATTTGAAGTAACAGTAATTTATTTAGGAACAGAAACAATGGATAGAATGTTCTGTTTCCTGGTCGTTTTTCTTTTTATTTTTTTATTTTTTTACAATCTGAAGCAATTGCTGTTCCTGAACATACATTGTGAATAATTTCTTTACTAATGTTTTTGAATAAATATTATTCCAGTCTAAAGTAATGTCTTTCAGCTTTTCCTGGTTAGGGGTTGCCACAGCGGAACTCCGGTCCGTTAATGATTGGCAGTGGATTTTTACGGTGCCGAGTTGCCAGCCCGACTCCCAACCTTCAAAGAAGGCACACCCATTAATGTATGCACCAACCTGCATGTCTTTAAATGTCACTCGACCACGGGGAGGACTTGCAGACTCCACACAAAAGGTGCTCCAGCCTAGAATCGAACGGGAGAAACGCTTACTGTGAGGCAACAGCACTAACCACTGCACCACCATGGCTGTAAATATTATTCCAGTCCCTCATCAAATCCTCTAAAGTTAGCTATGAAAACAAAATTGCAGCAGATAGTAAAGACAACCACAAGGCCTTCTATAGTTATGTAAAGAATCTCCACGGCAATACCCAGATTTGCTCTGAGCTACTGCATAATGGTACCTCCTATAACGAGCCGACAGATTCAGTGCCAACTTTACCCCTCTCTCCTCCACCAAAGGACCAATCACAATACCAGTAGATTGCCAGCATCCAGTATTACTACTGTACAGGTTAAAACAGCACTGTCCAAGGCCAAGAATACAGCTTCTATGGGACCTGACAATATCCCTGGCTGTGTTCTACAAGAACTACAGAGTGAACTGGCACCTCACCTGTGTGCCCTGTTCAGTCAGAGCCTCACCTCAGGCTTTGTCCCTACCAAATGGCACACTGCTACAGTCATCCCTCTCCACAACGGAGAAGCGACTACACACCATGGGAATTATCGCCCCATTAGCCTGATGAGTCTGATATGCAAAGCTGTTGAATGCATCATCATGGACCTAATAAACAAGGATATAGGAAATCTCCAAACTCTGGATCCTACACAGTTTGGTTTTGTGAAGGGTAGATCATGCCTGTTCAACTTGGTCGACTTCTTTGAGTCAGTCACCAGAGCTGTGGATGAAGGCAAGGTGGTTCATATAGCCTACCTTGATCTGGCTAAGGTCTTTGATACCATTCCCCACTCAGGAATCACAGAAAAACTCACTAAGCTAGGCATCAACCCCTATATCACTAGGTGGGTTCGGTCCTGAGTCCTCTCCTGTTTGCTATCTACTTCTCTGAAGTCCAGGCCAACACAAAGGGACTCTGGCTGACAAAGTTTACAGACAATTACAAGTTGGAAGCTATTATTAACTCCCCAAGTGATGTTGACATCCTACAGAAAAGCCTCACTGAGACCAACGACTGGTGTCAGAACCATGCCCTTAAGCTCAATGCCAAAAAATGTGTCGTCACCCCCCTTGGAAAAAACCTGGTTCCCTTGAATTACCAAATAGATGGTGGTCCACTGAACACAGACAATGTTATAAGAGATATGGGAACACAGGTTGACAACAATCTCTCTTTTGACCACCACATTGCCACTGTGGTCAGAAAGTCCTTCTATGTGGCACATCTCATTACTAAGGGTTTTGCATCCAGGAAGAAAGAGGTCAGCGTCTCCCTCTGCTCTTCCCTCATTAGGCCAATCATCAAGTACAATGCCCCATTTGGTATGTACCTTATTAGACACCTGCAACAACTGGAGAGATTGCAAAAGTACCTGACAAAGAGGATCCTAGGCCTTAAACACTTGTCCTATATGGACAGACTCAAAAAACTCCAACTATTCTCTGTCTCATATCGCCTACTTAGATGCGATCTCTGCTTGACTTACAAAGCCATGTCTGTCCTTGCTCTGTTAGAAATGCAACATCTAAAGAAATCCCAATCCCTCCGCACCACACGTTCCAGAGACCTCAACCTCATTACCACAATCAACAGAACATGCTGGAGGGACAGGTACATAACTCAGAGACTGCCCATGCTATGTAATAGACTCAGTTGGTGCCAGAGCCTTGGGCTCAAGCTCAACACTAAGAAATGTATAGTTATCCCCTTTGGGAAGAAACATGTACCTGTGAATTACCACATAGGTGGCAATACACTAAACACTGAAAGTGTGATAAGAGACTTAGGGACACAAGTGGACAGTGGTCTCACCTTCGATAACCACATCGCCACAACAGTCAGAAATTCTTCTGTGTGGCACACCTCATCACTAAGGGCTTTTCATCCAGAAAAAAGGAGGTCATTGTCCCACTGTACTCATCCATCATTAGACCCATTATAGAATACAATGCCTCATTTGGTATGTACCTCTCACGACATCTGCAACAACTGGAAAGGCCGCAGAAGTACCTCTCTGTGTGTGTGTGTGTGTGTGTGTGTGTGTGTGTGTGTGTGTGTGTGTGTGTGTGTGTGTGTGTGTGTGTGTGTGTGTGTACTGGACAAAGCGCTGATTTTTTTTTTTCTTATTTTATTTATTTATTTATTTTTTTCTTCACAAAGAACCTTACGTCACTCAATGGGTTGCCAACTGGCTTACTGACAGAACCCACACCGTAAAAGTAGCCGACTCCAAATCCAGCTCTAGACAAGTGACAAGTGGAGTACCGCAGGGTTCAGTCTTGGGACTGCTCTTGTTTGGCATCTACTTCTCTGAAGTACAGGCCAACACTAAGGGACTCTGGCTATCAAAGTTTGCAGATGACTGCAAACTGGGAGCCATTATTGAATCCCCAAATGATGTGGGTATTCTACAAAAGGGGCTTACAGAAACAGATGCTTGATGCCAGAGCCATGGGCTCAAGCTCAATGCCAAGAAATGTATAGTTATCCCCTTTGGGAAAAAAACATGTACCTGTGAATTACCACGTAGGTGGCAGTACATTAAACACCGAAAGTGTGATAAGAGACTTAGTGACATAAGTGGACAGTGGTCTGACCTTCGATAACCATATCGCTACAACAGTCAGGAAATCCTTCTATGTGGCACACCTCATCACTAAGGGCTATTCATCCGGAAAAAAGGAGGTCATTGTCCCACTGTACTCATCCCTCATTAGACCCATTATAGAATACAACGCCCCATTTGGTATGTACCTCTCACGACATCTGCAATAACTGGAAAGGCCGCAGAAATACTTCACTAAAAGAATTACAAGCCTAAAGCAGATGCCGTATGCTGACCATCTAAAAAAACTCCAGCTATACTCTGTCACATATTGTCTACTCAGAGGCGATCTGTGCTTAACATGCAAGGCCATGACAAACCCAGAGCTGTTGGACATGCTACACTTAAAGAAATCCCAATCCCTCAGAGCCACACACTCCAGGGATCTAAACCTTTTCATCACAATGAACAAAACATGGTGGAGGGATAGGTTCCTGACCCAGAGACTCCCCAGACTCTGGAATGGACTGCCCATACATGTCAAGCAGAGCCCCTCTTTCGCCCTCTTCAAAGGAACCCTGACGATTGGATGGGAGATAGGAAATTCACCGTGGGGATCACCTCAGTTGCCCTGCTAGGCAGGGGTCCAGGGAAGTAAATATTGTGGGAAGAAATAGCCAGGGAATTGTTATGGCTAGGTTTGTATAGGCCCTAGGGCCGATAGCCTAGTACCAACCTGTGAACCTATGAACAACTGATCAGAGATTTTGTGATGTCTGTGGCTATCCAAGGGAAAAAGTTTCCGATCTCCCACGTATTAGGTTCTGTATGAAGACAGGGAGATGGATAGCTTGACCAAAGGAAAATGTGCATGAATGAAAGATCATCTTTATGGAAAATGAGATAATTTTTAACCCACCATAAAGAGTATGCAACTCAGATATACTTCTTGCAGAAGTTCAGAGCAATTAGTAATACTGCATTCCATGTCAATAATCTTAAGACAGCCTGATGATCTGGTTCAAATAGAATAATGGTTAAGTATACTAATATCAAATTAGGATCCCAGTAAGAAGCCACCCGAATTCTAGGAGGTGTCATGAGCAACATCCCTTTCAAAAACATTTTCACTTGAGGCTGCATTAAAAGTGGGGGATCCATGGGCAGAAATACTGAAATGGCCAACAGATGAACCTTGACTGAGGAAGAAGACAAAGCCATAGGAGAGCAACTCACTCAAATAATGTAGAACCAGAGAACAATAGTCCTGAATGGGCGCTGGTTCTCACAAACTAGAAAACCTGTTCCCTTTCCTAATATATAAATCTGATGTTGTTAATCTTCTTTCCATTCATCAGTGATGGGTTCACCCTAATACCAAGCTCATGTACACCAAAAACTCTTGAGCTAAGCTGCTACCCACAATGCCCTTCTCCCTGTTACCTCCGATCTCGTTTGCCGCATAGCCATAAAGCCGCTTTTCACTGGGCTCTCAAGCTAAATGGTATATTTTTGATATATATCTCTATCTCGCCATTTTCTAAAACTTTCTAATACTTTCTCCTTTTCTACTTACTTTTTTGGAGTTATTTGTAAACTTTCTCTTCCCTAGCTGTACCAATTGGGTAATTCTTCTTACCATCGCTGGTACACCCTCCCTTTTACCCCTGTTGTATCTCTTCATATCATTGTTGGTATATTCTTTCCTCTATCTTTTCTGAATAGTTTATTAAACTTGTTGTTAGTGTGTTTGTGGTTGCCTTGGTCTGTCAGTTGCACTGTTTGTAAACCTTGGTGCAACAGTTGACACAACCTCGCTTATATAGACATGTCTGATTAAAAAGGATCTTCGGGGTTTAAGCATTGCACCTCTTGAAATGGTAAACTTCCTAACAGCGATTCTCATTATGACTACTTTTATTGTCTGGGGGTTCCTCATCTTTCTGTTTAACCCCCTGTCAAATCTGTCAAAGTTGCAGTCAGTGGAAGCTGAATGAATGAAAGAATAAATTGATTTTGAAAGGCCTTCTTACTTCTCCTTTCTAAGAAGCCCTTTCTGTGTCAGAGGTTTCAACCCATCCAATGAAGGACAAGAAACGTCCCCACTCTGATCCCGCTTCACCCACTGGTGATAGAGGTAAGATGCCTAAACATAAGGCCCACAGAACTTCCTTGGAGCATAGAATTGTTACTTCAACTCCGACTACTGCTATTCCGAGCTCTGCTCCGAATACCATTATGATTCGAGCTGTCTTGGATTCTACCAGATTTTTGACGTTGGCCCCCCCTTTGGCACTGACTCCTTCAGCTATGGCACCAACCTTGCCTTCGACGACTCCTTCAGCTACAGCACCAACCTTGCCTTCGACTACACTGAAATCGGTACTGACCTCTCTCACTACTGTGGAACTGATGACATCAACTCCGAGTGCCCCATCGGCACCAAGCTCTTTTACTACACCATTGATACCTTTGCTTCCTGTCTCCAAATTAGAGACTACGGTGCCATTAGTTGATTAGTTCAGACACCACAGACCCGATACTCCCCCTCTTTGGATCCGTTCCTAGGTCAAATGTACAGCCCTTTTTTGAATCGACCCGACTTCTTTTCAGGAATATCCACAAGGTCCACCAGGAGTCTATCCAAACTTGATGTGGTGTGTCTGTTGGATCAGCTGTTAACGGCCAGAGGGAAACCAAATGCTCCAAAGACTCATCCCCCTCTGGGACTTGGGTCTATCTCTCCTAGGACTCTGACATATACTCCTCCTTTGGACCCGTCGGTTTCAAAGCCCATTGCCCCAGCGTCTTTTGTGGAACCCCATTCCTTGGTGCCGACAGTGACTGTCACTAAGGCTTCAAGGCCATCCCTTTGATTTTCGGTTCCAACGGAACCATCCCTTCCTCAGACTCGTGGTTGGAGGGTGGAGTCCTCGGTTCAGGACATGGTTCTGAGTGTTTTTATTGGTTCCACCTTCGAATCCGGGGATAACACCTGCCCCGATCCTGCTTGAGGCTCCATCTCTGGTTGTGGGTCTGATGGAGCGGGGTGTGACCCGTGGTTCTGAGGTTGTCCTTCTCAGTTCTGGGCTCCCACTCCTCTTCGGGCAGGCCTGCTTTCCAGGTTATGGAGAGTGTGCTTGCTTCTGGAAGCACTCCCCCGACATTGGAACTTCATCCTGCTCCCTCTGAGCTACAGCTACCATGAGCCACCTCCCCGGGACACCAGGAAGAGAAGCCTCAGGAAACCCCAGTTTAGGGTACCCACCTTTCCAAGTCTTCCTCAGATATTCCCACTGAGGAACCTCCTCGGAAGAAGGAGTGCAAGAATAAGCACATAAACTTTCCTGAAGAGTGTTTAACAGAAGACATGGACTACGATGATGGAAAGGGGTCCCCACGGTCATCCCCGTATGATGTCTCCTTCAGAGATATCCTGAAAGTATTAAAACAGAGGGGTGGCTGGAAGCCCTCCAACCCCTCCTCCTCGGAATCCACGTTCCTGCAGGCTTTTTGCTCTTGGCCTTCTACTTCTTGGGTGACCCCACCTACCAATGAGTTACTCCAGCTCATCATGCAGTATGCTTGGCAGAACCCTGACCTTATTGAGGCCATTACCCGGAGACCTGATAAGATTCTTTCCCCCCCAGAAGGGCACCCACACTGGTCCAAAGGTTTGCCAGTTGACTCTATGGTGGTGGCGGCAGCCACTAAAAAGGATCTAGCGGAAGAAAGTCCTACTGTCCATCCACCCAACAGAGAGTCTCGGGCTGTGGACAGGTTGGCGAAGCGAGTCTTTGCTTCAGTGACCTTTGCTGTCAGGTCGCTGAACTACTAACAACACTTCACAAGGCTCCAAAGAGATCTGATTACCAAACTTTCTGGATCCCTCATGGGTCATGTCTCTGACGAGGCACGGGACAAGGTTGCCTCTCAACTTGCCACCCTTGAATCTATTTCCAATTCGTCCATGAGGCTGCTCTCGCATGCAACTGAAGGGGCATCCAGAGCTGAGGTTGCAGGCATAGTTATGAGGCGTCATGCCTGGATGTGCATCTGCGACCTTGAGGGCTCCTTCAAATCCTCCTTTTTGAACGCCCCTATTGAACCATCTTCCTTATTTGGTTCTAAAGTGAAGGACATGCTAGCCAGGTGCAAGCAAGATGGAAAGACTCTGTCTGCCATTGGCCTATGTTTTTCCAAGCCTGAACTTTCTTTTTCCAGGAACTAGAGGAGTGGGAAAATCTGGCACAAGAAATCTCAGGGTCCTTTCCGTAATGCAAGTGGTGAGGATTCCCCCAGAGACAGAGGGGGGTTACAATGGTGGAAGATGCCCCTTTAGGGGCAGAAGGGGTCCCTGAAACCAAGACTCCAGAGATTCCTTCTCTGGGCAGTCTTATCAATGGTCCTGAAGCATTGCCCGATTGCTATCCTCTGGAAGCAGGTGGGGCTCATTTTTCTGCCTGGTGCTCTATTACAAATGATCGATGGGTGCAGAAAATAATCTCCAGAGGCTACTACATCCCTCTAACCTCCTGTCCAAAATCTACAAAAAACTTTCCCGATGTTCCACACAATCAAAATGAAGAAGCGGCTTTAGAGATAACAAAGCTCTGTCAAAAAACAGTCATCCTACCAATCCCTCCAGACCAATGCGGATCCAGTTTTTACTCAAGATTCTTTTTAGTGCCAAAAAAGACCCGTGACTGGAGACCCATTCTGAATCTCAGCCACTTAAACAAATCAGTTGTACAAACCAAGTTCATGGTCACTATTCAATCCATTCTCCCATTTTTAAGGGAGGATGTTTGGATGTGCTCGATAGACCTCCGGGATGCGTATTACCACATCAAAATGGACAAACACTCCAGGAGTCTCCTTCGCTTCCGACTAGGACCCAATCATTACCAGTTCTGAGCCCTGCCATTCAGTCTCTCAATGACCCCCAGAGTGTTCACAAAATCTCTAACAGTGGTGACAGCTCATCTGAGACTTCAAGGATTCCAGGTATTTCCATAATGGGACGGTTGGCTCTTCACCACCCCCACCAAGCGTCTTCTGACTATGGCCCTCCGATACACCCTTTCACTAGCAGAGTCCCTGGGAATCACTGTACACTGGGAGAAATCCAACTTAGAACCTACCCAACAGCTGGAATTTATAGGGACAGTTTTCGATACTCGTTCCTGTCTGGTATCTCACCCAGCTCACAGGCTTCAGAGTTTAAGATTGCAAGTGCATGTGATACTCTGTCAAAAGAAGGTGCCAGTGAGAGAAGTTCCCCGGGCTCTGGGGTCCATGGCCACAACCATTCCAATAGTTCCTCTGGCAAGGTTACACATGAGACTGTTGCAATGACTCCTATTATCCCAGTGGTTTGCAAATCCTCACCACCCCCCCCAAACTCCCAGGTGCTCATAATCAACTCTTGCAAGCAAGATCTCCTTTGGTGGATGAGGCCAGACGCAGTACTTTGGTGTCACCCCTTTCAGACCCCTCAACCCAATGCCACTGTGACCACAGATGCTTCCCTGATAGGGTGGGGGGGGGGCATTTTCAGGGAAAGACAGTCCAAGGCACGTGGTCAAGCTTAGAGGCCAACCTACATATCAATGTTCTGGAGTTAAGAGCGGTGCCACTTCTTCCCCCTGGAATGATTGTAATTCAATCAGACAATATGTCAGTAGTCTGGTACATTAACAAACAAGGAGGAATCAAATCCTACCCCCTGTGTCGAGAGGCCATGAGAATTGGCATTGGGCAATAGCTTCCGATGGCTTTCTAATAACAACACACATCCCAGGGAGTTCCAACGTGATTGCGGACAGGTTGAGCAGATGCATTCATCTTCCATGTGAGTGGTCTCTCAATCCCAAAGTGACGGCAGAAATTTTCAGCCATTGGGGCCATCATTGCTGCAAACTCTTCGCTTCCCCTACGAATAACAAATGCAGCAGCTGCTTTGCCCTTTTCCCCCAGAGGGAGAGTCCCCGAGAGGTGCTCTAACTGATGATTGGCCCACGGGTCTCCTCTACACCTATCCTCCAATTCCCTTGATACCTCTATTCTTAAAGAAAGCTACTCAGTTAAGATGCAAGGTGATCCTCATTGTCCCATTCTGGCCTTGTCAAGTGTGGTTCCCCTTCCTCCGGCCTCATCTGTTACAGCCACCATGGATCCTGGACACTCGTCCAGACTTGATTTCTCACCCCCAAGGGTTGACTCACCCAAAGCTGTCCAGTCTCAAGCTGACAGCTTGGTTTCTCCACTTCCATTAGTCGTCAGGCAGGAAGTCCTTTTCTCACCTGTTCGCAATATTATTCTGGCCTCCCTTAAACCATCCACCAGAAAACTTTATAGAGATAAGTGGAAAAGTTTTTCTCTATGGTCTAAAGAATGGTTGCTAGATCCCTTCTCAGCTCCGATCTCTGTAATCCTTCAATACCTTTCTGAGTTCTTTGAAAACAGAGCATCAGCCTCTACCATACAAGTCCATTTAGCAGCAATCTGCAATTTCCATAACAGATTAGAGGGCACTCCACTTATGTCCCTTCGCTTATGCAAAACCTTTATCAAAGGAGTGTTTCACAGCAGACCTCCAATTTGACTTCCATTAGAAACGTGGAATCTGTTCCTAGTACTGCAACCATTGTCTCAACCCCCTTTTGAGCCTGCTGTAAAATGTGATCTCAAATTCCTTACATGGAAATCTCTCTTTTTGGTAGCTGTCACTTCAGCTAGACGGATCTCAAAATTACAGGCCTTGTGCATCAAGGGACCATACCTAATATTTCATAAAGACAGAGTATCTCTACGTACTAATCCATCTTTTCTCCCCAAAGTGGTTTCTGATTTTTCTGTGAGCCAATCCTTCGAGCTCCCAGTATTTTTTCTGAACTATTCCAATGAAGGAGAATACTGCCTACACTACTTGGATGTGCACAGGCAACTACCCTTTTACCTAGACAGGACTAAATGTAGCTGCAAGACAGACCAACTTTTTATTTCCTTCTCTGGTCCAAGAATGGAATATGCTGTTTCAAAAGTCACTTTATCAAAGTGGCTCAGAGATTGTATTTCTTTTTCAAATTCATGTGCAAATGAGCCTAGACCCTACAATATCAAAGCACATTCAGCTAGAGCTAGAGCCTCTATGGACGACATTTGTGCAGCAGCCATTTGGGTGAAACCACACACTTTCATCAAACATTACAAGTTGGATATGATCTCCAGGGTAAGAATGGCCTTCGGCTTATTGGTACTCAGGAATTTTCTTCCATAAGGGCCACCCAGGTTTCTCAGGTAGCTTGGGATTCTGTCCCATCAGTGATGAATGGAAAGAAGATTAACAACATCAGGTAAAGAAATTATGTCTTACCATAACGTTCCATCTGTGTTGTTGATCTTCTTCCATTCAACACACCCCACCCTCCATCCCCCACCAAAGGCTTCTGGTGGATCTCTTGGGTCCTTGTGATGTGTCAGGGTTTTTTTGCGCAGAATTGTCCTCTGCTTTATTTCTGTATGTCTTATGCAAACTCGATCTGAGGTAACAAGGAGAAGGGCATTGTGGATAGCAGCTTAGCTCGAGAGTTTTTGATGTACGCGAGCTTGGCATTAGGCCAACATGGTTCCGAGGGGCTCGGAACCAAACCCATCAGTGATGAATGGAAGAAGATCAACAACACAGATGGAATGTTATGGTAAGACATAACTTTTTTTTTTCTAAGTAGCAGGATTTATTGCCTCCTTTGTACCTGTTGCACATCTACATAAAAAGGTGCCAGAAAGGTATAACAATTCTAAGATCCAGGCAGTCAGTTATAGTTGTTATGGTTGGGATGTATTAAACACCCCTGGTCTTGTGTGAGTAGATCCAGTCTGTGAGGTGCTTGTGGTAATTGCCTTGGCTATTTCAAAAGGAGAACCACTATTGCTTTGGCCAGAAGGAAGTGACCACACTAATCTTTGGAGAGTCCTTCTGAATCCACAGAAAGAAACTGAATATAATTGGAAATGAGGGGAGCATACAAGAAAATTCTTGTCCAAGAAAAAGAAAAGGCATCTGTCTTTCAGGCCTTCAGGTATGGAGACCTGAAGCAGAAATTTGCCAAGTAATAGTTAAGAGTGGAGACAAAAGATTTATTTGAGTTCTTCTCCACAGATGGATCAAACTTTAGAAGACATCCTGATACAGTTTTGATTTGTGAGGGTCTGTCCTCGTCCTGCTCAGTGTGTCTGCCAAATTTTGCTCTGACAGTGTGTAAGATACCTGTAAAGTGAGATTGCAGTGAAAAGCTATACCCACGGCTACCATGGTTAGCCTACATAGAGGTTAAAAACTGGTTCCCTCTTGTTTGTTGATGTAAACACATGTAAGGGTCTCAGGGACCAAAAAGGAAAAAGAGAGAGAGAAAGAGTTGAGAACATTTATAAGTTCCAATATCTCTACTGTTTTTATATATTTTGGTCTGTCTTGTCTGTACCAAAGACTTAGTACTTGTATCTGCATAGACACTGCTCCCCAAGCAAAGTCTGAGGTGTCTGTAGTGATCAATTGTATTCGAGCCAAAAGGGAGAATGGTAGACCTAGATTTTGAAAAAGATGGTGACTACTGCAAAAAAATCTCCCTATTTGCCAACAAAACTGGAGGCTGAATTGTCAAGGGATGTAGATGATGGGACCATACAAATTAGAAGTACCACTGGAATTTTGTCATGTGTAGAATCATAGATTCTATGAGTCCAAGAAGCCTGAGGAATTCAGAGTAGTCTAAGTAGAAGAATGCAGGAATAGATCAATAATACAGTTTTACTTTTTGCTGTAGAAAAAAGCTCTTAGAATTGAGTTTCCCTAGAGACACCCCAGGAAAATAATTATGTGAAAATTAGTCAAAAAAAGACATTGGTAAATTGTGTTGGAGTCCCAGTCTGTGTAGGAGATCCCTAGCCCAAATGAGAAATTCCTGATACTTTGCAAAATATTATACAAAAAAAGACCTGTTATCTAAATAATGAAATATGTGAACACCTTGCAGTCTGCACTTGACTATCACAGGAGCCAGACACCTTTTTTATACCCTTACAACATTCGATCAACCAAAGGGTATATACCCTTATCGCAGTGGATAGACCAAAGGGTAATGCAGAGTAACGAATAATGAGATCCATACTCAGAAAAACTTTACAAACTACTGTTGTGGATCTAGGAATGTGAGGAAATGTTTTTTTTAGAAAATCTGAGGTTATTAAGGGATAATAAATAGAACTTGGCAAAAGAAGCAACACTAAATAAAATCCTTCTGCTAAATGAGGAAGAAAGAAAGTATGTAATGCCCCCTACTAAAGAATGTGTTCCATGACAAGAGAAAACAGAAGAATTAAGCCTGGTAAGTGATGTGGAATCCCACAAAAAGAGTGAGAGACTCCCACTACAAAAGTAAACTTGATAGATTTAGGGTTTGCCATGGTCGGATTGGGGAAGTCTTGTAAATAGTCATACAGACTTATTAGACTGCCTTTAGCTCTGAGAAGGTTCCTCTACTTTTTTTGAAACTCCCTTCCATAGCTTTTAAATATTTGCTTACCAGCAGCTTGTTGACGCTGTTTATTTTGCCTTAAACGAAGATAGTAGCGGGAGCATTAGATCCTTTGGCTATGTTGGGAAGGATGAAAAACAGAGAATCCATGATTCAGCATGCATCTCTCATCCCGCTTCATACTGAGCTCTGGAGCAGATGCAAAACTAACTTTCTATTCAAGGGAGAATTCAAAACTTCATTTCTAACATCTTCTGGAAGGTTTTGAAAATGCAGCCAAGCAACCCTCTTCAAAACAGTTTCAGTGACAAGAGCTCTGAAAGTGGCATCAGCAAAATTAAAATTACGCTTCAGAGAGCTAATTGAGACACTGAAGTAACCAGTTACACAAAGCAGATTACTCCTCAGCCAAGGAAACAAATGCCAAAATATTCCTCATGTTCTTAGAAGAGGCAAGTAAAAACATAAACATATGAGTTTGACAGCTGAGAATTCCAAAAACAAGTGCTGCAAAAGAATACACTTTTCCTTTTATTATTAAAAGCTTTCCCACCCTGAAAAAACAGAGAAAGATATCGACTAACTGTTAAGAAGCAACCAAGTTCAGAAAAGTAATAGCTGCTTAATCTGATCTGGGAAGAGTATATAAAACCTTAAACAATTAAGGAACTTTATACAGTCTATCTGCTTTCTAAGGGCAGCAAGCTGGCTACAGACAAGATACAGGCTGTGACAAAAACATCTTTCACAGCATAAAGAAAAGGAGGACTAGGAGAATGTTCTGGAAATTCCAATCGTAGCAAAACATCACTGTGTTTCCACTAAGACATCTGATTTATTCTAGAAATAGTTGCAGATAAAAAGGATTCTCCAAAGGGACTATCCAAAGCCACACTCTCATCAGAATCTTAGTCAGAAGTCTGTGGAAATGAAACTCAAGTCTGTCCCTCATAACCATTTAGAGGTTCAGTTGCTTGAATCTCTTCAGAAAATGAAAAATCCCTTTTTCTGTTACCAGAAATAGCCGTACAGGAAGGTTCAAAAGCCTGCATTAAACCTTGAACTAAGCTCATAAAAATTACTCCTGCCCAAGGTAACTGAGACAGAAGAAAACATGTTTGTCTTTTTTTGACAAGAATTTCAGAAGAAACACAACCAATATTGCCAGCAAAAACTTCACTAGGGATAGACACACCTTTCTGGCTAGACAGAATGGCATTCGCTGCCCTTTCTCCCAGGATCAACAAGAGTGTCTCTCCCTTGCTTACAAAGGGGAGTTCACCAGTCACAGAGGAACATGGTGACTATTGGGACAACACCAGCAGGACACAATGAAAAGATGAGCAGTCTGAGGAGCCAATTTTGGGCACAGCATTGTCACACATCTGTAGCTGATGCACTTTAGCAGCCTGTAATGGTAAAAGCTGAATCACAATTTACTTGTTTTTGTGGCTATAAGAAGGAAGAATTGAGGAACTGGTAGGTTGTTACATGGTTAAGTCAAAAAAAGTGCCCGATTCTCGCGGAAGTGTAACAGCAACAGTATATAAAACAGGTATGTTGCAAAAATATAACTTTTTCCTCCTTTAAAGCACAATAAAAATAACTTTAAGCAGTTATCCCATCCCCTACAAGTAAAATAAACCAACTTTCTCTAAAGAAAAAAGTAGCTTAAAATAGATTTTAACAACTTTTTACCACAAAAGGAAAAAGTGACACCCCACTGAAAACAAAAGTCAGGTGACAGTCATTAAAAATGCATGTCAGGATGGCTGAGTGGTCTAAGGCGCCAGACTTTTTCCAGCTTTAAAATGAATATTTTACAGAAGTACAGATTCTGTCATAAAATGTAAAGTAGAAAGTTGTTTCTCAAAGAGGAACATATCTGACAAGCAATGGAACAGTGTTAGTCACCCGTTGATTCTCAAAAGCCAACAGAGGATTGCTCTGTTTGATGACAGGGAAGCTCTGAAGGGCTTGGTGGTCAGAACTGATTTTTACTCAGCTCACTTTGAGATGACTAATGGTTTGGGTACATTGGAAGTGTCCTGAAGCTGTGGAACTGTGGAAGCAGGCCATCTGTTAGTCCTTACGAGGATATAGCCAATATAGCTTAAGCTACAGCAGCAATCATCCATATGAAGAACATCAGTTTTATTATATTAGCAGTTGAAATAATTCCATTCAGACGTCTGTCATCCTGCCATGTATATCCATCTATCTGTATGGATGTGTTTATATATATGTATATATATATATATATATATATATATATATATATATATATATATATATATATATGTATATATATTTATGTAGCACACCCGCAGGTGTAGCTGAAGTAGATATGGGTTCCTTCCTACATGGCTCTGGTGAAACCCCTATTAGGCCCAACACACCAAGGTGGCAAGAATGTCAGATTTTTTTCTAAGTGACACATCTAGTTTAAAAGACAATAGCACATCCACAAACAAATTATTTCAACAGTGCACCAGTTAGCAATAAGGCAAGGTGAAATATGCATGCAATGAAATCATATATTCATCCTCTTCCCCAGATCTCAACAGAAAAGGTCTTGACATTCAAACATGCACAAAGAAGGCAATATCACTGAGCAGTAAAGTTTTATAATGCAGCAATACAAATACAGGAAAAAATGCAATGCCATTAGGCAATAAAAGAGTTATAATACAGCAATACAGATATGAGAAAATGCAATGTCATTGAGCAGCAAAATTCTTGAAGGCAACAACACTAACACGAGCAAAATAAAGTGTCATTGAACAATGAAGATTTATAATGCAACAATACAATTATGAGAAAATGCAATGTCATTGAGCAGAACTAACACCCTCAACCCCCTTGATCAATTCTAAAAAGACCAACTATGAAGCACTCTATTATACCCTGTTCACTGGTTAGTGACTATTTACATGATGGGGCCCAAGTTGTAGCTCATATGGATCCCAGTTATTTGTAATCCACAAAGCATTTAGGGGGGAATCCACAATCTTATAAAAATATAAAATGATGGCCGAAGCCTCTCACCACTCTGTCCAGAATATCCTAGTGACCAGGCACAGTGATCCCTCTGATGAGAAAAGTGGAAAAATCACGTACCAGAACTCTGGTAATCATCGATGGCTTCTCTGTACTAGGCCCAAAGGAACCCCTTTCTTGCTGAATCATATGCAGGTGTGGAACTACTGATTTCAGACTTCTCTCCTGATTCCATAAAATACCATCATCCGAGATTTCAGCAAAAGACAGACACAATCTGTTACTTTACTTCCCTGTCCCCAAAGCATTAGAAAAAAAAATGCAGTCATGCTGCAAGGCCCTTTTTTACTTCAGCTCCGTTTCAGTCTTCCCTCCTTCAGCTAGTGTTCCATTCTCCCCTTTCACTTTCGGAATTGTCTTTTACATTCCTGAAAAGAGCTCCACCTTGTGGTGTAATGAAAAACTACAGTCTACAATGAAATACAGTGGGAGCTACACACACACACACACACACAATATATACATATATATATATATATATATATATATATATATATATATATATATATATATATATATATATATATATATATCTCCACCTATGTATCTGTCTGCAGATACACAAATAGATATAGGGTCTATATCATAAGATTGAAAGTTCAAAAAGCTAAAAATCAAAATATCTAAAAACTGAAAATATTAAAAGCATTTTTAATACAGGATGCAATTCTGCCTGCACCCCTCAGCCCACCCACACCCTCCTGCTAAGTATATATAAAAACTCCAAGATACCACAACAGCTGAGAAGGGGCAAATTCCCATTTTTGATATTTTGAGTTTTAGATATTTTGATTTTCAGTCTTTTGAACTTTCAGTCTTATGACATAGACCTGTATATAGATATATATGCATATATGGATCCACTTAAAAAGAGCAATAGTACAAAACATTAATGTAAAAAATGTCAAAAAAGAAAAAAACATTCACAGCAATAGACATTATAACATCAAACCAGGAACATCAAAAATCCAGAACAAGAAAGACCTTCGCTGTGCAGTATCACAGTACAGTGGGGATTGGGGTTTTGCTCCTTTCCCCACTGTTGTGTGATCTTTTACTTTGTATATACAGTTAGCAAGGGGTGTGGGGGGTGCTGGTTTTGTGTTTCTTTTTTAAGGTTTCAATGTTATAATATTCACTGTTGTGAATATTCAATGTTTAGGTAGGGATGTATTAAAGAAAACACCCAAATATTGAACTTTACAAAGCCGACCACAAAACATTGACTTTGCAGACATTGACATGTTACTATACATGTGATGATCGGCATTTTTAGCACATGAAAAACTTCAACTTAAAAAATATAATAAAACTTCATTTTTTGCAGGAAGGGCAAGCCCCCCCCCCCACCCTGCAACTGCCACACCCTCTGGTAGTTATACATACTAACTCCAAGATTGCACAGTCAAAGGGAAAGGGTATAGTTCTCTGTCACAACAATCTTCTGATCTCTCACACCCAAGTTTTGTTGGCTAAACAGATGCCGACCAATGTACACACACACACACACATCTGTATGTATGTATATGTATATATATATATATATATATATATATATATATATATATATATATATATATATATATATATATATATATATACATGTGTATATATATATATATATATATATATATATATGTACATATATATGTACATGTATACATATATATATTTATATATATATATATATATATATATATATATATATAGCCGAGATCATATGATCGACATTTGAAATACCAACAATGCGCAACCGTCATCTCAGTACAGTGTGGAATGGAAAGATTTCCATTTCTGCACTGTAGTGCGATGTCGGAGTTGGTATATTTAAGTTACGGGGAGTGCAGGGATGCTTTCCCCCCTGCTAGCAGTGTTTAGGTAAGTGTTGTTTTTTACTTTTGTTTTTCATATGTTCAACATTTCAAATGTCGATCATATGGTCTCGGCCATATGAAATTCGGCATTTTGAAGTGTTGATCATATGAAGTAGATCCATATATATATATATATATATATATATATATATATATATATATATATATATATATATCCTTTGTGTCATAAAATAATCTGTATTGTATTCTTAGGAATGCGTCTTATGATGAGAGATGTAGCACAGTCCATGACACTCGATTTTCCTTTTTATCTTTTTAGGTGTATTTTCTTAATTTCTTTATGTGTATTTTGTTATACTGTATTTTCTATATTTGTAACATGATTCAACAGCATGCACTCACATATATGATAACTTGACTATATGCACAATGAATGATTTGTAGCAAATGATTTGAAATTCTGCAATGAGAGTATAAACTATTTGACGTGTATCTTAGTAACTTTGTTTTTTATTATTAATGTTTTTTTTAGTAATTTTTTGAACTTTTTCAGTTATTTACTCTTTTCCGAGACACAGTAATGGTAAGACACTGTACTTAAACATTTTCTGAACAGCCTTAGTGAGTAGGTATAATTATTCAAAGTATCTTTCATTTTCTGGCTTGGATTTTTTTTTTTTTTTTTTTTTAAGTTGTAAGGTTTTATTTTTGCTTTTTATTACATTTTTGAGACTGTGGTGGGGGCTGTATTATTTTTGACTAATTGGTGGTATGTTTTTCTAGGAGGGGTATGCTTCTTCCCTTTCTCACAGCCAATGAGAATGGATGGAGGAAGCTTAAGCCCATTTTTTTTCATCACATTAGATTGTCATTTTTTTATATATTTATTTATTTTGTTAATTTAATTAGGAATTCTCTGCATTGGTGTTAAGGACTAGGTTGGGTGGTAACATTATTTCAGCAGAGGTCTGAGTTTAGGCCCCGGAATGACATTTGCTCAGGATCATAGCTCTGTTTTTGGTCTCTGAAAGTAGGTAGCTTTTTATGACATGCTGTTCAGAATGTAAGGTGGCTCTACTCTTCAAGATGGTTTGTGACAACCTCTGTTGGACATCATTAGAGGACTGGACATTTAATGATAGTGGATTGCACTAAAGTAGAAAGATATGCATTTCTTGATATTTTTTCTAAAACGTTTTGGTCTGAAATCAGTTGTAATTTGGGAATGAATAAGTGATAATATTTTAAATTAAATATATATTTGAATATCAGAATGGTTTTATGCATAGGATTTGGTATTGCTTTTCTGTTTTTAAGGTCTGTGCTCTTTACAGGTTTATAGTTCTAGTTTGGTTATGGGTAGGAAGTTAATTCTTCATTTCATTGGATTCTAAGTTTTTTCATATTTTATTTTTATTTATTTTTGGAGGGTCATTTCTTTCTCAAGGAAAAGTGATTTCTTCCAAGTGGAGGAATCATTTCAGAACTAATTTTGTGCAACCTTCTACGGAAGTAAGACATTTGTATTTGTATTTAATTTTTACTGTGAAAATATTTTGATTATGGTTTTCTACAACTTTGTTTGCATTCAGTTACATGGGGTCTACTGTAGTCTCTACAGGTTTTAATCTACTTTTTTATTTTATAATTAGTAGTGCTTACAGAAACTTATTTTTTATATGTTCTGAGATTAATTAGCACTTTCCTGAGGTTAATATGATGTGCTTAAATACAGTATGATTAGTAAGCTGTAGGGACTTGAACGTTTTCTTGGTCCTTGTTGACTTAATTGTGGCTAATTTGTAATGTGGTAAAGTTGTCATATTTTTCAAAATGTTACCAAAGAATAAATAAATAAAATATATGGTACTTTGGTAAGATTTACAGTTAGGATTCAGAAAGACTGATGATGCACAAAATTAGCTGTATCTCAGGCATGGTATTTTCAGCACCACCTCAGGAATATGATTAAAAATAGAATGCCATGCCAGACTATGGTGGGCAGTGAGCTTCAGTATACATGACTGTGCTGAACCAAAGCACAAGCACCCAGGACAGACAACCACATGTGTGCTGCTGGTGAATACTGAAGCATGGCCACCGATACTGTACATGTATGGGGGAACTGGTGGCAGATGCAGCACTCAGTCAGTGTTGCATAAATGTCAAGAGAAGTGCATATTGAAGGAAGGGGCTTTCAGGATTACCATCAACCTTGATACTGAGAAGCATGACAGTAGAGCTGGACACACCCAGAAACACCATCTGAGTGCTAGACAGATGTATGCGGCTGTGAGTGCCTGATAGCAGTGTCCAAGGAGTTTTCTATTATGCAATAAAGTGGGTATGCTTGCATTCTAGACATAGTACATGCACACTGGGTCTCCAGGTCTTTATGTGTTTATGTACTGCCATGCTTCGATCCCATAGTCTACTGCATCTCTTCCTCTTTGAATGCAGATGCAAGATGTAATATCATTCATCTGTTCCTTATGTAACCTGTACTATAGCAACATACTAGTGCCAACAGTTAACTTTAATAGAAATATGAGCCAATGGAAGGTTATTTGTCCTCTCTGTTATCCATCTGCATGGGGTAGCAAACATACAGTAACAGCTGCATTCTGAGTCAGACATATTCTACTTTTTGAGATCATATGCATATGCTGCTGCATGCCAATATTGGCTTTAATGTGCATCTTCATGGTGGGTAATGTGGGCTGAAAATAAAGGGCTTTGAAATAATGAGTAGATTTCTTTACTTGTTTTCTTTGACCATCAGAAAGTTGACTTTAATTGATATGTGCAGTGCATACTTTATCACAGTCCACAAGAAATGCATTTAAAATCTAAATTGATCAACCAGTCAACATACTCTTGAAGATTTTAAATTGAGTGTATTGTAAATGTGGGGGGAGGGTTGTATAGTGTTTGTATTATCTGATGAAATTTGGTTTGTTTGTTTGTGTCTTTCGGCTTTTCCCGGTTAGGGGTCGCCACAGCGGAACTCTGGTCCGCTAATGATTGGTAGTGGATTTTTACGTACCGGGTTACCAGCCCTGATGCACAACCTTCAACGAAGGCATGTCCCATTCACGTATGCCTCCACACAGAAGACGCTCTAGCTGAGAATCGAACGGAACAACATCTTACTGTGTGGCGACAACGCTACCTCAGCATTTGGTACATAACGAAAATACGTGCTTTTTTTAATTTAATAAACCAAAAGTATGTTTATGGTGACTTGGCAGTATTTTTAATTTTTTTGTGTGTTAGTTTACGCTGAGGATTATTTTGGGGGAAAAAGGGTGGTGAGGGTGTAGCAACCTGAGTCAGTACAGACTGTTAATGGTTGTCTATTGTTATTACCTTATGGTATATTCACACCACAACAAAACTATTCCAATTGGGATCAAGACTCATTCTACCAAGACTTTGGCTTCATCTATAGCTTTTTGGGGAGGATTGGATTTTAGACATTTTCTAGAAGTAGCAACTTGGTCCTCAGCACACTTTTACAAAGCACTATGAACTGAATTTCTTTCTCAGGTCTAGGACAGGCTTTGCTAGGGCCTTTCTCTAGGGGCTCCTGGCCCCCCCTGTAAATATAGGCTATGGAAATATACCCATATAGCTTAGGCTACTTGCAACAGTGATTCAACCAAAGAACATAGTGCAGTTGTACAGTAAACTTACCATAACAGTAGATGTTAAATAATCATTGCTGCATTAGCCACTCAGTCCCTCCTTCCCTCTTGTGTTTGTACTTTTTTTATACCAGGGCATGGCCATTTATTATTACTTTCCTGGCATTGTCCTTCTCAGGGCTTTAGCTTCTCTCTCCCTGTTGGCATGAAAGCTCAGAAGGGCTTGGCACCCAGACCTGATTTTAAGTCATCTCAGCTAATACTGGCTAACAGTTTGGGCATGTGGAAGGTGACCTGAAGCTTTGGAAGGTAGCTGGCTGTTATATGCTATGAGGGACTTCTAAGTGATCAGTAGTGATCATTGGAACATCTGCTGTTACAGTGAGTTTACTTACATATCATTACTTTACACTGAAATCACTTTCAGTGTTATGACTGCTGTTTTCCCCAGTGTCGTAGAATAAGACATGTAAGTGTTGGAGAGCCATCCCTGACATGAGATGCAGGCATCCTACAAAACAAAAAAACTCTTTATTTTTGGGCTGTTGAAAGTGTTTTATAGTGTAACCATTTTTAATTGTCACCTTTTAGAGACACTGTATTTCATAGAATCATCATGACTCTAAACACAAACACTTGTGTGTGTACAAAATCACAATTCATGCTCCTTTCCAGATTAATGACATCTAGATGATTTATCTTAAATAATACCTCCATACTTCTCAACTGTACAGATTTTCGCAGAATGTCCAGATTTTTTCCTCATATTTTTGGTCTATTCCTCATAAAATTTGTGGTTTTCTGAAGTCAGTAAATAATATCATACATTTGAGTTTCAGACTTCATATCCTTCAGGAAATGCATGCTAACACAAATTCTGTTATAGCACCTTTTTAAATTTATAAGAGCAATATTTAAAATCTTTTTTTAAATGAGAAACATCTTTAAATTATTACTTATGACATAGGCAATCATATATCTATATAAATGAAAACAAACCATATTGAAATAATTTTAGTTGCAGACATTATACATCACTTCTATCCAGTCATTGTCAGTCAAACATTATGTAGCTCATTCAAATCCTGCCTTCTTTTAAACCTCAATACTTTTCTACATCTATTGTTCCCAGAATTCCCATGTTTTCTGTGTAATTTTCTCCTACCCTTTTCTAAAGATCCTAGTTCTACTTGGTTTTTTCTCTGTTACTATATTCACTGCTTCTAGTAAAGTTGGTTTAGGCTTTGATTTCCATTTTCTGATAATTGCTTTTTGGCAGCTACCATAATTAGACTCAGCAAGGCCTTACTATGTCTAGGCAATTCTGATTCTGCACCATAGCTCAAAATAATCATTTTCTTAGTTACACCAATTTGTTCACCCAGTATCTCTGACAATCTGCAAGGAATCTTTAAAGTCTGACAACTCGTTTTTGCTCCCAGAAAATATGTTCCCAATTACGTCTTTCTTCCCCATCATACCTCCAACATTTGCTGTCTACCTGAGGAACAGTTCTTTGGAATCTGCTTGGGATATAAAATACCTATGTAAACACTTCTAAGCAAACATCCTACATTTTCTAGACTCTGTGACATATTTGGGAGATATACATATATTCTCCATTATTTCTTTGTGAATTGTTTATCCAGTCTTGCTTCCCAATCCTTTCTAACGTCTTCTAATTGATTCTTGTAGTTATCAGGCAATATTTGTATGCTCTACTAATTATTCCTTTTTTTTAACAGCAGCTTCTGTTGTAGATTCTATTAAAACTCTACCGGTGCTAGTCTTTTGTTTATGACCACCTATTTCTTTCTCTTTGCCTGTACTGTTATATCAATCCTTGATAGGGAAGGCAATCTCTAGCCTGAGTCCAAATAAATTCTTAGGCTTTTCCCATTCTATTACCTTTCCACCTCTAATTATTTACTCCCAATACCTTGGCTCTTTTGCCAATTTTCTCCAATAAATTCCAGCCCTGTCTTGCCTATTGTCTGTATCCCTGATTGTTGTCATCCCTATTGGTTGAATCTCCTTTCTCCATTCTTGTGTTGGCTTAGTTCTTAGAATAATTTCTGCTACTTTATGATTATAATATTCTGTATGGCTGTTGTTATTAGTCTGTTATCAGGTGATTCCAAACTGCCTTGTTCAATTGGAAGAATCAGCTTATTCCACTTGAATCTTGCCATCTTCCCCTCCCAGATATTATCCTTCAGCTCTTTATTAATTGCTATCCACAACTTCCCCTCTGGTTGACATAAATATACCTGACCTGTGATAAAACTAAAGGGTCTAAAAACATTTTAACTGCTTGTATCTTACTGGCACACCTCATCACAAAAGGTTTCTCATCCAGGAAAAAAAGAGATGTTATGTGATCCTATCTCGCCTACATTCTGTACTGATGGGCTCGGAGCCGATCCTCGGCTCCGACTCGGCATGCTATGCTATAGAGCGAAGCCTCTTATTGGCTGAGCTATTCTCTATCCCAGGATGCACCACCACTAATCCCCCAGATCTCGTTTGCCGCTTACAAGCTAGGACGTGGTCTCGAACTTGGCTGAGCTAAGTGCTGTTTTTCTTAAAGTTTTTCTGTCAGGAAATTCTTTATTCTTTACCCAGAAGCTGTTTTAACAGCTATCGTTGTGTATCAGTGGGTTTTGAATAATTTTTTGTGGTAAATTTTGTGTGATTGAACAGGGAAAGGTTTCCATTTAAGTTAGAGGGGCCTTCCCCTATTCTTTAGTGAGTCTTCTTATTTTAGAGAGGTCAAGTACCTGTTTAAGTTAAAGGGTTCTTGGCCCTCCCTTTTGGTGTTTTTTGTGGTTGTACTTGTTAATTTTTTGTGGCCTTTCGTTTTTAAAAAAAAAAAAAAAAAAGGTTTATTGTTGTTAAATCTTTACTAAGTGACATACATTGTGTTTTTTTCTACTGATATAGTGAGTAGTTTACAGGCATTATGTCCAAAGAGCATAGACCCTCAGGATTTAAAAAGTGTACGAGATGCAACTATAAAATGTCCATCACCGATGATCACTCCTTATGCGTGTACTGTTTAGGCGCCAAACACCTACAGGAGTCTTGCAGCGTGTGTCACGCTTTTTCCTCTAGGGTCCTCCAAGAGAGGAAGAATAAATTGATCTTCAAAGGGCTGATTAAACCCTCCTTCGAGGAGGCCTTATCTTCCTCTTCCTCTCCAGCCAAGAAAAAGAAATCGTCGGCTCCGACCAGTCCGTCGGAACCGACCAGTAAGAAATCTAGACAGGCTTCTCCATCGGCTCCATGGACTTCGGAGCCGAGGGCGGAACGGTCTGCCTCGATGCCTCCAGTCTCGACTCCTCTGGTTTCGGAGCCGATGGCTGGGGCTTCGAGAGGCGGGTCACCTTCATCAGCTCCACTGATTTTGGAGCCAATGAGGGTTGCCAGCTCAGACTCTTCCCCTTCGGCGCCGAAGCCCACCTCGACACCGAGGGAAATTGTTTTGGAATCTCCCTCGGCACCGATACTGGTCTAGTCTATTCGAAGCCGGTCCCCCAGTCCTTCGGAGCCGATGGAGAAGTCGGTTCGGACTCGGTCGGTCTCCTCCCGATCTTCCAAGATGTCGGATTCGGACATCGACAGGGTGCTCCTAAGACTGTTTCAGTCTCCTGTATTCCAGAAATTAGTTTCGGCTCCAGCCCATTTGGCTTCGGAGCCGATGGCCCACCCTGTGGTTCTGGTTCCTCCTCCAACAGCCTCGGCACCATTGGAGCCGGTGCTGGTGGAGCCGATGGAGGTTTTCGGGTCGGCCCCGACCCTTACTCCAACCCCGGCTCTCGAGTCGGAGTTCGGTACATGGACCTCCTCCGTCGGCCCTGGGGGGGACGCTTCGGGACCGATGTTTTCGGTTCCGAGCCTTCCTCTCGGTGCGTCGGCTGCGGGGGTACCGTCTACTGTTGTGGCCACGGGGGTTGGACCTTCCCAGGACTCTGGCGGTCTGGCCTTCAGGGCCATGAGGAGTGCTTTGACCAAATCTTCTTTGGCTACCTCCACGGTCTCACCAGCACCTTCCCTACACATGGAGACTGGGTCTTTGGTAGTCCCCCTGTCCCTAGACAGCGGAGCCCCGGGGCCTGAGGTCACCCCCAGTGGGGGTTCCCCCCCTCCTGGAGGTCCCTCTGAAGCTTCTTCCGAGGAACCCCCAAGGAAAAGACTGTGCAAGAGGAAGCACGTCGACTCCCCCGATGAGTCTCTCACGTCGGACACCGATCTTGATGATGCGGAGGGGTCCCCTAAGTCGTCCTCAGATGATGTCTCCTTTGCAGACATCTTGGAAGCCCTCAAACAACGAGGCGGCTAGCATTCCAAACCCCCTTCCGCTGACGAGTCGGTGTTCCTCAAGGCCTTCAGGGCTCAGCCCTCCGCTTCCTGGGTGTCTCTGCCCTTCGACGAGCTCCTAGATTTGATCTGTCGAAGGGTGTGGGGCCATCCAGACTCTGTGGAACCGGTGCCTGCTCGCCCAAATAAGTTCTTATCAGCACCACCAGAGAAGGAGTTTTTGACCAAAGGTGTGGCTGTAGATGCCTTGGTGGTGGCATCTGCTACCCAACAAGATGTAGCAGAGGCTTCAACGTCCATCCATCCTCCTAATAAGGAGTCTAGGAGCATGGATCGGTACGGGAAGCGCATCCTCAGTTCAGCGGCCTTTACCTTAAGGTCCCTGAACTATTTAACGCACTTCACTAGATTTCAGAGGGATCTGATCAAGGAGCTTTCAGATACCCTCTTGGGTAACCTACCTGAGCAGCTGGCCCAGACGGTTGGCTCTCAGTTGGCTACGCTGTCATCGATATCAAACTCGTCCATGAGGCTCATTTCATATGCAGCCGAGGCGAAGTAGAGCGCGGTATGGGTGTTGCTCTCGGAGGCAAGCCTGGCTCCGCCTGTGTCATTTTGCGGAAGCCTTTAAGTCTTCCTTTACCGACGATCCCTTTGATGGGTCCTCTTTGTTTAGACCCAAGGTAAAGGACACATTGACCCGCTGCGAGCAAGAAGGTAAGACTTTGACTGCCGTAGGGGCACGATTTTCCACTCCCTTTCAGCCTTATCCCAAGGCTAAAAGAGGAGGGAAAATGTGGTTCCGTAAATCCCAGAAGTCTTATCCCTCGCAGCAGGACGATCCCCCTTCTAGAGGCAGAGGAGGGGGAAATTTTTCTGGAAGACGCCGTCCCAGAGGCGGCAGAGGCCTCCGCAACACTGGAGACCGCGAGTCCTTTCGTGGCTCTTCAGCCTTCCACAATCCCTGAAGGATTGCCCGACTGTGCAGCTCTGGAACCAGTCGGGGGTCGTTTTTCGAGGCACCTAAAAGCCTGGGAAGGTATCACTCAGGACCGATGGGTGCTTCGAATCATCGCCGGAGGTTACACCATCCCTTTTTCACACACCCCCCACCGCCGTCCAAGAAAATCCCGGACCCGCCACCCAGTCAACTGGAAATCGCAGCCTTAGAAATCTCAAAGCTGCTTCAAAAAGGAGTCATCCAACCGGTCCCCACAGACCAGATCGGATTAGGGACTTACTCAAGATTCTTTTTGGTGCCAAAAAAGACCGGGGACTTGAGGCCCATTTTGGATCTCAGCATCCTAAATCGATCAGTCAAAAAGTCCAAGTTCCAAATGGTCACCTTGCAATCCATTCTCCCACTGCTGGAGAAAGGTGTTTGGATGTGCTCCATAGATCTCAAGGACGCCTATTACCACATCCTGGTAGATCAGGCGTCCAGGAGACATTTGCGCTTCAGCCTGGGAGACAGTCATTTTCAGTTCTGCGCACTGGCCTTTGGTCTCACCACAGCCCCCAGGGTGTTCACCAAATGTTTGGCGGTCGTGACTGCTCACCTGAGGAGTCTAGGATTCCAGGTGTTTCCGTATCTGGACGACTGGCTCCTAACTGCCACCTCCAGGCATCTACTATTGCAGAACCTACAAGCCACAATATCACTAGGCACTTCCCTTGGAATCACCTTCAATTGGCCAAAGTCTGTGTTGCTGCCATCTCAGCGCATAAGGTTCATTGGAGTAGAGATAGACTCAAACCGAATGCGGGTCTATCTTCCCACAGAAAGGATACAAACTATACAGGCTCAAGTCCAAGCCTTGCTTCTCAGATCCAAAGCTCCAGCCAGGATGGTCCTGCAGCTATTGGGCACTATGTCGGCCACTGTTCTACTAGTCCCCTTAGCAAGATTGCATATGAGAATTCTCCAGTGGCTCCTTTCGACACAGTGGTCCTTTCAGGATCTCCCTCTCAGTCACCTCATACGGATCACGGAAACCTGCAAACGGGACCTTCGCTGGTGGCTGGTGCCCTCCAATCTGGATCAGGGACGACCCTTTGTTCCACCTCCTCCTATGGCCACATTGACAACGGACGCCTCCCAGATGGGGTGGGGGGGCATTCCCTGGGCAGGTCAGTCCAAGGCAAATGGCATTCAGAAGAGAGTCTCCTTCATATCAACATTTTAGAAATGAGGGTGGTGTTTCTGTCTCTACAAGCCCTCCACGATTACCTCCCTCAGGGCGTAATTGCCGTTCACTCCGACAACATGTCAGTAGTCTGGTATCTGAACAAGCAGGGAGGGACCAGTTCCTACCCTCTTTGCAGAGAGGCCATGAGAGTTTGGGAATGCGCAGTGGTGACCAGACGTTTTCTGGTAGCAACTCATATCCCTGGCAAATCCAACGTGATAGCCGACAGACTGAGCAGAACTATCCTCTCTCCTCACGAGTGGTCTCTGAACGATGCAGTGACAACTCAGATCTTCAGCAGATGGGGAACTCCTTGTTGCGACCTTTTTGAAACCCCGCTGAACGCGAAGTGCAGAAAGTTCTTCTCTCTCACTCCAGCTCCGGGGGAGAGTCCTATGGACGCATTAGCCCATCCTTGGCCCACCGGCTTGCTATGCCTTCCTCCAGTCCCTCCTTCCCAGAGTGATCCAAAAGGTGTCTCACTTGGGGAGCAAAATGATTTTAGTTGCCCCTTACTGGCCTCGTCAGGTATGGTTCCCCTATCTACGGAAATATGCACTGGACGGTCCATGGTTCCTGGATCAGATCCCAGACCTATTAATTCATCAGTCGGGACAACTCCATCAGTCCCTTCACACTTTGAAGTTAACAGCTTGGCTCCTCCTCTTCCGACTATAGTCAGGAATCATACCTTAGACCCGAAGTCATACATATCTTATCCTCGGCCCACAAGTTTGCCACTAAGAAATTGTATACTAGCAAATGGAAGAGATTTGCTATTTGGGCTCAACTCCAGGGTCTGGATCCCATCACTGTTCCGGTATCGGAAGTCCTGAAATTTCTAACTTCCCTATTCAATCAAGGTTCTTCAGTCTCTACCATCAAGGTCCAATTGGCAGCTATTTCCAATTTTCATGAATCTATAAACCCACCTTTAATGAGCAACAGATTGTGTAAAACCTTCATGAAAGGTGCTGCGCTTTTACGATCTCCGATTTCTCATCCTGCTCCTCCGTGGGATCTCGATGTGGTGTTACGTGCCTTAACCTCCTCCCCCTTCGAACCGGCAGCAACATGTGATTTGAAATTTCTTTCTTGGAAAACTGCCTTTCTGGTCGCTATTACTTCTGCCAGAAGAGTTTCAGATCTTCAAGCTCTATCTGTAAAACCACCGTACCTGGTTTTTCACAAAGATAGAGTATCCCTCAGGCCTGATCCATCTTTTGTCCCTAAAGTTTGTTCCAGTTTTTGCCTGCAACAGTCATTAGAACTTCCAGTTTTCTTTCCAAAGTACTCAAACAAAACGGAATACATCTTCCACACATTGGATGTTCATAGGCAATTGCATTTTTATTTAGACAGGACCCAACAAACATGGAAAACAGATCAATTGTTTGTGTCCTTTTCGGATAATAAATTGGGCAAAGCCGTCACAAAGGTCACTGTTGCCAAATGGATCAGGGACTGTATTAGTCAGGCTTATTCCTCTTCTAATAAAGAGCTTACAACCTCTATCAAAGCTCACTCTACAAGAGCTATGGCTACTTCAATAGCATTCCATTCTAAACTTGCCATTAGTGACATTTGTGCTGCGGCTACATGGTCTTCCCCGCACACTTTCATTTCCCACTACAAATTGGATGTGGCATCTCGGGGGCGAGCTTCATTTGGTTCCACAGTGCTCAGGAGTGTTTTCCAGTGAGCCACCCAGGAATTAGCTGCTAGGGACGCTGTCCCATCAGTACAGAATGTAGGTGAGATAGGATCACATAACATCTTTTAGTTATGTACTTACCATAACTTTAGATGTTTGGGATCCATCTCGCCTACATTCCTAATAACCCACCCTCCTTGCCCCTGCCTTGGAGATCAGAAGAGATCGGACGGTCCGAATTCTATTGTTTCATCTTGAAACATCTGGCAATGTTATATAAATAGTTATGTGTGTGTGCATGAATGCGGACAAACAAGATCTGGGGGATTAGTGGTGGTGCATCCTGGGATAGAGAATAGCTCAGCCAATAAGAGGCTTCGCTCTATAGCATAGCGTGCCGAGTCGGAGCCGAGGATCGGCTCCGAGCCCATCAGTACAGAATGTAGGCGAGATGGATCCCAAACATCTAAAGTTATGGTAAGTACATAACTAAAAGTTAATTGTTCCCCTCTACTCGTCACTCATTAGACCCATTATAGAGTACAATGCTCCTTTTGATATGTACCTCACAAGACATCTACAACAACTGGAAAGGCCGCAGAAATACCTCACAAAGAGGATTACCAGCCTCAAACAGATGCCCTATGCAGACCGTCTCAAATAACTCCAGCTTTACTCCGTCGCATATTGCCTACTCAGAGGCAAGCTCTGCCTAACATACAAAGCTATGTCAAACCCAGAGCTGTTGGACATGCTCCACTTAAAGAAATCCAAATCCCTCTGAGCTACACGCTCTAGGGACCTAAACCTTGTCACTACAATAAACAGAACATGCTGGAGGGATAGATTCCTGTCCCAGAGACGTCCCATACTCTGGAACAAACTACCTATCTATATCAAACAAAGCTTCTTATTAGCACTCTTCAAGAAAAATTTTGATGATTGGATGGGAATTAGGAAATTCACCCTGGGGATCACCTCTGAGGCTGCGCTCGACGGGGGCAGAAGAAAATAATTTTCTTGCTTGGCGAAAGCCTGGGTACCTTTTTGTCTAGGCTTATATTAGGCCCTAGGGCCAATAGCCTAGCATCTACCTATGAACTATCCCTAACAATATAACAGAGCTTCCAAGTCATCAGTTTATGTATTGTCTTTTGTTTAGTCGCTTCCCCCATATCCTTAGCTGCCACACCAGAAACCTTTTTAATCTGTACTCCTAAGTACTTCATTTAATCATGTCCCCATAAATGTGGATATTGCTGAACCAGTTTGTGTGTGGGTACATAATTTACAGCTATTGCATTTGTTTTGGCTTCATTAATGTTGTATCCTGCAAAGATTTGAAACCGCTGCAAAATGTTCCACAACACTGAAATGCCCTTTTCTGTTTTCATCAGGTATAAAATAATATTATCTGCAAATAGTGCCAGCTTTTCTTGACTACCATACCAGTTATAGCTTTGAATTTCTGAGTCTCTTATTTTTTTGCCAGTGATTCTATATATAATACAAATAACAAAGGGAAAAGAGGACACCCCTGCCTGGTTCCTGTGCTCAAGCAGAAATTATCAGAGAGGAACCCACACACTTAAATTTTTGCCTCTGATCCCTAATATATCATCCTACCCAACCTTATAATTTTTTCAGGGAATGCAAATGCTTCCATTGCCCAGCTCATAAAGCCACAGCTTACTCTGCCAAATGCGTTCTCTGCATCAAGACCCACCGATAGCTTTCTCTGCATCAAGATCCATCAACAGCAGTGGCATTTTCTTACATTCAGCATCTGTCTGGATCATCAGTGTTCTATTAATGCTGTCAAATGTTTGTCTCCCCTCCACAAAACCACATTGTTCCATATCTGTCAAGCAATATTTAAAATTTGTTCCTATTTCTGGGCCTTTGTCCCCCATTATTTTAGGCTTTGTTCAGATCTCCTGTGCTAAACGTTTGAGAGGTATGAATACCTCAGTAAGCTATATGTGTCTTTCAGCAATTCTGTATGTATCTTTCAGCAACTGATCTACCAGTTCTACTTTACATGTAGTTGTAGTTTATAAATCATCTTCCAAATAGTCAACAAAATGGTATTTGTATATTCAGTATATACCTGAGGGAATAAAGAGTGCTGTCTGTGGTTCATTGATGACAACTTCTCTTTTAGCACCATGTAGTTTAGTTTAACTATACTCTGTTACTTATGTTGTCAGTGACTCCTGAATTCCTTCCCTGCTTCTGGCTCTGATGAAGTTCTTAGTGTAATAAAAGAACGAAAGCACTTAATATTATTTATTGGTGGTTTGGTAGTTTTCTTGACATTTGAGGAGCATTTTTGGTATGTATTTAGATTTCCCTCTTCTCATTTTATTAAATTATTCTACTGGTTTCTCATTTCGCATTGTATTTGAAATTTTTATTTTGCCCATCCCTCATAACCCATCCTTGACAGTCTCCTTTACTAGAGGTATATTTGCCCCATTGATAAGCTTTGTTTCCTTTTTGTATCATCAGTCTCCAATGCCTTATATTCTTGTAGGCCTTTCTATTTTCACCAAAAAAATGTCTCTTGTTCATCTTTAGCCAGACTGTTTGTCTTATCTTCCCTCATTTCTTTATGTTGATACATCATTTCATTTTCCTTCTCAGTCCACCCACAGTTTCCCCCACAACTGTTTCACTGCTCTAATTTCCATCTTCCTTCCTATATATCTGTGTTCCCTATCAGACTGGTCACCTTTCTGTGATCCCACATTTCGTTTCGTGTGGCTTGTTGCAAGATTGCTACAATTATGGCAAATCATATCATAGTATGGTCACTGTTCACCAGTGGCTTTCTTCTTTCACTTTCTGCTACTCAATTTACATTGGTTAAGAAAAGGTCAAAGTATTTCCCCTTACTGCCAGAGGGCCTCATTCTACTAAGTCCAACATTCACCCAAATATTATGTTTTTTTTGTTTTGTGCATAGCTCTTGCTTGTGGCTGCTTCCCTGTATACAAGGTCGGCCTTTGGTCAACTGGTGCCCTAGGTAAAAGGGCTCCACAGTGCCCCCTGCCACACCACCCGATGCCCCCATCCTGATCTACCTACACTATCCAGATTACTGGGAAAGGGGTCCTGCTAGAGTGGCTAGCTATGTCTGCATATTATTGTCTCCATTGTATTTGCAGAGAACCTAGTCATGGCTGCCTCCTGGCTTACTGCTAATGTATGGTCTAATATGTATCCAGAGATTCATCTTGTGGCTGTCACACAGTTTACTGCTGGTATATTGTAGTCCCCATTTTGTGTGTGTGTGTGTGTGTGTGTGTGTGTGTGTGTGTGTGTGTGTGTGTGTGTGTGTGTGTGTGTGTGCGTGCGTGCGTGCATGTGCGTGTGTCTGTGCAGATTCTACTTGTGGATGGCAACCTGTTTACAGCTAATATATTATAGCCGAGTCTATACAGTTAATCAAATGCACTATTCCACAAACACCTCTTCATCGAACTAAACTAAATTAAACTTAATCCAAACAACCCAGGGTAAACAACCACTTGGCCAATCCAGCGACCGCAACAAAAACAGCATTATTTAAAACCCACCCTGATGGGGGGTTGTGCCCTCCCCCCACCCCCTAACTAAATATACCAACTCCAAGATTGTACTACAGTGGGGAAAAGGGCAAATCCCTGATGATGGCCCACTATTTTTTCCCCTAGGGAAAACTTTGATAAAATGATTATTCTACAGAATAAGATTTAATTTAATTGGGTTTGACGAAGAGGTGTTCATGGAATAGTGCATTTGATTAACTGATAGGGACCTATTATAACCCCCAAATGTATGGTGCTGTTCTTCATCACCCAATGAATATTCCTTTTGACCTCCTCATCATCATCCTTCTTTTTTTCATACTATTTTGTTGCTTGATAGTACAAAATTTGATAGGTTAGTGTCTTTACTGTTTTCTACATTTGTGCAACATTCTCACCATGGAGAAAACTGCCCCACTGTTTAAAAGACTATTAAAAGTCTGATATGGGACTGGTTAATGCTGACATTACACGCTAATATTATACATGTTAATATTGTTAAAAACAAATTTCAAACATTGTAAATATTTTACAATGAAAATAAATTACATTGGTGCTGTTTCCTGATCATTTAAACTAAGTCTTTTCTTAGTTAGATGCCACACTTGAACAGAACCCCAGGGCCTTAATGCTTTATTTTTAACATTTTTCACTGTATTTCCACCTTAGCAGTTATAGCCAAGGTCTTCAACCTACTTAGATGTTCACTGATACATTTATACACATATTCATTAATATTCTGATATGTTTTTTGCACACAAACCTGATGAAGTATTTATTTGGTACAAAAGGGATTTTTTTAAAAGTGTTTCTGTTTATAACTTACTAATAATTTTTCTGATAGATGTCTAGTGGTAGATCTTTGTTTTTGTTAGTTAGTCATTTTGTTAGTGAGTTTGTTTCTTAATTAATAAAGTTTGGATTAGTAGGTTAGCCTTAATAAGATGTTCTTATATATTTTAATTTTTCTGTAGCTTTGTAGTTTCAGTTCTAAGGTGGCACAGTCTCAGTTTACACTATGATGTAAAGGGGAAGGGGGACTTGGATAAAGGAATGAATTTAATACTTTTATTGCCGTTAACAAATCTACCCTCTGTAACCACTCCCTTACTCCAAATAACCCGATTTTATATATAAATAATGAATGTTTTTGATGCTTTACATTTTACTCAACTAGGATCACATGTTTGTGTGTTTTAATAAAGGATATTCCATTTTTAACTCAGCTGTGGATTGCCTACTGTTTTATTATTTTGTAGTACATATTTTACAGTTCGATATTTATTAGTGAACTAGGTGCATAACATGTTTCAAGGAGTGTGCTTCACACCCTCCACACTGCAAAGTTTCTGCTTGGTTTGTTTTTGACCCAGTATAGGTTACATATTGGGTTTTCTGAGATTTCGAGGGATGCCACAGATTTTTCTTTTTGTGTTACTACCTTTCTGGCAGTACTGACTAAGTGCTTTACAGCTTTGAAAGCTGCCAAAACAATTAATGCTTTTTTCTGTAACTAGTAGTGCATAGAGCAGACAATGCTGTATGTACTACAAAGAATTATGATCACTGATCATAACCCATTAATGTTATGTTGTCCTATCTCGCCTTCGTTCTTACTTGGATGGGTTCGGAGCCACCAGCTGGAAGTCTCAAACTTGGCTTGTGGCAAGGTAGGTATCCCATGATGCAGTGGCGCAATTCCCCAGATCTCGTTTAAAGCTCTATGAGGTTGGATGTTCTCTTCTTGGCTGTGGCTAAGTTTTTTGTCTTTGCCTTTTAGAATTTTAAACTATTTAGAAATTAGAGATTAGTTAGTTTACTGAGTGCTGTGTCCTTTTTAAAGCTTAGCTTTAGTGTTTAGCTTAAGTTTAGCTCCATTTTCCGCTGTTGCATGCTACTTCTTGGGCATCGTTTTTCGGAAGCCTGTACTGTCTATCCCATAGTTTATCTTACTATAGTGGTGCTCTTTAAATTATTTATTAGCTTGTGTGTGTATTTCTTTTCAGTTAATTACTTAATTGGTTAGTTCATTAGCTTGTTTAAGTTAGAGAGCTAATTGCATGTTTTAGTTAGAGGGCTAGTAGTAGTAGTAGTGTATTGTGTCTGTACTTCTATTATAGCTTACTAGGTCCATTTAAATTAGAGGTCCTAGTGCTCATTTTAGTTAGAGCAAAGCTATTTCCATTTATATTCACTAAATGTGCTGTGTGTGTTAAATTAGCGTGCTAATATTTTTTCTAGAAGTGGTTCTTCTGTGTGACTTTAACTCAGTGTTTATAATAGTTATAGGACCTTTTTCATCCCTAACATGTCCAAAGAGACTAGGGCGAAAGAACATAAGGCTTCAGGCTTTAAGAAATGCCAAAACTTCACCCAAAAAATATGTCTATTACAGATGGACATAGCATTTGCGTTTATTGTTTAGGAGCTCTCCATTGCCAGGAAAATTGCACTTTCTGTCACTCTTTTAGCAGTCGTGTGTTGCAGGAGAGGAAAAATAAATTGATTGTCAAAGGGCTCTTAAAACTAACCTTTGAGGAAGCTTTACAGAGTTCTTCTTCTTCTTCATCCTCTTCTTCTTCTAAGAGGGACAAATCAACCAAAAGGCCTTCGCTTGTCTCTTCGGCTCAGTCAGAGCCTCCTCAAAAATTGTCAAAAATTTCTCAACCATCAACCTCCTCGGCTCCACAGGCTTCGGAACCAATGGAGATAATTATTATTGACAAAACTGATTCTTCGGCTCCAAGTTCTTCAGAATTGAAAGAAACTGTGTCTCTGGGCTGGTCCATCGAAATTCCACCGGTCTCCCGTACTTTTAGATCTCCTATTCTGGAGAGATCTCATTCACCAACTCTATCCTCCTGGTCCTCTAGGAGCCTATCTGATGATGACATGGAGCAGGTGGTGCGCAGACTATTGAAGTCGCTGGTGCTGGCAAAATTGTTCTCGGCTCTGACCCAACAGGTTTTGGAGCCTTCTAAGACTGTTACATCCACTATCGTTCCTCCTCCGAGCCAAGCTGGATCTTCGGAGTTGGAGTGACAATTACCATTTGCTGTAGACCCGTCGGTTCCGAGACCCCCTTGGGAGATTCCGGAACCGATCTCTGCTCTGACATCCAGTGCCATCCGGGTGTCTGGGAGCCAAAGTTCTCCGGTCGGCCTCAAGGGAACGCTTGGACCTGAGTTTCTTCAGTTCCGAGTCTACCCCTCAGTGCATCGGCTCAAGTGAGCTCAGCTCCTACATCAGCTTCGGAGCCAGTCTCCCTGGGGCCAGGGGTGTCCTCTGTTTCCTCACAACCAAGGGTATCCTCGGAACCAGTGGGTTATGCTTTGAAACTAATGAAGAGTGTGCTTTCCCCTCTATAGCTGTGCACAAGGATACTGGCATTCATCCCCCCAAAGCACCAGCTACTGTCTTGGCACCACCCCATTCACAGGACAGCAGAGGTTCAGAGCCTCAGGAACCCCCATTGGGTGATCCCCACTCTTCTGAGATCTCCCCAGAATATCCCTTTGAGGAGCCCCCTTGGAAGAGAACATGCAAGAGGAAGCATATAGACTCCCCTGATGACTCTGTCACCTCAGATACTGACCTTGAGGAGTCAGAAGGGTTCCCACGGTCGTCCTGTGAGGATATCTCCTTTGCAGATATCCTTGAGATCGTAAAACAGAGAGGTGGCTGGAACACATCACCCCTTCTGATGAGGAGTCGGTGTACCTGAAGGCTTTTGGATCTCAACCTTTAGCCTCCTGGGTGTCTCTGTCTTTTGATGAGCTAATGGAGTTAGTCAGTCAAAAGGCATGGGAGTCACTTGATATTATGGAACCAGTCCCTCGGAGGCCAATCAAGTTTTTATCAGCCAACACGGGAAAAGAATTCCTTACTAAAGGTGTGCCAGTCAATGCTATGGTGGTGGCAGCAGCTACTGAGAAGGCACTATCTGAAGCATCCTCATATGTCCATCCTCCGAACAAAGATTCTGGTACGATGGGCAGATATGGGAAGCATGTATTTTTGTCAGCGACTTTTACAGTCAGATCGCTGAACTACCTTACACATTTTACAAGGCTACAAAGAGATCTCCTCAAGAAGTTAGGCACTGTATAAGTTTCTTTGACTGCGGGGATGCCAGAAAAGGTCAACTCCCAGTTAGCTACCTTAAATTCCATCGTCAGCTCCTCCATGAGACTGATATCATATGCTGCGGATGGAGCGGGTAGGGCAGCAGGTTCAGGAGTTTCCCTAAGGAGACACTCCTGGATGCGCTTGTGTAATTTTGTAGAACCTTTCAAGTCTACCTTTACCAATGTCCCTTTTGATGGTTCCTCACTTTTTGGACATAAAGTTAAAGACAGTCACCAGATGTGAACAGGAAGGGAAAACACTCTCTGCCATTGGAGTATGTTTTTCCGTACCTTCAAGACCTTACCACAGAGGTCAGAAGGGTGGGAAAATGTGGTTCAAAAGATCCCTGGGAGCTTTCCAAGGCACAAGAGGTGACTCCTTCCCCAGGGGGAGAGAGGGGGAGGCAGCAATGGTAGACGTCATCCTAGAGGCAGAGGGGGTCCGCAAAACCAGGGTGACCATTATTCCTTTTGCAGACGTCCCTACCAGTGCTCCTGAAAGGAGGCCAGCCTGCTCTACTCTGGAGGCATTCAGGGGAATGTTTATCTTTGTACCCAGAAACCTGGCAAAATATCACAAAAGACAAGTAGGTACAAAGCATAATATCCAGAGCCTATTCCATTCCCTTTTCTCATCCTCTCCCACATATCAGAACAATCCCAGATGTTCCACCCAGTCTAAGAGAACAAGCAACTATAGAAATACAAAAGTTGCTAGACAAGAGTCATCCAAGAAGTCCCCTCAGACCAAATAGGATTCAGAACTTACTCAAGATTCTTTTTAGTGCCAAAAAGAACAGGGGACTGGAGATCTATATTGGATCTCAGCAAGCTAAACGAATCTGTCAAAAAGTCCAAGTTCTGAATGGTGACACTGCAGTCAATACTTCCTTTTTTAAGGAGAGGCAGTTGGTGTGCTTAATAGACCTCCAAGATGCGTACTACCACATAATAATGGACAAGGCATCAAGGAGCCCTTTACGCTTCCGGCTGGGAGCCAGTCATTATCAGATGTTCTTCGTTCCACATTGCTGCAGTCCTAACTATTGGGTAGTCCGCTGTCCAGTCGGCCCGAATACCAGAGTATATGGCTGACGGTTCCACTGGCATCACTGCGTCAGGGTACTCATGTGCTCGGCATATCCGTCATATCCTTGTCTTTTGCCGCATGGTCCGATGCAGAAGCAGTTTTGGCGAATGAGTGCAGGTTGGCGTTCTGAATTTTCTGAAGTCGGAGTTTCAGACCGAATCAGAGTTGGCTAAGTATCCCGTTGGGGAACATTTTGGTTTTTTCTTGCCTCAGTATTTAACCGCATGTCAGAAAAAGTGAATAACTGTATTTCTTGTGGGAAACAGATACCTCATAGGGATTACCATACCTTGTGTATACCTTGTTTAGGGCCTGAGCACGAAGTTGTTGGATGCCGCTCTTGTGCTAGGTTTAACAAACGCACTATTAAGAGAAGGTTAGACTGTGCCAGGTTAGTGTTTGGGAAGCGTTGCAATTATAAAATGCCGTCGGATGCTCCGGCGCCGCTTCGCCCAAGAAGCGCAAGGACAAAACAGCGCGAAGTTTGTTGATGAACCGACAGTCCCGGACGTCGGTTCTTTAGAAGGCTCAGTGGAGCCAGAGGTTTTGCCAGGAGTTTCTTTGGAGTCTCAGGCAGAGACTTTACTGTTACAGGATGTGCCTTCTCAGGAGGTAGGCCAGGCTGAGGGGCTTCTCAGGTATCTGTTCTTCCCTCTCTTCCCAAGGGAGTTAGAGCCTCTCCTTCTGTTTCCAAAACTTCTTTGAGAGGTAGGCCAAGTTTAGCTTCAGTGGGGGCTTCTCCTAGCACTTCAGGTTCTGTGCCTAAGAAACATATGCTTAAAATGGCAGAAGATTTGATTACTATGATTAGAGGTTCTATGCCCCCTCCTGATAAGAGGCCTAGGGTGGAACCTGAGTTTGATAGTTTTGAACAGTGTTCAGAGGCTTCTGAGTCTTCATGGAAGATTTGCAGGAGTATCCTCCTTATTCTGATTCTGATGTGGATGATTCCACTCCTACAGCTTCTCCTGAGGATTTCTCATTTTCAGAGACTCTGCATTCCATGAGGGAGCACTTTAAATGGGAAGGCCAGGATTACTCTGATTCCAGGAAAAGGCTTAGGAATTTTTGTTTTACCCCAGCATAGGCCCTTAGCTATACCTCCTGTGTTGAATGTGGTGGAAGATGTTTTGCAGAGGCTTCCCTGAACCCTGACTCTTTGCCTCCTGCTCCTGTTAAACCTGATAGGTACTATAGGGTGCCCGAAGCTCATAAGTATTTGTTTAAGAGTCCTAGGGCGGACCCAGAAACTGTTTCTCAGGGCCCTAAAGGTGTTAAGGCCTCTGTGGTTAAAAATCCTGTTCCCACTGATAAAGAGGCAAGGGCTTTGGATAGGTGGGGAAAGAAAGTGTATACTTCTTCCACTCTAGCCATGAGAGCGTTGAATTGTCAGTTTCACATGCTAAAATATCAAAATTATCTCCTTTCACAATTGAAATCTAAGGTGGATGCTTTGGCGGAAGGTATTGAGTGTAAAGAGTTGCTGGATTTAGTTCATGTGTCTGAACAAGTGGGTAAGCATTCTTTGCAATGTGGTTTTGATGCTGTACAGGCCTCCTCGAGGGTGGCTGCCACTAGTTCTGTTCTTCGCAGGCATGCCTGGTTGAGGGATCAGAATTTAGCTGAGCATGTTAAGACAAGGATTTTGGATGCTCCTTTACAGTCTGATGTGTTGTTTGGTTCGCCTGTGGAAGCAGTTTTAAAGAAAATGGAGGACAAAGCTAAGTCTATGCAAACTGTTAAAGATTTCTGCAGGTGCAGCCACCGAAGTTTAGTAGAAATTGGCCTGCTAAGGGGTGGACATATCCTGCTTATGATTCCCAGTCTAGGGGTAGGTCTAGACGTGGTAGGGGCAGAGCTCAAGGTTCTTTTAGGCCTAGAACAGGGAGTTCACCTGCTCAGACTTCTGGTGAGGGCAGGGGTCAGTCCTTTCGTAAACAGACCCAATGACCTGCCTTTTCAGCTGCCAGTAGATTCTCGTCTGGCAGCTCCTTTGGGAGGAAGACTGTCTCTTTTCAAAGAAAATTGGGATTTAATTACTCAAGACAGATGGGTGTTGGATATCATTCACCACGGTTACAGGTTTTATTTCCATACATTGCCCCCTTTCAAAGGCATGCCAGACGTTCCTCCTCCACAAAGAAAAGAGGCTCACAAGCAAATTTCTCAGTTACTCCAGATGGGGACCATTCAGCCAGTCACTGTATCAGAAAGGGGCCTAGGATTTTATTCTCGCCTGTTCCTAGTACCAAAGAAGGGAACACGTGGAGACCAATTTTGGATTTATCTCTCCTCAACACTTATCTGGACATTCCCAAGTTCAAGATGTTGACGTTACAACAGCTTTTACCTCTGCTGGGCAAAGATCACTGGATGGTAACTTTAGATCTCAAGGAAGCTTACCTTCATGTGCCTATAAGGCTAAGTTGCAGGAAGTATCTGCGGTTTCGAGCTGGAAATTCTCATTATCAGTTCTCTGCATTGCCCTTTGGCTTATCTACTGCGCCCAGAGTATTCACAAAGGTTCTGGCTCCAGTGATAGCTTACTTCAGGCTACAAGGAATTCAAATCTATCCTTACTTGGACGACTGCCTGATTCTGGCTCAAGAAAAGGAAGACCTTCTACAGCATCTGGAATATGTTATAGCAGTGCTAAGATGCCTAGGGTATTCTGTGAACGAAATAAAGTCCAGTCTAGTACCCTCTCAAGACATGTGCTTTCTGGGTGTGAGACTGAATACAGCGCCCAGATGGCCTTTTAACCCCGGACAAACAAAAGAGTCTATCCCTTTACTTCCATCAACTATCTCATCAGTCCGTGCTGACTGCAAGGACAGTCCTTCAAGCATTAGGGTTCATGGCATCTTGTATTCTGGTGCTTCCCAATGCCAAACTGCATATGAGGAAGCTGCAATGGTATCTCAAAATGTATGGACACAGCACTGCCAGGATTTGGACACTGTCATTCAAATAATACCTTGCCTTCAAAAGAATTTTTGTGGTGGGCTCAGGAATGTCACCTAAACAAGGGACTCTCTGTGACCCGGCCAGAGGCGAGTCAGATTTTAACGACAGATGCCTCGGACATTGCTTGGGAGCTCATCTAAATGGAAAGTGGATACAAGACAAGTGGCCTGCCAGACTACAGCATCTACATATCAACATGAAGGAGATGTTAGCAGTCCAGTTTGCATTAATGGCTTTCAAGGAGTTACTTCTTCCAGGGCAGGTGTTGATTCTAACAGACAACACAACTGTCATGTGGTACATCAACAAACAAGGGGAACACATTCTTATCCTCTATGCAGGCAAGCAATGATTTTATGGGAGACTGCGCTCAGCTTGCAACTAACTCTTCAGGCAAGGTTTCTGCCGAGCACAGAACTCCTTAGCAGATGTGTTAAGCAGACAAATCATGGATCCCCACGAGTGGAAACTGGATCTTCATGTATTTCAGAAATTGACAGTGTCATGGGGAACTCCAGACATAGATCTGTTAAGCTTCTCCACTAAACCACCAGCTGCCAAAGTTTTGCACAAAGGGTTTCATCACACAGCTTGGAAAGTGGATGCTCTTTCTTTCAGTTGGAAAAATCTTCATGTGTATGCCTTTCCACCTCTGCCTCTTCTTCCAAAGGTGCTCTTAAAGGTCAGACAAGACAAGCCAAGGATGATTTTAATAGCTCCAGATTGGCCTCGGCAACACTGGTACCCACTACTGAGGAGTCTGGTAAGGAAGCCTCCATGGCCTTTACCTTTGATTCCACATCTGTTATCTCAGAAGGACGGTCATCTGCTCAATGTCAAGCTTCACTCACTTCATCTAACAGCCTGGCATATTCTGTGTTGAAACACAGCAGGTCTCAACTTCCTCAACAAGTTTTAAATGTGATTATGGAAGCTAGAAGACCTAGTACAAGGAAAGTGTACGCAGAAAAATGGAAGAGGTTTTATTTTGGAGTACAGCAAAGAATTTGGAGATTTCTGAGCCTAATTTGAATGTGGCTCTTCAATATCTTACTGAGTTATTGGACAAAGGTTTGTCCTTCTCTTCCATTAAGATTCATGCTGCAGCAATTTCAGCTCACTATGATTGTGACCCACCATTGTTTTCGCATCCTTTGTTCAAGCAGTTTCTTAGAGGGGCAAAGAATATAAGACCCCCGTAGAGCTCCTACTCCTGCTTGGGATCTCAATTTTGTGTTGGAAAAACTTACTCTACAACCTTTTGAGCCTGCGGCTACTGCTGAATTGAAATACTTGTCATGGAAGACTGCTTTTCTGTTGGCTATTACTTCTGCAAGAAGGGTGTCTGAGTTGCAGGCCCTTATGGCAGTAGAGCCCTTTTGATTTTCCATAAGGATAGGGTATCATTACATTACTAATCCTTCCTTTATGCCTAAGGTGGTTTCTAGTGTGGCTTTAAACCAAACTATTCATTTGCCTACTTTTATGCAGACCCCCAAAATAAAGGGAAAAGATTTTGCACACTTTAGATGTACATAGGCAATTCGTTATTATTTAAGCAGGACTAAGGATTTTAGGCAGTCTCAGCAGTTGTTTGTTTCTTTTGCTTTGAGTTAGAGGGCAAGCCTGTGTCAAAACAAACTATTTCTAGGTGGATTGGGTTTTGCATTGCATTTTGTTATTCCCATCATGGCAAGGAGATTCCAGCTGGGATTAGGCCTCATTCCACTAGGGCTACTGCCACTTCAACAGCATTTCTAAGGGGTGGCAACTAAGGACATTTTGGAGGCAGCTACTTGGAGTTCAGTGCATACTTTCTCTAAGCATTATCACCTTCCTCTCTACTCTAAGTCTAGGGCTGGTTTTGCCACAGCTATTTTGCAAGGCATGTTGTCAGCTCCTGCTTCTTTATGATTTGCCAGCCTCCCTTACCTCTGCTTTGGGATTCTACCCAATAGTTAGGACTGCAGCAATGTGGAGCGAAGAACATAGTACAGTTTTGTACCTACCATAAATGTAGATGTTCGAGGGCCACTCATGATTCCTTTCCTCCTTCCCTCAGTGTTTAGGAGGTGGCTCTACTCTGGAGGCAGTCAGGATGTTTATTTTTGTATATATTTGGCAAAATATCACAAAGACAATTGTACATATTTCTGGTGAAGCTATATTGGGCCTTTTCTCATCCTCTCCCACATATCAGAACAATCCCAGATGTTCCACCCAGTCTAGGGGAACAAGCAACTATAGAAATACAAAAGTTGCTAGACAAAAGAGTCATCCAGCAAGTCCCCTCAGACCAAATAGGATTCGAAACTTACTCAAGATTCTTTTTAGTGCCAAAAAGAACAGGGGATTAGAGACCTATATTGGATCTCAGCAAGCTAAACGAATCTGTCAAAAAGTCCAAGTTCTGAATGGTGACACTGCAGTCAATACTTCCCTTTTTAGGGAGAGGCAGTTGGTGTGCTTAATAGACCTCCAAGATGCGTACTACCACATAATAATGGACAAGGCATCAAGGAGCCCCCAGTCATTATCAGTTCTGAGCTCTGCCCTTTTGGTCTCTGCCCTTTGGTCTCACTACAGCCCCCAGAGTGTTCACCAAATGCATGGCAGTAGTAACGTTTCACTTGAGACATCTGGGATTCCAAGTGTTTCCATATCTGGATGACTGGTTCCTAACTGCCACCACCAAGCATCTACTGCAACAAGCCAGGGATGCTACACTGGAAACATGTGCTCAGTTAGGCATAACAGTCAAGTTGCCTTGTCAACATATTACTTTCATAGGCGCTAACCTAGACACCATTTCTATGATGGCACATCTTACGCCCAACAGAATTTCTGCCCTCAGACAGTAATACAACAACTTCTACGCAAGAACAAAGTCAAAGCAAAGGTAGTAGGTAGTTCTAAAACTTCTTGGAACCATGGCTTTAACCATAACTCTACTTCTTCTGGCCAGGATGCATATGAGAATCCTTCAAGCTCTCCTGTTTTCTCAGTGCTCACTACAAGAACTTCCCATGTGCCATCTTATCAGAATAACAGAATCATACAAGAGTGATGTACGGTGGTGGATTCAGTCCAATCACATGACTATCGGAAGACCATTTATACCACAGCTACCTGTTGCTACAGTAACCACAGACGCTTCCCAGATTAAGGGGGGGGGCATTATCTGGGAAGGACAGTCCAAGGCACATGGCAGGAACACTAAGCCCATTTGCATATCAATGTTCTAGAGATGAGATCAGTGTTTCTAGCATTACAGGCACTCCAAGACTCTCTTCCACTAGGGACAATTGCAATCAGTCAGACAATATGTCGGTGGTATGGTACATAAACAAACAATGCTGAACCAGGTCCTATCCACTTTGTCAAGAGGCTCTGAGAGTTTGGCAATGGGCAATCTCTTCCCAATGCTTTCTAGTAGCAACGCACATCCCGGGGAAATCCAACGTGATAGCGGACAAGCTAAGCAGGGCAATATTGATGCCTCACAAGTGGTCTCTAAACCAGAGCATAGCAGAACAGATTTTCCTGAAATGGGGCCAGCCTTGCTGTGACCTCTTTGCCACCCTCATCAATGCCAAATGCAGCAACTGCTTTGCCCTAATTCCCCTCTGGGGGAGACACCAAGAGACGCACTTGATTACGATTGGCCCTCGGGACTTCTTTATGTCTTTCCCCTGTTTTCCCTCATACCCAAAGTCATTCAGAAAGCAAAATAGTTGGGAAGCAGGCCAATTCAAATTGCTCCATATTGGCCTCATTAGATATGGTTCCCCTTCCTCTGGCCTCATCTGCAGGAGAAGCCGTGGGTTCTGGACCCAGTTCCAGATCTTCTGACACATATGTCAGGAACACTTTATCCTTCTCTCCACACTCTCAACTTGACAGCATGGCTGCTCCACTGCCCAACTTGGTCAGGCTTCAAAACTTCACTCCAGCAGTCAAACACATATCCTTTCCTAAAGATTCTACTAGAAAACTATATACTAGCAAATGGAAGAGGTTCTCCCACTGGGCACAAACTAGAAACATTGACCCATTTTCTGCTCCATTTCAATCAATTTTAAAATTTCTTGCAGAACTCTTCCAGCAAGGCTCAGCTGCAATGACTATTAGACTTCAGATGGCTGTAATCTTGAATTTCCACATTGGTGAGCATACTCCTATCCTAATTTCACACAGGTTGTGTAGAGAATTTTTAAAAGGCACTTCCTTACTGAGACCTCCTTTTAAAAAAACACTCTCTCCTTGGGTTTTAAATTTTGTCCTGTCTCAACTAACATTGCCACCGTTCAAGTACTCTTCATCTTGTGACCTCAAATTTCTTTCCTGGAAGACCATCCTTCTAGTAGCTGTAACATCTGCAAGAAGAGTCTCAGAGGTGCAGGCACTGTTATTCAGACCACCGTATCTGATTTTCCTTAAGGATAGGGTACTGCTATGAACTAATCTGTCCTTTATACCTAAGGTTTACTCTCAATCCAATGTAAATCAATCTATTGAGCTTCCAGTGTTTTTCCCAATAATAGCAACAAGGCAGAGTATAAACACCACCAACTGGACATGCATAGACAGCTCAGATTCTGTTTGCATAGAACTAAAGATTTCAGGAAATCCGACCAATTATTCATCTCTTTCTCTGAGGCAGAAAAGGGTATATCACTGTCTAAAGTTACCCTTTCTAATTGGCTTTCAAGTTGTATCACCTTTATATACACCTAATAAACAAATAACACACTGTGAAGAGGATGAACTAAAGCACCGGACAGCCGATAAATCAAACCAGAGTTTATTACACAAAAAATGGAACGTTAAACGTTTGAACAATCACCACGTTTTTCATCATAAAAACAACAGACTTCATCAGACAAATCAATTAATTATTGACCCATATTTATATGCTAGCAAAACATTTAAAACGTCCAATGACAAGTGAGGAAAATGCCTTCTCATGAATATGTATGAATAAAAACCACACTCCTTCCTTTGTAAAACATGAATAATAGAATAGAATTTAATTAAATACAATATAGTATAATATAAAAACAATGTTACTACAACTTCATAAATCTGAAGGTAGTAACATATGACAACATGTAAATTATAAAAAACATATATTCATTTTATAAGCAAATATCTATATATGTATTTGTAGAACCTGAAATGGAACTTGAATCTACAGAACAATGCTTCCATCCAGTGGTCAAAATGCTTAATTACAACAGTGTATTCCTAAAACTTTCTATGGATCCTGTTAAACAAATGTGGCAATATCTAAATCACATGAAGTCAAATGATCGTTGTAAATAATAAATAAGTGAAAAAATGAAGAGATCCATGCGTGCTGACGACATGAATAATATATTAAATATTTTAAATATTTATAAAAATATGAATAGCAATATAAATATAAATATGTGAATATATAAAAAATATAAATAATGTATGTAATAAATGTATATAATAAATATAACATAATAAAATCTTCCGTGAAAATATATATATCTAAAATGACATTGATCAAATTTAATGAATACATTAATTCCATGTTAAATATGTTAATATTATATATTATACATTGTGTATTGTTTATATAAATAATATAAAATATCTACTAAAAAACGGGATAATAACAAACCTGCTTCGAACGTGTGCAAGTTGTAAAGAATCATGTTCATCATAAATGGTGAAAGTAGATGCAGAAATGTTTACAATCTCGCTGCTCTCAATTTTAATACTGGAGCAAGGGAAATATTGTCATTTAAACCTGAGAATTTATTTGCCTCTAAAATAATCTGCCAGTATAATTCCCGGTATTCGATATGTGTTTCCCATAAGCCCCCTCTCTCATCTCTCTTAATTTCTTCGATAATGAAAAATTTGTATTTTGCTAAAGGGCAAATAGCAGTGTGTCTGTATAAAGCATTGCTTTCCTTTTTATTTCTGATATCATTCATGTGCTCATAAACCCTCCTTTTTATTTTTCTCTCCATCTTACCAATATAAAAAGCAGAGCATACCTCACAAGTTGCAATATATATTACTCTGAATGAATCACAGTTACTATATATCTTGCCTGCGATTTCTTTCCCCCTTGCTTCAGTAAAAATACTATGCTTATTAGCCATCCATGAGCATTGTGCACACATCCCGCAGGGATGAGTACCTCCTATTTTAGTAGTTGTCTTATTCCCTTTGTTTTGAACTGTCAACCAGTCTTTAATGTTTCGTCCCCTCCTAAAAATAATATTCAAGGGTTCCTTTTGTTTTTTTAAAACTGAGGTCTGTAATGTTAACAAATTCAACCCATTCACTACTAAACACTTGTTTAATTATCCCCGCATCCCCGTTGAAATCTGTTATAAAGGCTTGACTATATGTTTTTTCTTTTTCTTTTTCATTTCTTATTCCTGTAGAGTCAGCAGTCCTAGATTATTCGTAAATCGAAAATCCTTTATTCAAAATAAGTGCAAATCTGTTTTTTTCTCCCTTTGATAACTTCCTCTTTAATATTATTACAAAATTCAAAGGGGTACCCTCTATCCAGGAACATCTGAATCAAAAATTCACTTTCATCAGCAAAATCTTGTTCGTTTGAAGTCATTCTAGAAATTCTGACTAACTGGCCTTTCACTATACTTTTCTTTCTCCAATAATAGAAATTTACCATTCAGAATTAAAGTTCACTCAACCAGAGCATTAGCAACATCCTCTGCTCTCCAGGCCAGAATGCCTGTGGATGATATTTGTGCTGCCGCTATGTGGGCTAATCCTCACAACGTTTATCACTCATTATAGTTGATTTGGCCTCCAGGGACAGGGCCTCCTTTGGTTCTACTGTGCTCAAAGGTGTACTCCCGTGAGCCACCCGGGAAAAGATGCTAGGGACGCTGTCCCATCCAAGTAAGAATGAAGGCAAGATAGGGCAACATAACATAAAGAAGTTATGTACTCACCATACCGTTCCATTTTCATTGTCCATCTCGCCATTCATTCTTACGACCTTTCCCATCTTCCCCCATCCAAGGACTCCCAAAGGACCTGGTGGAGACTTTTCCTCTTATACATGAGCTCCTTTGTCTCTCTTTGTTTTTTTCCTTGACCTGGTGTCATGTCATTATATTAGTCCTTGTTACTATTAGCAGCAAACAAGATGTGGGGAATTGCACCACTGCATCATGGAATACCTTCCTTGCCCCAAGCCAAGTTTGAGACTTCCAGCTGGTGTATTCAGCTGAGTCATAGCCAAGGATCGGCTCCGAACCCATCCAAGTAAGAATGAATTGTGAGATGGACAATGAACATGGAAAGTTATGGTGAGTACATAACTTCTTTTTATGTGTTTGCAACATGGATGGCGAGATTCAGCTCTTGAGCTTAGCTCTCGAGGTGAATTTATTGGCATCAATGTTGAGAACGCATAATCAGGTTATAATCAGTGACCCACTCATAATTCTCTGTGTTTGTTTTTGCTAAGTCTGAAATTTTTATTTGGCATAACTTATTTTCATTATCCCAACACAAGTGCAACTAAAACTTATAAGACTAAAACTGTGCAACATAATTATAAAGATTTCTAAGTAGCCATTCAACCTCATAACATAATAACATAATAATAAGTAAGTAGAAGACGTGTACATGCAAATGCTTTAAAATATTCATTTCACAGACAAAATGAACTGTAAATGACCTTTATTTAGAAGCCCATTACTCGCAAATGTAGTTATACCACCTGTCTGCTTTATGACATAGAAGGTTTGGCCCTCACTGCACCCAATATGAGTTGATTTGAATATTCCTGGAGGAGCTATATGGTGAGGGATAGGACTGATCAGTTCATCCATCCTGGGGTGAGGATATTGACAAAGTTCTACTGAAAGCGATCCCACCTGGGGGGAGGTCTAGGAATTCAGCAGTTGCAGCTGGGGATTGTAAGGAGTATGATCCCACCAAAGATTGGACTCACACTTTAGCTAGAATCACAAGTGGGTAGAATCACAGCTGGAATCGCAAAACTGTGGACGCATACACTTTCCTATGGTGTAGTACAGCGGACATTGCATTTTCCATCCAGCAGGTGAAGTTATTAGCAGCATAAAAAAATATTCCAAACAAATACTAGTGGATAATGGCTGCTTTCCCTGGATCTTTCTCCCTTCTCTTGGTCTCTTAGGATGTGGATGCTCAGGAGAACTGTATAAGACAATATGTCATGGTGGGGGCAAAACACTGGCAAAGAAATGAAAACAAAAATAAAAATATGTCTAATTAGCAGCTTTTTGATTGCATTCTTAACCTACTACCTTAAAGAGTAAATCATTCAGGAAGGAGTACATGAGGACTGTAATAGACAGTGTACTTCACTCCAGAGAGTAAGCTTTAATCTTGAGACTGTCATGCAGTCTGGCATGTCACTATGTTTTTTCTTTCTTTGTACAATAAGTAAAAAAAATACAAATCTCTGCACTGTAGTGTTGTCCACTTATTTGCTTGTTTGTTTATTTATTTTGTTATATATATTTGTATTTGTTAACCAGAGTAAAACACTGATTATATTAGACCAATTTCAAATTCAGCCTGGATGATTATAAAAAAAACAGAAATTTACAGTTTTGATTATCACAGCAGAACATTTTAGATAATATATATAAAAAAACAAATATCAGACAAAGAAGTGTTACACAATATGTACAAGCTGATGAGTTAGTTAACTAATAATTTCTTGATTCACAGTTTCTTTAACCATGTGTTATCTTACGTATACTCTAAGAAGAAACTAAAAAGGAGAGGTAGTGAGGTTGAAGAATTAGTAATATTGCCTGTGGTGAAGGACTTTCAATTAGCTTGTTTGAAAAGATGTGCTTTCAAGTTAAACTTAAACATCCAACTACTATCTTCTAAGTAAATTCATTGAAGTCGTACAGGAGCAAAAAATAAATAAATACAAATCAGTGGAATGTCTTCTGTTAACTTGGCAGTAATGTCAGCATTGCTATTATCTACTAGAAATAATTAGTAGAGGGTATTGTGGGGGCTTTTCCTACCACAGCTACCTGAATTAATGATTATTAATATGTCCAGGAATAGAAATCTTGAAGTAAGTAGAAGATGGTAAAACATAATTTATTACCTTACAGTTTTAATGTATGCAGTTTTGCTTGTTAGAATTTAGAGGAATTTTTCAGAATATGGTTTTCATCCAATATAGCCATACATCTCAATCTCTTAATGCAAGAAATCTGAACAAAGGCTAAAATAATGGGGGGAACAAAGGTCCAAAAATAGGAACAGATTTTTTTTTTAAATCTTGCTCTGATAAACTTAGAAAGTTGCTAAAATAACAGGAGTTGTGTTACCATTCATTTCCTGAAGGATATAAAGCCTTAAATTGAAATGTATGTTCTTATTTAGTGACTTCAATCCTCTTTGATTCACAGAAAACCAAAAATCTTATGAGGAACAGACCAAAAATTATGAGGCAAAAATCTGGACATTCTGTGAAAATCTGGACAGTTAAGAGGTATGGAGACAGTATATAGTGAAACTTATTTCAGGAAATACTTCCGTATTTCCCAATTAATTATTAAGGGAATATCTTCAGAAACCGAAGTAGTCATTCTACCCATGTATTCTTCCATTATCAGATCCATAATCAAATACAATACATCCTTTGGTATGTTTAAATCCTAGCATATTGCTCAACTGGAAATGCTTCAAAGATTTCTAAGCCCTCCCAAAACAAGAAAGGTATTGAATCCTTTGAACATTCCAAAAGATTAACACAACTTTCCTTATATTCAGTAGCCTACTGGCATATGTGCAGGTGGACGCGTAGCTAGCTTGTGGTGAAGGGGGCAACCTAGTGCAATGCAGACATTCAGAAATGAATGCTGGTATTGTATTTGCTCTCATAACTGTAGCATCTGCTTGTTACAAATGTAGCAAGCAAGTTGTTACAATTTAAAAATGTAGAAGCTTTTCTGTCTGTGTTTTTGAGTCTGATATGAGGATTGAAGTGAAGAGAATGAAAGTAGATATGCCTCAACTAGTGCAATTGGGAACAAATCTTTTTCTTTTTTTTTTCTCCTGAACAAAAAGTTGAGGGGGACACCAGATTAGGGTATGGCACTGTGTGCCAAAATTGCTAGCTACACATCTGTACGTAGGTTTATAAATGTCTACATTCTGAACATGGTATATGTTACATTTATTATATTTTGTTTTAACCATTTTTCATTGCTGGCCCCAACTTGGCTTCTAATGGGCTGTGAGGAATAAGGCAGAGCTTTGGCTTAGCCCTGGCTTGGCTCTTCTTCAGAAATCCCGGCTTGACCACCTCTAGCATATATTACCATTTACATCTGTGTAAAAAAGATTTTGCATAGAATTTGCTTATTCCAATTCTCCAGTACGATGGTGTTAGATTACTTAAAATAATTTCGGCCATGTTGCATAAATTTTGCTTATTAAAAGGCAGTTATAGCTTTGTCTTATGTGGTTTAAGAAATGCTTGCTAAAGTTGAAGGAGAGCAGTGTTCTTAAAGTCTCAACAGTTACACGGTATGATCAAATGGTGATCCATTCCAGTAAATTAATGCATTCAGGAATGCATTAATTTTGTGGTGCACCTCCCCTACAGATGAGAAGGGAAAATAAGGCTATGGCTCTAAAACCTGCCTCGCTGTTTTTAAGGATGGCTAATCTTTATAGAGAGGGAGCTATTTCTGCCATTTTAGAATTTGATCTGAAGGCCAGAATGGCCTAGAAGATTTTCCTTTGTGGTAGTTCAGTTTTATACTTGTTGCTATTGTCTGCAGTGTGTTACAAAGCTCACATCTATAACTCAGCTATAAGTGCATAAATGGAAAAAAATATGGATTATGAGACTACTGTTTGATATGGCACCTATAACATTTGCCATAAAATTCTTTGCTTAACAGAGATTGGCAGGATACAGGATCAGACAGGAGTCATGTGCTAGTGAGAAGATGACTCCATTGAAGAAAACAACGACTCAATTTCAATGGTAGGATTACCTTTTGCTGGTGGTACTGCAACCTGGAGTTAGAATTAATTGATAATAAAGGTATGGAAATTAGCTCCTTGCAGAGTAGTGCAGGAGGATTTGTACTTACAGAAAATACAGTTTAATGTTGGTTTTGAGTACTAATGGAACAGCCAGTAACACAACGTTCTGTTTGCTGGAGTCATCTTTGTATTAATGACATATATCCATTTAGGTTTTATTCCTTGCAGTGAGATGGTTCCCAGGTTCATAGATGTTTACTAGGCTAATGATCACAAGGGCCTTGTTAAGCCTAGCCATGGATCCCAAATCTCTGACAAGTTCTGATACCCTTGATAAGTGTAACAGGGGCCTGGGAGATGAACCATTTACTGGTTGCCTGTGTTCATTAGAGACACAGGTACCAAACCAGGGCTGAATTTCGGGTTCCCCATCCAATTGTCCATCTTTAGAGGGGGTATTTCTAAATGTTATAAAGTGTAGATGGTCCTTGGGGGAGACATCAATTGCTTATTTAATGGTACTTCTGCCCCACAGAAGGTAATGTAGCAGTTTCACTCATTCATTCAATTACTGAGGTCCATGCTAATATTGCCTGTAAAATTTGCTACTTCTAGGATAATGAAACAGATGATTCTTAATTATTTAAATTTTATAAATACATATTTAAAACTTCTAACACTACTAAACTGATTTATAGGTTTATACTTAATAACTAAGAATATTGTCTTTTCTTCACTAAGATTGTATCCAAAAAGCCTTGCAAAGCTGTTTAGGATAGGCCACGCTTCCTCTAGTGATTGTATTCAGAGGAATGCTATTAAGAATATGCAAAATTACAAAATTTTGGTTTCTATATTGACAGCCCACAGTGACTCTGTTGACTTCAAGTTTAACAGGGTGCTGCGGGGCGAATAATTAATTAAAATTAATTAAACCTTGTAAAGCACTTAGGCTGTGGAAACAGTGTGTGTGTGTGTGTGTGTGTGTGTGTGTGTGTGTGTGTGTGTGTGTGTGTGTATGTGTATCTTTATGTCTGTGGAGTAGTTATCCAGACTTGTTGTGGCCAGTGCACAACTGTGCTCAGTGTCAGAGCTGCTACTGCTCACCATACAGTGCCCACATTTAAGGAATGAGAATTATGTATTTATTTATTGCTTGTTTCCTAACTAGGTGAGTGGGCTAGAGCAAGACCTTTTTCATCCACAACCCATATGTAAAGACAGACAACAATAACAGAGACATATAATGACCATTTGAACAAAACAGTGAATAATTTTCACATGCAAAGTAGAATGAACCACTGTTGTTAGCAATAGAAAAGGAAATATAATTTAAAAAAATAGGCAAATTTAGTACTTTTTACATAAGACTTGAGGTATTGGTTACAACTATATAATCTGTTATTCAGTCTTTCCAGTGCATGTACATGTATATTCCAGTGTTAAGTGAGTTTATGATCATCTATAGCTGTAATGTCATTAGGTAGTAAGTTCCATATGGCTGTGGCAAATTTATGGAAGGATTGCTCACAGATACCTAGGAAAAATTGAGATCTATTTAATTTAAATGAAATGTAACTTCTAAGGCATTAAGTTAAATATTAATACAAAAAACCAGGAGTACAAGGCGACAGAACAGTATCATCATAGACTGATCTCCATACTGAACCAAAACGCACAGCAAGCAGTATACACTTCACCAGGCTGAGCCAAAGCACAGAATAGGCGGTTTTCACTTCACCGATTAACAAATACAGTCTCATATAAGTAGGCTCAAAGCAATCCTCATACGATGCAAAAAATGTAGATTTATTTGACAAATGAATAAAATGGCAAGCGCTTTCACCCGACTGGGCTTCTTCAAGCCAATATAAAACAACACTTTTGAAACAAACTATTTATGCTGTGAAAAGTTGACATCATTTCCTATTCCCAATCAGTCAACAGTTAAAAATTAAAGAGCAAGTAGTTCTTGTTCATTGCATAATCATTGTTAAACATCATGAACTTTATAAAACTAATCCAATGTCTCTAAAAATGTATTTAAAAACATAACTAAACTAAAAATACATATCAATATTATTAAAATACATAGATAATGCAAACCTGCCATAAACAAAATGACATATTATATATTAAAACTAAATCCTAATTCGCCTGCCTTTTAGCATAGGTCTAACAGGTACTCTTATCGGGTGATGTGATCAATTTTACTGTACAGTGTGAGGCTAAATGGATTGTTAGGTAAAGGGCAGATAAGGAGCCAGGCTTGAACGATAGAGTACCTGTTAGACCTATGCTAAAAGGCAGACAAATTAGGATTTAGTTTTAATATATAATATGTAATTTTGTTTATGGCAGGTTTGCATTATCTATGTATTTTAATAATATTGATATGTATTTTTAGTTTAGTTATGTTTTTAAATACATTTTTAGAGACATTGGATTAGTTTTATAAAGTTCATGATGTTTAACAATGAATGTGAGAGTGTTCAATCTCGCCTTTGTTCTTACACATGGGTTCGGAGCCGATCCTCGGCTCCGTGCCGGCCGACTGCAAGCTCTGCATCGAGAAGAAGCTCGAGGACATCTAATACCCACAATCCCCCTCTGCCTTTACCTCAGATCTAGTTTGCCGCTGCTGCAGTACGCATCGCTGGAGACTAGCTCGGGGCTGTTCAGATAAGATATTTTATCTATTCTGTACTGTTTTCAGAAAAGTTCTTTAAAATTAGTTACTTAGTTAGAGAGTAGGTGTGTGAGTGCAGGAATTCTCTATACTTTGAACAAGTTAACTTGTTAACTTCGAGTAGAGTTTTTCGGGCCTACCCTTCTTGACTTGTGACTAAATTTTGTTTGTAATCTTGCCTTTTGGCACTTTATTACTGGATTAGACTTCGGATTCGACTTAGTTGACTAAAAACTTGTTAGTCTTGTTTTAGCTTTATCTAACAGACTTTTACCCGGATTTGACTTTTTTACTGGATTGGACTTTTTTACTGGACTTGACTGTGTTCATTGTTAATATGTCTGAAAAGATGAAATCTGGTTTTAAACGTTGTCAGTGTGGCCAAAAAATGTCGGTCACAGACAACCACAGTTCCTGTGTCTACTGTCTTGGCCCACTCCACTTACAAGAGGATTGCTCTATTTGTCACTCTTTTAGTGGGAGGGTCATGACAGATAGGCGCAGGAAACTGATGGATAGAGGATTGCTGAAACCCTTTCCAGGAGGCTTTGGATGCTTCAGACCAGGCATCCAAGTCTTCGGAAGGTCGAAGACGCCGGAGCCAAAGTCATCGGCTCCGAGCTCTTCGAGTGTAGTTAGATCACCGGTTCCACAGACTTCGGGCCGAGTGTTCAACTGTTGGCAGTTTCGAGCCTCGAGTCTTGGAACCGTGACGGAGCTCCCCACCGACTCTGTTGAGGTCGGCCCGCCTTCGATCCCTTCGACTGCTCTTCTAGAGCCCTTCCGACACCGACGTGGACCGTGTGGTGCAGAAGCTTATGGAGCATACGGCCCTGTCCAAGCTTATTTCGTCTCCTCTCAGTTGATGTCGAGACTTGAAGGCCTGCCACTATCTCCATCTGTTCCTCCTCCGAGACCTGTTCTGTCTTCGGAGCCGGAAGAAGCTGACCTGATGATTGTGGAGCCCTCCGTGCCTGAACCGCTTTTCTCGGTCGGTACCTCGACTCCATCCGATCCGCACCGGAGTCTCGCCCGGCGGTCTGTCCTTGGTTCGGGACCGAGTCGGACCGATGTTTCGTTCCGACTCTCCTCTCGGAGCCTCGCACGGATCGATTCGGTTCCCTCGGGTCGGTGCCTTCGGTTCCTGTTTCGGGTATTCTGCCCATTTCTTCGAACCGGAGATACCTCGACTCGGGACCCGGGGCCTTCGACCATGAGGAAGGTGTTGTCTACCCAGACAACCACATCAGCAGGTACAGCTTCTCCTCCCCAAAGGACCGTTATCCTCCTCTGCACCCACGGCCACGCCCAAGCGCCGGGCACCAGTGTCTCAGCCACCCCTGGAGGGTGCCCCTCTTCCTCGGAGGCTTCTTCGGATGCTCCCCACGAAGAAGTTCCTAGGAAAAGACTGTGTAAGAGGAGACACTTGGATTCTCCACAAGAATCCTTAACATCTGATACTGACTTAGATGAGTCAGAAGGGTCCCCTAAGTCACCTTCAGAGGATGTCTCTTTGCTGACATCTTGAGATCCTTAAACAGAGAGGTGACTGGCAAGCCCTCCCCTTCTGAGGATGAGTCAGTTTTGCTGAAGGCATTTGGTGCCCGCCCTTCCTCCTGGGTCACTCCGCCTTTGATGAGTTAATGGAATTAATTGCTCAAGGGCGGGGAGACCCTGACACAGTGGAACCTGTCCCTAGGAAGCCAAATAAGTACATCACGGCACCACAGGACAAAGCTTACCTTACCAAAGGAGTTCCAGTAGACGCCATGGTGGTGGCAGCGCCACGAAAAAGGAGATGTCGGAGTCTTCCTCATCTGTCCATCCGCCTAACAAAGATTCTAGGACCATGGACAGATATGGGAAGCGATTTTCAGTTCAGCTGCTTTCTATGCGTTCCTGAACTATTTGACCCATTTTACTCATTTACAGAGGGATCTAGTCAAAGAGTTGGGAGATACCTCCAGGGTGCAACAGATGCTGCTGTCTCGAAAAGTTACAGCGCAGCTCAACACCCTTACGCCTATTGTGAACTCGCCCATGAGGCTGATATCCTATGCAGCCGAAGGATCGAGTAGGGCAGCGGCTTCAGCGATTGCTCTTCGTGAGGCAATCCTGGATGCGCTTATGTTCGCTTATGGAAGCCTTCAAGTCTTCCTTTACTAACGCCCCATTTGATGGAGCCACACTTTTGGCCCTAAAGTAAAGGAGACCCTTACCCGGTGTGAACAGGAGGGAAAGACTCTGTCTGCTGTCGGAGTCCGTTTTCCACCCTTCCAGACCGTACCCAAAGGGCAACGTGGTGGGAAAATGTGGTTTCCAAACCCCAAAGATCTTTTCCAGACACACAGGGTGATGCCCCTCTAGAGGCAGAGGGGGCAGAGGTGGAAGACGCCGCCTGGCGGCAGAGGGGTCCGCAAAACCAAGGTGACAGGGATAACCTCCTGGCAAACCTTTTCAGCACTCCTGAGAGGAGGCCCGACTGTCCTGCTCTGGAGGCAGTCGGGGTCGCTTAGCTTTATACCCTCAGGCCTGGCAAAACCTTTCTTCAGACAATTGGGTAAAAAGCGTTGTTACCAGAGGTTACAAAATCCCATTTCTATCCACCCCATTCCAAAGAAAAACTCCCAGATGTACCACCCCATCTGAGAACCAGCAGCTACAGAAATTTCAAAGCTGCTAAGAAAAAAGTCATCCAACCAGTCCCAGCGGACCAAATAGGATTCGAACTTACTCAAGGTTCTTTTAGTTCCAAAGAAAACAGGGGACTGGAGGCCAATTCTGGACCTAAGTCATCTCAACACCTTTGTCAAGAAGGAAAAGTTCGAATGGTCACGCTTCAATCGATCCTTCCATTCTTACGGAAGGACGACTGGATGTGCTCAATAGATCTGAAGGACGATACTACCACATCAAGATGGCCAGGGCGCCCAGAGATCATTTGGCGCCCCCGCTGGGAGCCAGTCACTATCAGTTTCGAGCCCTGCCCTTTGGCCTGACCACAGCCCCAGGGTCTTCACCAAATGCATGGCAGTGGTAGCGTCTCATCTGAGGCGCCTAGGATTCCAGGTGTTTCCGTATCTGGACGACTGGCTCCTGTCTGCCACCACCAGGCGTCAACTGATTCAAGCCAGGGATTACTCCCTACAACTTTGTACACACCTTGGCATTTCAGTAAATTTCGAAAAATCTTTGCTACAGCCATCACAGCATATCTTATTTATAGGAGCGGAATTGGATACGTCAGTTAATTCTAAAACTTCCGACAGAAAGAATATTAGCACTTCAGTTCAACATTTCCTTCTGCTGTCGCCCAGAAAATCCCCAGCAAAATTGTTCTGAAAGTTTTGGGTCTCATGGCAGCTTCTCTCATAGCAATACCACTGGGAAGACTGCACATGAGAGTGCTACAATGGCTTCTATTTGCACAATGGTCATTCCAACATCTTCCACTGACTCACGAAATTCTGATAACGAAAACATGCAAATCACACCTAATGTGGTGGTTACAGACTTGCAACCTATCCGCGAAGACCATTTGTGCTACCCACACCGTCAGCGACGATAACCACGGACGCTTCCCTGATAGGGTGGGGGGGCATCTTTCAGGGACAGACAGTCCAAGGCGAATGGACCAATCTAGAGTACAATCTGCACATCAATGTTCTGGAGTTGAGGGCAGTGTTTTTGGCGTTGCAACACTTTGCTCCCCTTCTTCCTCCAGGGACCATTGCAGTTCAGACAGACAACATGTCCGTAGTCTGGTACATAAACAAGCAAGGGGAACCAGGTCCTACCAACTATGCAGAGAGGCCATGAGAATTTGGCAATGGGTAGAGTCCACCGTCGCTTTCTGATCGCAACGCACATCCCGGGTCATCCAACGCTATAGCCGACAGGCTGAGCAGGGCAATATTATTGCCTCACGAGTGGTCCCTCAAACAGTCAGTTGCGAACAGATTTTTCGCAAATGGGGCCAGCCTACCTGCGATCTGTTTGCGTCTCCAATGAACGCCAAATGCAGGAGCTACTTTGCCCTATTACCCCTCCAGGGAAGTCCCAAGGGACGCTGGTGCACGATTGGCCCCCGGTCTCCTATATGCCTTTCCTCCATTTCCCTGATTGCAAAGTTTCTGCAGAAAGCAAACAACCTTCAGAGGACTATAATTCTCATTGCTCTCTGGCCTCATCAAATTTGGTTCCCTTTCTCTTGCAGCACCGCATTCGGGACCTTGGATGCTGGACCCAGAGCCAGATCTACTGACTCACTCGTCAGGAGTTCCTCACCCATCCCTGGAATCTCTCCATCTGGCAGCTTGGCTGCTCCGCTTTTTTAGCCAGGTCAATTCCCTTACTTGGTTCAGGATATTTTGGTAGCTTCTCATAAAGTTTCTACCATAAAGACTTATACTAGTAAATGGAAACGCTTTGTCTTTGGGCGAGTCACATCAGTTGGACCCTGTTACAGCTCCGCTGAATAAGGTCTTAGAATTTCTAACCGAATTATTTCAGGAAGGAGCTTCTCCGGCTACCTTGAGAGTACAGTTAGCTGCCATTTCTAGCTATCATATAGAAGAATGTGGTGCGCCTATTATGGCTCACAGACTCTGTAAAGCCTTTTTAAAAGGTTCTTTTCATATCAGACCACCAGTCAGAAGCCCGACATCACCGTGGAATTTAAATTTACTGCTCTCTAAATTGATGATACCACCCTTTGAACCAGCTTCAAGTTGCACTTTGAAATTTTTGTCATGGAAAACATTATTCCTAGTGGCTATTACATCGGCTAGATGGGTGTCTGAGCTGCAGGCTCTTTCGGTCAAACATCTCTATTTAATTTTTCATTCGGACAGAGTATCCGCACTAATCCATCCTTTCTTCCCAAAGTTTGTTCTACTAGTAATATTAACCAGTCCATTGAATTACCCACCTTCTTTAAAGACCACTCTAATAAATTAGAGTATATGTTGCACAAACTGGACGTCCATAGACAACTCAGATTTTATTTGGATAGAACAAAAGATCACAGGAAATCTGATCAGCTATTTATAGCTTTTGCTGACAGCAGAAAGGGTCTTGCAGTTACAAACGAACACTTTCTAAGTGGCTAACTGATTGTATCATTTATGTTTATGAAAATTCTGATCAAACATTATCAGCAAAACCCAGAGGACATTCTACCAGATCAATTTCTACATCTTTGGCTCATGCAGCTCGCCTACCTTAGACATCATTTCAGCGGCTGCTACTTGGGCTAAACCACATACATTTATTTCTCATTACAAAGTGGACAGGGTTTCTAGGATAGGGCAACCTTTGGTTCCACTGTGCTCAAGAACGTTCTCCTTGAGTTCCTCAGGATCATGGAGCTAGGGCGCTACCCATGTGTAAGAACAAAGGCAGATTGAACACTCTCACATAAAGAAGTTATGTCCTTACCATAACGCTCCATGTGGAGTGTTCATCTCGCCTTGGTTATTACACTCCCACCCTTCCCACCCTTAGGAAGAACGCTCGATTTGGTGCCTGGTCTGAATATTCTCCTTCTGCTGTTGCAGTGTTGGTATTACTATCATACCTTTGGTATGTTGTATATAGGTAATTATGTATATAGTTTGGCATGTATGCGTGATTGTTGCCTGGTTTGCTTGCAAACTAGATCTGAGGTAAAGGCAGAGGGGGATTGTGGGTATTAGATGTCCTCGAGCTTCTTCTCGATGCAGAGCTTGCAGTCGGCCGGCACGGAGCCGAGGATCGGCTCCGAACCCATGTGTAATAACCAAGGCGAGATGAACACTCCACATGGAACGTTATGGTAAGGACATAACTTCTTTTTATGCAATGAACAAGAACTACTTGCACTTTATTTTTTAATTCTTGACTAATTGATTGGGAATAGGAAATTATGTCAACTTTTCACAGCATAAATAGTTTGTTTCAAAAGTGTTGTTTTATATTGGCTTGAAGAAGCCCAGTCGGGTGAAAGCGCTTGCCATTTTATTCATTTGTTGAATAAATCTACATTTTTTGCATCGTATGAGGATTGCCTTGTGCCTACTTATATGAGACTGTATTTGTTAATCAGTGAAGTGAAAACTGCCTATTCTGTGCTTTGGTCAGCCTGGTGAAGTGTATACGGCTTGCTGTGCGTTCAGTACGGAGATCAGTCTGTGAGGATATTGTTCTGTCGCCTTTTACTCCTCGTTTTTTGTATTATTGTTTTTGTATTTTTATACAGGAGGTTTCACATTTGGGTAGCAGTTTTTGACTTACTGATTAAGTTAAATATGTTTAGGTTGGGTGTAGGATTCCATTAATGATGTTTGTTGTCACTGCTTCCTCTCTTTTTGACTTCTTCATGAACACCATACCAAGGCACAGCAAAGATCTGGAGAATATCCAGTCTGGGAATATGAGTGTAGCTTCTTTGCTGTTAGCAGGTGATGTTGTCCTGTTACCCAGGACTGACTGTGATTTCCATTGAACGCTATGGATTCTCTCTGAATATGAAGCAGCTGGGATGAAATAACATCTACAAATCAAAGGTCATGGTTCTGTTCAGGAAAGGAGGGAATTACTTTGTGCAGCTGAATTGAGAGTGGCTGCCTCGGGTGGTAGAGCTTTGGTTGAGAGGAAAGATAGAGATAATGGATGATTGACCAGCAGATGGGTGCAGTGACAGACGTATTGCAGATGCTGTACCAGACTAAAGTGGTGAAACAAAGAGTGATTTATAGGACAAATAAAAAATGTCAAAACTATTATTAGAAGGCAGCGGTTAAGTTTGCAAATGTGATATTATAACTGGTAAAGGAACATACAAATGTATAACTGTGCAACATATAGCTACATTAAGATAGCTCAATAGTTTGCATATTCAGTTTCCTGCAGAAAATATATCTCTGGGGGTACACTTTGAAAGTCTGAGAACATCAGCCTTTAAACGAGTAAAGAGAAAATGTATACTATTTACAAGATTATGATATCTTAAAGTATCTACTCTGTGGACAGAGATCTTGCAGTAAGTATATGTAAGTACCCATCAGAGTACGCAGGGCAGTGAAGTCTCCCAGCAAAAACTCCTTCAAGTTTACCAGTGAGCTTTGGAATTCAATGATTTTGTTAGGATAACAATTTTATTTTTGAAGTTATTTGGCCATGATTCATTTTATGCATGTAAAATCTATGATTGTTTAAAACCAGGACCCTTGAATATATAGGAGATAACTAGTCCAACACATTGCTTTGGCATTATAAATTGATGGGTAATTGCCAGGGATTCCACTTTCAGGTACTGGAGCATGTTTACAATACACAAAAGGGAGGTGACTTTTAGAATATAAAAATATTTGTTGGTAAATTTTGTTGCATTCTAATAAAGCACCAATAAATTGTGTAGTCACAGATTTTGTTAAAATTGTATATGCTGAAATATTGTTCATTTAATTAATAAATTAGTTTAGTGTTGAATAGCTGAATTAACAAGTGTGCTTATGTGATAAATAATCTAGTGTTATATCACATGTGATTGAAACCAAAGATGTGTTTGGTCACAAAATCATGCTCTTTATTTTTTTTTTGTTTTGTTTTTTTTATTTCTGCTAATAAGATTTTGTTGAGTTTAATTGCCAGATTTTATTTTATGAGATGAGAATGCCATTTCACATGTTTTATTTTGATATTCATAGGTGTGGAATGATCTACATGGAGCCTCACCAGCTAGGTTGGAAACCACTACAGGAATCCTATATGAACACATTACCAGCCAGCCTGAAGGATGAACACAGGGAACTGGTACAGTGATAGACTTTTGCCTTGTTGTATACTGCATTTAATTTTACAGGACTACTTTTAATGCTAAAACCTTTAATTTAGTTAAATGTGTGATGATAGGAAGTACTATTAGCCATGCCAGGAGAAGAAGGGCAGTGGATGTATAACTTATGCCAGCACAGCTAGCTGAAATTTTGTAAAGAATTATATGTCATTTGTGTATCAAAATGATTTTTACAGAAACTTGTATTTAAAATGTTTTTGTAAAGTTGCTTATGTTAAAATGTGTCAGCAGTGTTTCCTGCTGGACAGAAAATAAATATACCTGAATTATTGTAACTGCTTAAATGTATACGTTGTAACAGCATCTTTTGGAAGAGAAGAGGTTAATCCACCTGACTTTGAAAAAAATATTCTTAAAATTAAATTAATTTATGGGTTAAGACATAAATTATGTTATCCCACAGTTTTGAAGGGGGCCAGAGATTCAATGTACTAGAGAATAGCTTGTAGCTCCTGTTGGAAGAGTTTAATGGTTTTATTGTTTTATGCCTTCCAGATACTGCAACAGATCATAAAAAAGCTCCAGATATGTATGGTAGCACATAGGTGCTAAACCCTAGCAGCTTCTAGTGTTGGTAATTGTGTGGGAACCAGAAGTCAGATCACCAGATGTATGTGATGTCATTTTGTACAGAAATAATGTTTTAATATTAGAGGAGACTGAAGTCTCGAGGGCAGTCTGTTCTTGGAAACCTAACTAAAAAGACCCTCACCCAGAGCATCTTGGCTTGCGGCAATAAGTAACTTAACTAGGGAACAGTGATCCTTTTAGTCAGTCAGGAATAGATAGTGAGATTAGCTAAATACTGTTTTCTATATGTGTGTGAAAATTTTCATTGGTGTTATTTTTAATATTTTCTGGTGATTGAAACTCTGGTGTTTACCATAAATAGATATTTCATATTTTCATGTTATTTTATTATTCATTAATAACTATATTTAAACTTCTCATTGTGGCTGTTCCTTTTTAGAAAATATTTAAGCTTTGAGAGTATTTGCATATATTTATTTGCTGATAACCATGACCACTCCTGAAAGCCTGACTGTTTGGTCAAAATTACCATTTGTATTAATATTGATTTCACTCAGTATAATTGAGTGTCCTTGCAAGAGCCTTAGGTAGCTGGCTTTGTAGTACTGGGTGGCAGTGATAACTACCTTATAGTCTGGGCAGAAGTGGACATAGCTAGTAAACATGTGCCAGCCTTTCCCTGGTGTGTGTGTGTGTGTGTGTGTGTGTGTGTGTGTGTGTGTGTGTGTGTGTGTGTGTGTGTGTGTGTGTAACTCAAATCTCAAAGAGTGTGTGCGTCAGTTACTTGGAGTAGGCACATGAAGCACTGGTTTCACAGAGAGAGTGGTGAAGGACTTGGCCTGGGAATGTGGCTGAGGACTTAACTCTGAAGCTGTGCCAGTGGGGAGTCTTACTAGGGGCCTGGAAGGAGATAGATAGAGAAAACCAGACCCCAGGCTGACTGCCTTCCCTGTGTGCTCTTAAGGGCAATTGTGCTTGATGCAGAGCGCATAGGTTCATAGGTTGGTACTAGGCTATCGGCCCTAGGGCCTATACAAGCCTACCTAACCATAACAATTCCCTGGCTATTTCTTCCCATACTATTTACTTCCCTGGACCCCTGTCTAGCAGGGCAACTGACATGCTCCCCGGGGTGAATTTCCTTTCTCTTATCCAATCATCAAGGTTCCTTTTGAAGAGAGCCAAAGAGGTGCTCTGCTTGACATGTATGGGCAGAGTGGTCTGCATCTGGAAACACTGAGTGTATCCATTTTTGTATTCTAAGTGAATGTCCCTCTCCAGTGTCAGTGTTGAGTATTCAGGCTCCTTGATTAGTGGTCCAGTGTGAGGACATCACAGCATGGCTGTATGTAGAGTTTCTATACGTGTGTGTGTGTGTGTGTGTGTGTGTGTGTGTGTGTGTGTGTGTGTGTGTGTGTGTGTCTGTGTGTGTGTGTGCATGCGTGCACGTCTATATGTGAGTATCTAGCTCTGAGTTAATATAACAGTTTTGAGATCCGTTGTAAAAATAAACTGCCAAGTAAAGCTGATCAAGTCTTGTACACTGGAAGCTTCCAACAAAACTTTATCCCCTTGCAAAAAAAAATGTAATTGCAGAAGCTTCTGCAAGCATAATACTAATCATATCATTGGTTAAAAAATAATGTCCACTTCAGAAAATTAACACATTTCAGACCAATGTTTTGCTTTTTAGGGCACACGTGAAACACCTGCAAAAGTAATAAACTCAGCTCATCTAAGTGACAAAGAACTTCATAGTTTAATTTATTAGGTGCCCTGTGATATTAATCTGCGAGTGGAATTGTTTTAGAAACAAACAGTAATGGGTACATTAGAGTAATGAGAGGATGCCGTATAGTCAACCATATATAAATTTGTTCTTTTTTTTCTGAGAATTAACAGGCAGAAGAAGAAAAGCATTTTATTTTCATTTTTTAAACATGTATGGCCTACTTAAGCTTGAGTAAGTCTACGGCCCCATTTGGTCTACATTAACCAGGCATCTGATATAGAACAAACCACACTGGGTGTAATTGCCACGTGAATATCAGTAGTTTAAAGAGATTTGATTTGTGTATTTATCATAAGCTGTGCTTTGATTGCTAACAGTATATGTAATTAATTTGTAAATTTAAGTTCATTTAATTTGTATTTCATTGTATTATTCTACTTTTATATATATTGTCCTCCAATAACAAGGTCATAACTGAAAATGGTCAGTAGACTAATTAACTTACCCAGACAACAAATTGCAAATACGAAAATAAACTGTCAGGGGATTTAACATCTAGTATATAGATGTACATAACTAGGCTGACTGCAGCATTTAAATAATTAATACACAAATGAAAGTCAAATCTAGCTGCAGCGAGACCACATGAAAAGAAAAAAACTTAGCTGAACAACCACAAGATTAGGAAAAATCTACATCATTCATCGGCAAAAGTATTAATACACAATGTATGAAGAAACAGTTAAAATGGCATGACTTGTAAAGATTAGTATATGTGCTAACCCTAACCCTACCCCTGCCCCTAATCCCAACAGGAGCATCACTTTACTAAACAGCCTTTCCCTAATAGTACCACTAAACAAGGCACGCACGCACGCACACATACACACACACACACACACACACACACACACACACACACACATACACACACACACACAAACACACACCTCCCCCAGTACCTAAGCTTAACATATCTATCATTTTCCCTAAACATTACGTTAAGCCTGACCTGCAAACATACATGCTTGACTCAAATGCAGAAACTTTTGGTATATCTGGAGGTTTTGGCATTCTATCTATTGATATTTATTACACTTATCACATGCAGTGTTGCTCACTTGTTATTCTTCTCAGTAGATCATGAGTGATCTACTGTCAGGCATCCTCTATAGAATGCCTCGCAGTAGGCTAACAACTTTTCCCATAAAAGCAAACACCAATCACTAGGAAACCCTGAAGTGACTAAGCCTGTCCACTGAATGGGGAAAAGACAGTGTTTGCATAATGGTACTGTTAGGTAAAGGGTGCTTAGTAATGTGATGTGTAGGGTAGGGCGAGAGAAAGGGGTATGGGTAGGAAAGGATTAGCATGCAAGTAAGGGTAAGTAGGGTTGTCACCCTCCTGCCAAATCTTTACTTATTTATTTATTTATTGGTTTGTTTACCAGGGAAGTCTGGACAGTTGTGTCTGCTTTCACCGGAGGTCTGGGTAGATTAGCTCCACAAATATAAGAACAGAAGATACATATACGTAAGTGGAAACTGAGATCATATTACAATATAATGTAAATACATAGATTAATAAAGATATTAATACACATGTACCATCAGTAAAACAAGATAAATATAATATAGGTAGCACACTGAAACATGGTGACATGTTATAAGTGTGAGAGTTTATTACTCATAAAGCAAATGACAGCGTGGAACATAGTGGATAAGGAGGAGGAGAGAAAGGGAGGGTATAGTGAGAAATAAGTATTTGTTAGCGGTATTAAGTGGAGTAGATATGGCAGGCAGTTGAAATAAAGAGAGAAAGCAATACTGAAAGTAAGGGGAAATAAGAGTAAGGTAAAGAGAAGTAAAACAAGCAAAGGGAGAGGTAGTCGTCTAACAAATGAGATGAAATTGTTAATCAGGAGAGCAGCATGTGCAAAGTCATAAATCTTCTTTTAGCTGTATCGTAAATAGATGAATGTTAGTATTGCTCTGTCTGGTGCAGGGAATCTTATTCCAGACTTTTGCTACACAATGTGAATCCAGACTTTGACCATAGTTTTTATAAGGCTTATAGATGTCAAGCAGATTTTTGTTGGAAGATGAAAGTTGCCATTTTGGGAGGTTAGTGGTGATGAATTGTACTAATAGCTGGACAGGAAGTGGGATAATATATAATTCTGTGTATTAAGAGAAGTGGTGTATAATTTAGCTGGTGGATAATTCCACTCAGTTTAGAGTTTTTAAGAGCAGAAAGCTACAAAGCTAGCTACCTTATTGTAGCACTGTTCTAGTTTAGATTTTAGGGTGGCCTGAAAGTTAGGCAAGATGTGAGAACTATATAATAGAGATGGGTGTAGGTACGGAATGGCAACAGGGACTCTGGTGAATGCAGTAAGGAAATTGTTTATCCTAATAGCAATCCTAGTTTTTGTGATTTTTTTTTTTTTATATTGCTCTGTATGTGAAGTTCATATTTGAGGTTATCATCTATTGTAACCCGCAGCAGTTTTGTGTGGAGCACTACTTAACTGGCATATTGTTTACGGATGTGTTTTTTAAATTGTGTCTCATGGGTAAGTGATTTAGGGAAAAATAAAATAGTTTGGTTTTGTTTGGATTAGAAGCACTTAGTGGTTACTAAGCCAGTTTTCAATAGAGTTAAAGGCATATTGTGTAGTCTTTTCTAAGTTTTCTAGTTTGAGAGGTCAATAAGGGTAGATTTATTTATATTGCGCAAGGGATGCGTAAAGGATGTACAGAGGTGTGAAGATTGTTTATTAAGATATTAAATAGAAGAAGATCAGGGATAGAGCCTTGAAGAACACCTGTATTGGTTGGTAGATAAGGGGAAAGGGCAGAATTACATTTGACTGCCTGGTAGTGTTCTGATAAGGAATTATTAAATCACTGAAGAGTAGGCTGTGAGATACTCATTGTGGACAGTTGTATTAGGAGAGTTTTTATGAGAGACAGGGTGGTAAGCTTTTGATATGTATAGCAGTAGGGAAGATTTGAGTTTATTTCTATCCCTGGTTTTATTTATGTTATTTGTAAAAAGTTAGAAGTACGTTTGTGCTATAGGCACATCTAAAACCATGTTAATAAGACTCAAGACTTACAAAAACTGCAAGCACTGTTGGTGATTCCCTGGTGGGTGATGAAAGTAAATCCATATTTTTTTTTGTCTGTGAGTTACTTAAACTGATAGAGCTGCTTTCTCTTTTTTACCTGCTCCAGTTTGTTTTCTGTTTTAAGAAATTTGCTTGGCTTGGTGTTTTTGTTCTTTGTGGCAGATAGACACTTAAATTACCTAGGCTGCACATTTCTCATTTTTTACATTGGTTAATTTGTTTCTTGAGTGATATTTAAATACACAGAGAATTTCTGGGTCTTTCTATTTTCTGATAAGACTTAAGACATCCAAAAACTACAAGCACTGTTGGGGACCCCCTATTAGTTATTTTTCTCAACCATCCTCCCATTCCTTGATCTGCTTTTTAAATTTGGTAATTTTAAGCTGCCCACCCTTACTGTAAATTGAGGTTTATAAACTCCTCCCTTTCAATACTGCTGTTTATATCTTGAATTATTTATTTGCCTTTCCTTGTGCTTATTTTAAAAAGTGCATTTTGCCTCTCATTGTCTGTTCTACTGATTTACTTGCTCTGAATTCATTATCTAGCTAGCTGTTGGATAAAGTTGTATATTGTTACACTCTGTCAAGCACTTTTCTGTATTCTCACATCAACAGGACAGTGGATTTTCCATCTGGTGGCAGTGGGTGGTAGCCTGGTCTGTATAGGTTGGGGAAACACAGTAGAGATTCCTGCTTGTAGTTGTTTTATTGGCTGGAGAGCTTATTAATCAGCTTACCTTATTTTTAGTGCCTTTATAAATTCTGCACAATTGATTGGCTCTTGGCTCATTTCTACAATGTAAAGTACTTTTATAGTATACTGCTGTTTCTGTATCTTTAAGTTTGTTTGTGGTAGCATTCAGTCGGGATATTCTTTTTTTCACTGTACTTTTACATTAGGAGGATTGGGGTTATGTATCTAGTAGCAGTAGCAATAGGTATTTGCCAGGTCTATCTAAATTGGAAAGCGCACAAAAGGTCTCTATGTGTAGTTGTTTTATTGGCCAGAGGGCTAATTGTTCAGTTTTCTGTATTTCCAGTGCTGGTATAAATTTGGTTACTGTGCTAGTTACCCTAATTTAGCATCCAGGACTGTTGCTGCTCAGAGAGCATCTGCTTTGGTGCTGGGCAGCATTGCTGGTTAGGTTAGCTGCAGATTACACCAAGTAAGCACCCTTCCCTCATCTGGTTACAAACACCCTCCATTCCTATCCTTTCTTGTACACATTAGGACCTGCAACCATGGATGGGCACTTTCCTGCTTTCTCTGCATCCAGCTTGTGTGTAGGGGTATCTTGAACACTGTAACAATTGCCTTATTTAAAGTGACAATCACTTAATTCTAAAACAGACAAATACAGTGTGTGAGAAATGTAGTTCCACATTGACACTGGAGGCTAGATTCTCACATACAGACACAAAAAGCAACAAACTGGTTGTCAGTGACTCACACACATCACTCACCACACCCACAAAGCACCACACACATAGACCCACATATGTGTAGGTGCTCACATGTAACTTACCCAAACCTCAAAGGACTCTCAGGCACAGTCCTCAGAGACTCTGCATGTACACAGACAAGATAATTCCCATCACAAGACATAAAGCCACATCTCATTGTGCCTCAACTACCAAGCCTATAAGGGGAAACACTCCACAACCCAATATTCTTGTCATAGGAGACTCTATTGTGAGACACACTGATGGTCCTCTTGGGTTCCTATTACTTCATTGAAAATTCACATAATTGAACAGCATTTTGGATGGCATTTTATTGAACATGCCATTCAGTGAGCCATTCTGATTGAGATTGTATTAAGGTGGGGATCAAAAAATTTGCCCTGTCCCTACTGTAGTGCAATCTCAGAGTTAGTATATATAATTAGCGGGTGTGTGGGTTCATTGAAGAGCATTTCCGATTAAATGCCATTCTATGATGTGTATCTTCGATGAAGTAATACATACTCTTTTGCTATTACCAGGCTGGATAAGGGGAAGGTTATATTTAGTTAATTTCAGGGGCTATCATTTGTCAGATGATGCAAACACTCAGGTCACTTTCCCCTAAATACCAGTATGATTCACTCATAGTCCATGTGGGTCTGAATGACATGAAACATTCCTCCTTGGACTATATGAAGAGAGACATGATTGTGTTTTCAGAATGTGTCACACGCAGGTATGAGCCTAGCATTGAGCAGCATTCTACTGTTTCCAGGGATGATGAGACAAAACCAGCAGAAAATGATCAACTTTAACAATTGACTTAGCTACTAGTGTCATTCCAGAGAGGTCCAATACTTGTCAGCCTGGGAGGACATGGATGACAGGCCACACTGCTTTGCCAGGAATGGTCTTCACCTGTCACCTCTTGGCTGTTGGATATTGGCCAAAACATTATCCACCCTTATAGTGTCTTTTTTAGGCATTGCCAAACAGACAACCCTTCCAACATAATAAAAGTTACTCAGGACAAGCTGAAGGTGTTACTGCTCAATGCTAGGAGCCTCAACAAGAAACTGCACTCCCTGGAGGCTCTCCTCACTCTGGAGAATGCTGATGGTGCAGTTACTGAAACATGGTTCAAGCCACAGAAAGCACTCTGGCAGTACATGGCTGTAATGCCTTTCATACATTTGGAACTCCCACTGAATATGAAAGAGCAAAAGGTGGAGGTGTATCTGTCTGCATAAAGGATAAGCATACCTCAAGGCTGGTCAAACAATATGACATGCTTGAGCTATTCCATATCCAACTAACCATGGGAAAAATCCATTACCATATTCTACTAGAATCACTCACCATCCAGCCCAATACCATGCTCATGGGTGATTTTAACTATCCCTCCATTAATTGGGAGGCATACACGACCACTAACATGCAGGCTCAAAGATTATTTACTTTGTAAATTCAAATGCCCTGGAGCAGCTAGTCTGTATTCCAGCTTGGAGAAGGAAATCATTAATAGATCCATCAAGGAAGTTTATGTCTCCTCCCTGTGGAAAAAAATCCTTCATTCTTCCCCTCCACAAAGGTGGCACTTCCACTGAAATTTCTAACTATAGGTCAGTTGTTATTCTGTCACCAGTTTCAAAACTTCTAGAAAAATGTATTCATAAACAACTGCTCCAGTACCTACTTGACAGCAGTCATCTCTCTCCCACCCAACATGGATTCAGGCCTGAACACAGCACTATCACTGTTCTGCTATCCTTTAGTGACACCATCAATAAAGCCTGTGACTCAGGAAACTTTGTCTCTTCTCTCTTCTTAGATCTATCCAAAGCCTTTGATACTGTCTCCCGCCTCAAGCTTTTATCCCAACCGTCTCTCCTGAGTCTAACTGAAACATCCCTGCAATGGTATACTAGCTATCTCTCTAACAGATATCAGTCTGTCAAATGGAGCTCCAAATTACTCTCCATACTTACCAGTCTGCACTGGTGTAACCCAAGGCTCAGTGCTTGGTCCACTCCTCTCTAACATTTTTATTAACCATCTTAATACTGCCACCAAACAAGTCACCCTAATTCAATATGCAGATTACTATACATCAGTGATGGCGAAACTTTTGGGTTTGGTGTGTCAAAAGCTCCTGGCACAAAATAATTCAGTGCACTTTACATGAGCAACGAATGCAAAAGCAGTGTCTTTGGTAACTCGGGTGTTGGTGATTGCTGACATGTCACCTTTGACATGAGTGTCACAGGTTCCCCATCACTGCTCTACATTAATCTGCTCTGACAAAATTTTTTCTCTTCTTCAGAGCTTAACTCAAGAAGCATTCAATTCCATAGCTTTTTGGCTGGTTCCCTATTACGCTGTTGCAGAAGTAGTTTGTCGAATGCATCTTCATCGAACCGAAAAGTGCGAAAAGGCAAAATAGCGAAGCGGCTTTTCAGTGAATTCTTTCCCTGGGAAAGAATTATCTTGGCTGCTTTCGCTCCTTTGCCATTTTCAGCACTGTAGTACGATCTCGGAGTTGGTATATTTAAGTAGGGGAGGTGTGGGGGGCAAAGCCCCCCACATTATGTAATGTTTTACAGTTCTTTGTTTTTTTTTAAATTTCAGAACAGCAATTTTTTTCCCTGGGAAAAAAAATCACTGTTCTGAGATTTTGACGTTGTAAGCTTTCACTTACATGGGGTCGATTATGTGCCATTCGCTGTTGTGAGCGTGCAATATCATAATATAGACCCTTTTGGCTAGCTAATAATCATCTACTACAAAACCTCCCCAAAAAAAACTAAACTTCCAGTATTCTCGCCCAAGCAGTTTCCCCCTGACACATGTAACTTTGTCATTACCTGTCTGAAAAGGAGTTCCATTGATGTGGTTTCACACACTAAATTGTTAGCTGTAACTATTGACAACAATCTTAAGTTTGACCTGCATATCAGCAATAACATAAAAAAAAAAAAAAAATTGGAAATGATGTAAGGGTCATGAAATTCATATCCAACTCTGTTAGAATAACCCTTGCCACTAACTATCTGTTATCTGTTACCCTCCCCTATTCCGACCAACCTCCAGTCTTCCCTCAAAACAAAACTTAGACAGTGTTATAATAAAATATCTAAAATTTACCACAGACCAAGCCCACTACACATACCATTGCTTTGCTCTCAAGTCCCTAAATTGGCTTAAACTATCCCATCAGCTCACCTTACTTACACTAACATACAAAATATACAACTTTTTATCCTAGACCACATCATCACTACTTCATCGCTACATCCTTGCTCGTAACCTACGCTCCTCTCACAAACATCTGCTATCTATTTATAAACCTCAAAGAGCAATTAGGTCTAGTTTGTACTCTCAGTGTGTGGCCAAAGCTTGGAATAATATTCCAGAATCTGTCAGACTTATTCCTCACTACTATTCCTTCAAGTCTAAGTTAAAAGATCACCTATCCAATAATTGGATCAGCCCATGCTCCATACAACCATAATACTCTATATTATTATTCTTTTCTCTTCATTCCTAACATACTCTTCCCAAACTAGTCTACTTTTCTTCCTTTGTTACCATCTTTTTAGCCTCTCATTTCTATAAATCCTTAACCTTCAAATATTCATTTTTCTATACTTAATTTAACTTTTATCTACCCTAAGCTTATACCTGAAAAACTCTACCTAATCTTTCTGCTAGAATGTATATGTAGTTTATCTGTAACATATTTTTATCATACAAACTAGTAACTCTGTGTTATCTTGTATGCAAAGTTTGCTTAACTATACTAATTGCTCTTGCCCGTTTTTGATTGTAATCACAATCTGTACTCATGTGATATTGTCCTAATCTGTATAACTAAGGTTTAGTTGATAAAATTCTGTATAAATTTTACTGTAGAGCTTTTCTCCCCGGGCCTCTGCTGAAAATGGGCATGTGCTCAGTCTGACTTTCTCTGTAAACAAATGTCAAACAAACAAACAAACAAACAAATAAATAAATATCGTAGATCTGGTACTCACAAATATGGGACATTACTGCACACCCCCTAGTGTGATGTCCTGTCTGGTAAGATCAGATCACAAAGCAGTCTCTCTTGAAATAAAGGTAAAAGCTAGTCCCCCACCTAACCCCAAAAACTTTAAGGACTTCTCTAAGGTTATTTACCCCCTATTACGGGAAGGCATAGCTAGTTTCCAAGCTCCCCTAAATCCAAAAAAACACAGAACCTATGCAGAGGCTGACACAGAAACCCTGTATGGCCATATAAACAACTGCACAGAAATGGCAGTACTAGACCGAAATAAACCTAGGTTATACCTCAAAAATAAGCCACTGTGGTGGACCCCTGGTATTAATAGGTTGTACAACAAAAGAAAGAAAGAAAGAAAATCCTGTTGAGAAGTAACCAGTAATGTGCATAACAGAGCAAAAAGTCCTTCATTAGTCTAAACAAGAGAATCAGGGAACTAGCCAAGTCTCTGAAAGCAGACTTTGAGGTAAAAATAGCCTCCAAAGCTAAGAATAACCATAAGGCATTTTTCAGTTATGTCCGCAATCTTAAGGGAAACACCCAATAATGTGTAGGATTAGTTGTAGGTGGTATCACCTGTACTCAGCCAGAAGATATAGCAAATCTGCAGGCCGACATATTTAGCTCAGATTTTACCTCCCCATCACCTCCAGTTCTCCCCCAAGAAATACCCTCCACCACTTCACTGCCAATTAACACCAAAGAACAGGTTGCCACTGCACTCTTTAAAGCTAAAAACATGGCTTCAGTGGGGCCTGACAGTATACCAGGTTGCCTGTTAAACAACTTAAATCAGGACTTATCAGACCCATTAGGTACTCTGTTTAACCACAGCCTCTGGACTGGCTTGGTCCTGATAGAGTGGAAGACAGCAATAGTCATCCCAATGCATAAAGGGGGACCATCTACTGACCCAGGAAATTACAGACCCATAAATTTGACTAGTCTTATATGTCAGGCCATGGAAAGAATAATCATGGACCTGATAAATAATGACATATGAAACCACCAGAAACACTGGACCCAACCCAATTCAGCTTTGTCAAGGGCAGTTCATGCCTGTTGAATCTGGTGGATTTCTTTGAGAAAGCCACTAAGGCCATGGATGACATTAAAACAGCAAACCACCTACCTTGACCTGGCCAAAACATTTGACACAATTCCCCACTCAAGTATTATAAATAAAATCACAAAATTGGACATAAATCCATATGTCACCAGATGGATAGTCAGTTGGCTCACAGTCAGGACATATGTGGTTAAAGTGGGTGAATCCAGATCCAGCAAGAGACCAGTTACTAGTAGTGTGCCACAGGGCTCAGTATTGGGACCACTCCTATTCGGAATATAATTCTTTGAAGTCAAAGCTAACCTGGAAGGTTTCTGGATGACAAAGTTTGCCAATGACTGCAAGCTGGGGGCAATCATTGAATCCCCCAATGATGTAGATATCCCTCATGAGGGTCTAGATCATACAAATGATTGGTGCCAGAACCATGGCCTAAAACTAAATGTGAAAAAATGCATTATCATACCCTTTCAGATGTCAAATACCCTTCAGTTTATAATATCAATAGCACACCCATAAGAGTAGACTCAGAGTTGAGAGAGCTAGGTAAACAGATAGCTAGCAGCCTGAACTTTGATCACTGTATGTCCACAGTGGTGAGGAAGTCCTTTTATGTAGCACAACTTATAAATAAAGGTATGGTATCCAGATCCAAGAAAGTTATAGTCCCACTGTGCTCAGCCTCATTTGACTAATAACCGAGTACAATGCACCATTTGGCATGTACTTGATTAGGCACTTACAGCAGCTGGAGTGACCTCAGAGGTTCCTCACAAAAAAAATACAGGGTGTAAACAACATAAACTATGCGGATAGACTAAAAGCCCTATCCCTTTACTCTGTCTCCTTCCAACTATTAAGGAGTGATGTATGCTTAACCTACAAGGCACTCACAAATCCATCCCTAAATAGAGCAGCTACACATTTGCAAGGCAAACAGCATGAGGGTCACCCAATTTAGGGATCTAAACTTAGTCAGCAACTCAAACAAAACATGCTGGAGTGACAGATACATGTCTTAGAGATTGCCCCTTCTTTGAAACAGGCTTCCTATTCACATTAATCAGAGCCTTTCCCTGGCCCTCTTCAAAAGCTGTTGGGTAAATGGATGGGGAATCTCAAATTCACACCTGGGGTAGTGCCTATGTCCATTATAGGCAGGGGCAATCTGTAAGATACTCAAACACAGACTCAAATCCATGCCATCCTCCTGACCCTAAGGGCCATATATTGGGTTAAATCAAGTTATATTGGCTAGGCTTATAATGGCCCTTAAGCCATTCACCTAGTAGTCTTCTATCAACATGCGAATCTGTTGACTATTGGTTAGTCCTTTAAAAAATGTTACAGTAGTTGTTTATGGACACATTTTTCCAATATATTTAAAGGGTGATGTGAATGTTTGCAATTTAGGGCTAGAGTAAGGATAAGGGAGGGGATATATTTAATATTGTGCATGAGTGTTTTTATATGTAGTGTGTATAAGTGTTTTAATGTGTTACAAAAAGGATTTCTCTAAGGTAAGGTTTAGGGCTTTGGTTAGGGGCAGAGGCAGGGTTAGCATGCATTAGTAAGGTGGTGCAGGAGGCAAAGTCTTTCCCTATTGATTTACTCCATTGGCTGTAGACTAAGAATGGGGCCATAAAGCTAAGTGTATATATACACACATACATATATATATATATATTTATATTTATGGGTTCCGTTCAGAATTTCGAAGCTCAAAACTTCAAATTTCATATGATCTTCTGTCATATGTTCGAAGTTTCAAAACTTCAAAATCCTAAACGGAGATCTGCATACAGCACGAACCAGGAGATTTCCCTTGTCCTCACTGTAGTGTGATCTCGGAGTTGGTATATTTAAGTTGTGGGGGGTGTGGGGGGTGCAGGAGGGCTTGCCCCCCTGCATACACATGTTTTAGTGTATTGGGTGGGGGTCACAGTTTCGAGATTCCAAGATCTCAAGATTCTGAACTCGATATTCTGAAACTTGAGATTTTTGGGATTTCGAAATTTAGTAGTGAACTTATATATATATATATATATATATATATATATATATATATATATATATATATATATATATATATATATTAATTTATTTAACATTTGTTTGCCAGGATAGTCCGGCTGGACAACAAGTGTCCATTTTCAGCGGAGTCCTGTGGAGAAAAACTCCATAAGTGTACAGAGAGAAGAAAAATGTACAAAATAAACATTACAGAGTAGCAGCATACTCACACATGGATAGGCATAGTTAGATGGTGTTGTTTGTGTTGTCCAGGTCAAATGGTGAGTGGACGAGGCTTCAGGGGTCAATTACAGTTGCATAGATGGTTGTTGAAGAGGTATGTTTTAAGTAGGCTTTTGAAGGAGGGTGTAGAGTTCTGTAGTCTGAGGTCAGGGGGAAGGTTGTTTCATATTTGTGCTATTTCATGGGCAAATAGTGATTCCCCAGAGTTGTTCTTGCGTGTGATGGTTTCGATTAAGGTTTTGTTGGAGGACTGAAGTTGTCTATTTGAATTGTGGAAGTTCAGCATGCCAGTCAGGTCGGGGGTTATATATACATAGTTACATATATGTGTACATGCATGAGTGCATGTGTGTGTGCGTATATATAATTGTTTTTCTCTGTCTCTCGCTCTCCATGACGTACTTATTCATTCAGTTCTCTTTTCCTCTGACTTACTATGACATCAAGAGAGGCATGAGGGAGCAAGAGAGAACAATCATCATTCAAAAGTAGTTAAGAAAATAATTAAATGGGCCTGTCACCTTCCTCTTGTTAAATGGAAAGTGCATATCTGCATTTGTTTGACCTGTCTGGCACTTGTCTGGCCTCATATCATTCCCTGACAGCAAAATCACTAAGTACTTTTTTTTTGTTTTTGGAAGGGAGACTTCCACACCTCCATGCATATAAGCAACACTGAAGTCACAATAAAATGAAATGTAGGACTTCCTTATAACAACAGATATTTTAGAATGAGCAAGTCTGTGTTCATCCATTTGCCCATTGATATATAGGGTAAAGCCTTTGAAAGCAGCATGATATTTACAAAGTCTCAATTTAAATGCATACTTGAGATTCCTACAGCCATTTTGTGCTGCAGCATGATATACACAGGTCCTCCTACAGCCATTTTGTGTACAGCAACAGGATATACACTGCTTCATATTATACTGATTTACTAGCAAAAGAAGGAGTGTGATGACTTATTATTCAGGAAGCACATATTACAAGCAGGTCTGGCAGAATAAAGGGTTTCACAGTGAAAAGCAAGGCACCAGTATGCCTTACAAAGCAGGAACAGAGGTGAAATTTGAATGTGTTTAGTCTGGGAGCTTGACGTGCAAAAGGCAAACTTCATAAATGAAGCAAGTTTACAGGTAAAGGTATGCTGATTCAGGAATGGGTGAGTACCACAGGAAAGAATGAATCAAAAGATTTATTTGAGGATTAACAGAGACATAAATGAGTCAAATATTTTTATCCACTTACAGAAACTTTACACTGTAATCACGTTAATTATGATATCTTTGCTTTTGTTTCCTCTCTTTGTAGATTAATGATATGTTTAACTGGCTTGTACAGCCCTGCTTAAATTTCATCCGCTTTGAATGCCGGTTCTTGGTACAAACATCACCCATTCATCTAGCCTACAGTATGATGAAGCTGTTCACATGCCTCCTTGGTAAAGTTTTGATTTTGTGTAACTTTGAGCAAACCATATCATTCTATAATGCACATGTAAATATGTAATAATGACTGTTGTAAACATCTGATTTTTTTAATATAATTCACTATTATTGAAAGACATTCCCAGTTTGCATAGTGTCTGTAAATTATAAACATGCTCTGTTAGTGTGGTGCTCTGTGTAATTCAGAAAGGTAACACTGCCAGGCTTAAATGTTGGCACTACCCAAGTTTAGTGATCACTGATAGCAGATCTTAATAGTTAAGAAACTTATTAGGGTTTTAGCACCTTTAAGAACATTTGGAATCTCCTTGAGCATAAGACTACACTAATGGTATAGCTTTATACATTCTTCGGTAACCTCATAACGATGTCAGTGTTGAATGACAGAGGTTGAATTAAAGTTTTCATTTTCTGCGGTTGTTTTATGTTGTGTTTGTGTTTTTGCTAATACCTACATGTTTTGTGGCATTTTTTGTCACTTAGTTTTCATGTAATTTGAGTTTGTAAAGTTATACTAAGGCATCCCTGACTGTTGCTTGAACACATTCTCTAACAATCATTCAGAAAATTAAACCTACTTGGAGACCGTGTGCACTGAGTATCTCCTACTGACTGTATAGCCCATCAGAAGACCTTAGCACTTGTAAGGAATTGATAACAATAGATGGAGTGAGTTATTGGGAGAAACAGCTTGCCTAATATGAACCCAGTTAACTTGTGTGATAGTTGTGGATTATCCATAAGGAATATTGTGTTTTAATACAGGGCTGCCCATAAGTGTACTTGCCACTGGAACCTCATGGGTAAAAGGGAGACAATCTAAGGTCAGTCCAAAATATTGCTAGTCACTGCTGGCCAGTTCATCGATGCTCACTAGACAAAGTACACTACCATCGAGTATAAGTACAGGTCAAGTAAGTGTACTCATTCACATTATGTGTACATGTGTCAGTCATCACTACAGCTGGTCCTGTTTCTCTCACTTAGAGTAACTGTTCCCTACTACAAGGGAGTTGGTAGATTTACTGTGGCAGTATGATTATGTGTGTGAGTCTGTCAGTGAATGTCTGTGTGAAAGGTATTCTTGAAGTTAAGTAGTGTATGTGTGTGTGTTTGGGGGGGTAGTGAATATGTAGGATGTGTGTATATATATGCATGTGTGTCTGGTAGGAGATTTTGCAGGTGAGTCAGTCATCACATATATTGTGTTGTGCTTTCTGTCTGTCTCTCTTTCTGTCTATACATACATGCACACTTACACATAGAGAGTGACAGACAGGAAGTGTAAATGTCATGGTGATTCACTTTTTATGGGAACAAATAATCATAACGTAAGCAAGGTTAATATATACAATGCTTTAATGAGTAGATAAAAGTATATTATCAACTTACACTTCACTGGCATGTCACATGTGAACAGTGTTACATTGCATCATAAAACTGAAAGCTGACATGATGCATGGAGAATTAGTTCACAAGAATGTGGGGCTGCCCCGTATTATTTCCTGGATCATAAACTTGACACGTTGAGAGCTACTAAAAAATATTTATTTAAACCACACCATAAAATAAAAATAAATGAGGTTAAGCACTTTCATCTCTTAATATAACAAAATCGGACTTTATCAGAATTCATCATCATTATGATCCAGCAAATGCTATTGGGCAGCCCCACATTCTTGTGAACTAACACTACTGTTTGTGGGTTATTAGTCTTTTAAGTAGTGTTTCTCTATTCTGTGTATTAGATGCATAGAGAATGGCAACATTTGCAAATGCCCTTATCAGATCTAGTACACTACTTTAGTCGCTCCAACACTTCAGGTAATATAGTATACGACTTTGGAATCCCACCAAAGATATAGCTGGATCAAACTCCATATTCACTATCAAAGATGATCGGTATGATATTTTTATATCATATAAAAGGCATATTCTTAAACCAGTCAGAATCATCTGTAGTTTTATTATAACCTCTGCTTGCGTAATCAGTATTCTCTGAATACATCTGCTTTGCAACCTTTCATAGTTATTTGAAAAGGTACTAATATGTGAAGTCACATTACACTTTAACATTAAGCTTTGCAACAGACTAGATAAGTTCAAAGTGATTTGCCAACATTCAGCATTACTTTGAGGAAATGAGTTTATTAAATGCTACTATGCATAGTCCTTAGTTTCCCTCCTTATGCTTTTACCATATATTTTAATAAAAAGCTTCATAAGCTTTTCATTAAAACAGTGATCCAGATAAATTTAGGATATATTTCGGTGATGTCTAACCTTTAATGGATGAGACACTGCACGGGCTTAAGCAATGCTGTGTCCATTAAAGTCAAAGGATTCACCTTATGTTTTCTCTAGCCTTGTTACAGAGAGTAACATTTGTGGTTTGCACTCTAAGGCATCAGGCTAGGGAAAACACAGTTTTTAAGTAATTTTACCAGCAGAAGAAAGTCCTAAAACATGTGCTAATTGGGAAAAACAGCTCCTTGGCAGTCTCTGCACCAGATGCCATGGGGCACAGGTAACTTTTTTCCATTGGCAAATCACTCTAAGAATGTTAGAGTTAGGCTTCTATATAGCGTTAGCAAAATTGTCCCCAGCAGTGTATTTAATGTTAAAGGGAAGCCTATAATATTAAAGAGAAGAATATGTTTTTAAAATAAATAACAAAGATGAGAAAACAAAAGACAGACAGTGCAAGGCAAAGTCCTTCCCTTGAATAAGGAGATATGATTTTAGGTTAATTTCACTGTTTTACTTCTTGTAAACTTTTTACAGATTAAGCATGAGTGTTGTTTTTTTTTGTTTTTTGTGTTTTGAATTAATATTTAGCACAGTAATTCTCAAACTTCCTGGATAGGGCCAAACCTATTTCCCGGGAGGCCCAAGTAAGTCTAAAAATGTGTACTTAACTGAAATATTAAGTATCGTTTTTATATGGGATCACACTAAATGCAGGAGGATAGTAGTCAATGAATGTGTATCTGACTGTGAATTCATGCTAAAGAATCTAGCAGAAAGCCATTATCTTGATTTTTGCTAAGTGCCTTTGCATTTTAGGAGTGAGTGGGAATTGGTCTGTTTTCATATAATAAATCACCAAACTAGTTTTTGATACAAATATTATGTTATTTGTTATAGTTTGAAGGAGGCTTACCTCAATAGAGTCTGAGAACCAATGATTTACTCTTCTGGGCCACAGACTTTTTTAACAGCAGTTAAGTCACACTTATTTGGGAGCAGACTGCTGGCATTCAGAATGGGCAATCTTGCAGAAACCATCATACCATATTAAAGTCTGATTCCTGCTTTGCTTCGTACATGAAAAACTATAGGAGCTGTGAAATGTTTTCGCTAAATAAACAGTCCAATTTCTTATAGATATTTTTATGTTGTTCACAGTAATAACAATAATAATATTTCTATGTTTCTCATTGGTTGCCTTGCTGTTGTTTTGATAAACAACACTGTATTGGAGCAAATTGATTTGAGAGTCATACTAGAAATTTGACACAAATTGATTTGAGAGTCATACTAGAAATCTGACACAAATTGATTTGAGAGTCATACTAGAAATTTGACAGATCCACAATTGCACTCTATTCTACTGCACCTGGCATTAGAGGAAAAGACATATTTTCATTGTGACAGACAGTCACAGGAAAGTCCTGTCAGTGGGAAACAAGATAGGTCTAGGAAGTGAGCTACTCAGGGTCTAAATGGGGCTAGTTTAATATCTGAGTAAAAAGAAAAAGATATATATATATGAATGATTAGTCTAAGAATTGTTATAAGAGGTATTGCATGGTATTACATTTAACAAATGTGTTTCTTTTTGCAAAACCAATTTACAGATGAAATAGCTGAAACTGAAATGAATGAGAAGGAGCCCATGTCGAGTCAGCAGATTACTCTTTGGCTACAGGGACTCTTCATGTTTGCCCTGGTGTGGAGCATTGCAGGAACAATCAATGGGGACAGCAGGAAGAAGTTTGATGTTTTTTTCCGTAACCTGATCATGGGAACAAATGATGAGCACCCACGTCCCAAAAGTGTAAAGCTCACAAAAAATAATGTATTTCCAGAGAGAGGTATGTTTGCGGAAATACAGGGAAGTATTAAAATCCATATGCCACCTAACACAGTTGTAAAAGAAAATAATAGCAGTATAAAAAATAATATTACATTTGGTTTACTTAAAGTTATATATGGCTAGGCCTGTTATGGGCACTAGGATGCTTGCTTAGTATTGTTTAGTGCTTGTCTAGTATTGTTCCTAGTATCCTATGATCCAATGTTATCTTTTTTTTTGTCTGATTCAACACGTGGGTTGTTGGATCTGATTGGATCCGACCTTGGTGCCTTATACTAAAGCTTTGGATCTGAGAGCTTTGACTCCTTCTCAACCCACAATTCTCCTCTCCTGCCTGAATTACCTTAGATCTTGTTTGCCGCCTGCCTAACTAGACGTGTGGACCAATAGCTCTGTTCCATTTCATGGTAAGTGAAGCTGATTTTCATTCCTTTTTTCAGATATTTAGTATAGTTATTAGGATTTAGTGGTGTTAGTTTTTTTTATAATGGTAATATATTAGATTGGTGGGTTTTTCATTTTTATTTTGTTGTGTGTGTGTTTGTGTGTGCGTGTGCGGGTGTGTGTGTGTGTGTGTGTGAGTGTGTGTGTGTGTGTGTGTGTGTGTGCGTGTGTGTGTGTGTGTGTGTGTGTTCGTTCTTAGGAGTAGATTTAGGTACATAGGATTACATAGATTTAGCTTAAAATACATATGAGTAGTTAGATAGTTTAAATACCTTAGATATCTTGTTATTTGATAATATGGTGTAATTTCAACTTCTAATGACGAAAAAGTCTACAGCCTTCAAGACGTGTTCCTCCTATGGGCATAAAGTCCTACCTCAACACCGACACTTGCAGTATGTATACTGTTTGGGGCTTTCCCCCTTGCAGGATTCTTGTTTGATTTATGCTGCATTTGACACCAGGGCCTTCCAAGGGAGATGGGAGAAACTCCTTTTGAAAGGGCTTCTTCCCCCTCAGACAGGGCCCAAAATGTCTTCAAATCCATAGGTATCCTCTACTTCTTCCTCTGCCAGAAGCAAAGACAAAGAAAGAGAAAGGTCAAATGAAAAAAAGAGAGAAAAAGATAGAAACAGATCAAAAGAAACATCTAAGATAAAGATTCTGAAAAATCATTCAGACAAATCTTAGAAAAAGTCCCTAGATCCCACAGCTTTTGCTGGTCTGGCACTTAAGGTTTCGAAGCAGTCGGACCCTGCTGTCTCTAAGATCTGGAATCCCTCCCTGAAAACTTCATTTTCTTCAGAGCTTATCAGCCCTAGTCTGCATTCATTATACTACAGAAGATTCCTTCAAAGCCTGCTTTGATAGCTTCATCCTTGAGATCTGGTCAATCCACTAGGAGCCTCACAGAGTTAGACGTCAACCAAATGATGAAAAAAGTTTTTTTTTTGAGGACTCAGATATAGCTGGGAATCCTCCTGGCTCCATCTCCAAGGAAAGGACCAAAATCACCTTCTTCAATCCCAACTGTACTGCTTCCCACACCATCTACATTTTTTGGAGTCTGTGCACATTGGATTCAACAATCCCATGATTCCTACTTTGGAGCTGATAGCCCTGGAGACTTCAGCTTTGACTTCCTCCTTCACTCACTCGACATTGATAGACTAGGGCCAAGTACAGTCCTGGAGCCAGAGCATCTGAGTTGGAGCACGGAAGATGGTGCTGACCCTTTGATTTTTCAAGCCATACCTACTGCATGGGGCTTTACCCTGGACAGCTTAGGTCCAAGTTCCTCCTCGGAGCTGTCAGCCCTTGAAGTTGAGACAGCTATCAATTCTGCTTTTTTTAGGTGGCTTTTCCTCTATTCCATTGGCTGAGTCAGGTTTTGAGGCTGTGGAGAGGGCCTTGGCTGGATCAAGATGACTGGTACCTACTCAGAGTTTGGATGCATCCAGACTCCCCCTAAAGAATGTTCCTACTTCCTGTCATTCTGTTTGATAGGGACAGATGAAAGCTTTGAGAACACTTGGCATTCGGGCCCCACGTCCATCTCCAGTGTTTTTCCCTCAGAAGTTCTAAGGCACATTCCTTGGAAGAGGACTTGCAAAAAGAAGTATATTGACTCCTCTCCAGAATCAGTCTTCTGAGTCAGTCACCAGACACCCACTTAGATGTGGGTGAAGGCTCCCGAAGATCTCCCCGAAGATGTCTCCTTTGGAGACATCCTTGAATTAGTGAAACAGAGGGTGGGATGGTCCACCAAAAACCCTTCTGATAAGTTGGTGTTCCTCTAAGGTTTTGGGTCTGGCCTTTCAGTGTCCTTGGTGGTCTCTCTTCCCAACACCTTAGTCAACTTCCTCACCCAAAACGCCTAGAAGGAATAGATGTGGTAGAGCCCATCATGAAAAAATGGGCAAAATTCTTATTGCCTTCAAAGCAAGAAAACACTGGACCAACAGTCCAAAGGAACTGTCCAAGGAATGTTCCTCTGTTCATCCCCCTAACAAGGAGTCAAGGGCATTGTACAAACTATGGAAATGGACATATACTTCAGCCACTTTTCTATCTGTGTGCTGAACTATACGGTACACCTGACATGCTTCAAGAGTGATTTGATCGAGGAGTTTTGAAATTTCCTGACAGGTAACTTACCTTTGAGTACCCAGAAATCTGTGAATACTCAGTTCTCTACCCTACAGCCATCCTTGAATGTTACCATACAGCAGATGTCACAGCCTGAGCAGCCAGCACAGTTATTACCATGCAGCATCATGGCTAGATGTGGCAAAACTGAAGCTACTGGAGATACTATCCAACCTAACACCCTGCACATGTGAGACTTTACCCCTCTACAAACTGGGAATCCTACATGGCCTCAGATCTACAGCCACAGAGATTCCTGAATTCGTAATAGTGAGTATACACACTGGAGGCTCCAACATACTGGATCTTGTATTCACAAATATGGGAGAATGCTGCCCCTTCCCAGTGTCTCATTCTTCCTGGTAAGGTACAGCCATAAAGATGTCTCCATCAAACTCAAAATCAACTCCGTAACCCCAGTAAAAACAGCAACAGTTAGGAACTATTCCAAGGCAAACTACCTTTTACTAAGTGGTGGTTTGTTAAAATTCAGTATGTATGTGTCTTTCGGCTTTTTCCCGGTTAGGGGTCACCGCAGCGGAACTCCTGTCCGCTAATGATTGGCAGTTAATTTTTACGTGCCGAGTTGCCAGCCCTGATGCACAACCTTCAGCGAAGGTACGCCCATTCATGCATGTCTCCACTCAGAAGACGTCTAGCTGAGAATCAAACCAGACAGCGTCTTACTGTGAGGCGACAACACTACCGTAGCACCACCACCACAGATTGTTAAAATTCAGTGCCCTTCCAAAACCCCAAGAACACAGTAGCCTATGCTAAATTGCTTGCAGAAACTCTGTACAACCATGTCAGTGGCTGCATAGAGGTTGCTGTACCTACCAGAAGAAAGCCCAAATCTAGCACCAGAAACAAACTGCCCTGGTGGATTTGCAAATTAAACAAAATACATCTATGTATTTTATTTTACATTTGTTGATTGGGAATGTCTGACTGAGCCTGAAGCCCTTTTTCAGCAGAGGCCCAGGGAGAAAAGCTCAAAAAAAAAAAAAAGAAAAAAATACACAGTGCAAAATTAAGCTAAGTACAAAAATTAGGCTATGATAATACAGACCATATAACAATTCATGTTAATTTAAGTTTTGCATAAGTCGAAAATAATTAGTATCAGGAACAGCAAAAGTACTGAAATACAAATGTTATGTAATATATATATAATATCCTACTCAAAGACTTAAGAGGTAAGTACAGGGAAAAGGAAGCAAAAGGGAAGTGTAGAGATGACTGGGAGGGTAGGATAGGGTAGTTAAAGGTACTATAGGTTGATTATAAAAGGAGACAGTGGAGAGTAAGGAGAAGAGATGTAAGTTAGATGAATATATTCAGGGAGGGTGAGAACAGTGACAGATCCATTGTCTTTTAAGGTATTCTTTTGTGGTTAGTTTAAATTGTTTGGGATAGGTGAGAGTTCTGATTTGGAGAGTGAGTTTATTCCATGCTGTGGAGGGGTAGTAGCTATATATGTTGCACCCTGATTTAGACTTGGGTTTATAAATATTTAATATATCTTGGGATGAGCTGTGGAGTTCCCTAGTAGTGGGAGATGAGAGAATGTAGGGCTGGACAAAAGGCTAATTGATATAGGATTGAGTGTATGGTTTGGAGCTGTGAGAGGAGGAGAAGATGAGGTAGTTCAAGCCAGTTTAAGTGTTTCAGAGAGAAACAGTGATGAGACTTATAGGTTTGTTGAGCAGCAAATCTAGCTATTTTGTGGTATGTTGTCTCAAACTTGGTAAGTAGAGAGGAGTTTATATTAGTGAGAATTTGTGAGCAATATGTTAAGCAGGGGAGAAGATAAGCATGAGTGAGAGAAATTCTAGCTTCGTGGGTGAGAATTTTTTGTTTCTGTATAAAAGTCCAAGTTTGAGATGGGTTTTCCCGATACAAATATTTATGTGAAGGTCGAATTTTAGCTGATTGTCAATGGTAACACCTAGGAGTTTTGTACTGGATTCAACTTCTATGGGGGTAATTGTTGGGTGACATTATGGAAAAGAAGGATTTGATATGATTAAATGTTTTAGGGAGAAAAAGTAGTAATTTTGTTTTGTTTTTTTTTTTAGGTTGAGAATGAGTTGATTATTGGAGAACCATGTTTTCACTTTTAAAGGAAGACTGGGTAGCAGATAAGAGTTCAGGGGGAGAATTGGCAATAGTTATGAGTGTAGAGTCATCTGCATATTGGACTATAGAAGAAAGTGGACAGAAGGAATGCAGTAACTTAGTGAAGATATTGAAAAGTAGTGGTCCAAGAATGGATCCTCGAGGGACACCCATTTTATTGGAAGAGGAGTAAATAGGGCAGAGTGCCATCTCACTGATTGCAGTCTGTCTGTGAGATAGCTGGGAAACCATGCAACTGTGTTGGTGGAGAAATTGAGATTGCGGCAGGTGATGTATCTGTGAGGCTTAGAGAGATGGTTAGTATACCTGAGCACTTTTATGGGAGAGTGGTCACTCAGGGAATCAGGGAGTGTTTCACGATTATAGTATTTAGTGGGAGTAGAAACAAATATCCAATCTATGAGGGTACTACGGGAGTGAGAGTTATTTGAATGTGCTGGAATAGAGATTAGCTGAGTAAATCCATATAGATTTACATGATGTGGGGAGCAGGGATTATTGAGGGTTAACCAATTAATATTTATGTCCCTAAGGAGGATGGTTTCATTAGTAATGTTCTGAGAGAAATAGGAGAGAATACCTTCCAGTAGGGGAATATTATCACCTGGTGGAATGTAAATGGCTGCCATGGTAATGGTAGTGTAGTTGTTGAGTTTAAGGTTGACTGCCAGTATTTCAGCAGGAGAAAAGGCTGGGATTGATTGCATAGGATGGGAAATAGAGAGGTAGTTTGAGTAGGCAATAAAAACTCCACCATCCTTTTTATTTTTATGGTTGAGGTGAATTTTGTTATTGAAAAAGAAAAAAGATTTGACAAAAATCAGGAAGGGTAATTTCCATAAAGATAACATCTCACTCATCAAACTAAACAGGAAACTAAGAGGGCTGATTAGGTCAAACAAAGCCAACTTTGAGGTTAAGATAGCATCCAGGTGAAAGATAAGCATAGGGCCTTCTTAAGCTATGTCTGAAATCTCAAAAGCAGCACACAGCAGTGTGCTGAACATATGGTTAATTGTGCCACATTCACTGAACCTGGTGGTATAGCAAACTTGGTAGCAGACAAATTCAGTTCCAACTTTAACCCCGTCTCTCCCCAACCATCCCACCAAGAAATACCCTCAGATATAACCCCTCCAGCTGTAACAAGGGAATATGTACTGGCTGTGCTTATTAAAGGCAAAAACACAACCTCAGTGGGTGCTGATAACATCTTGGGATGTCTCTTGAACAGTCTAAAATAGGACTTATCAGGACCCCTGAAGTCACTACTTTACTATTGTTTTAAAACAAGATTTGTGCTATGAGAATGGAGGACTGTGACAATCATTCCCTTTCTAATGGACAACCTTCAATAGATCCTCAGAACTACAGATCAATTAGTCTCACTAATATTATTTGCAAAGCCATGGAAATTATCAACAAGGACGTAGGAGACATCCATACACTGGATTCATCCCAGTTTGGATTTCTTTGAGAAGGTCACTAAGGCAGTGGTTGAATGGAAACTAGTGCATACTGCCTACCTAGATCTGGCTAAAGCATTTAATACAATATCCCATTTGGGCATTGTCAGCAAACTCGCAGAACTAGACATAAACCCATTTATAACATGCTGAATAGCTAGCTAGCTCACAGATACTACCCAAGAGGTTAGGATTAATGAGGCCACCTCTACAAAGAGGCCGGCCACTGGTGAAGTCCATCAAGGCTCTGTGCTGAACCCACTCCTCTTTATCTGCAGCATTTCTTTTCTTCCAGCAACTTCTTAATGTGAGATCTAGTAGAGCTTCTCATTGTGATGTATGAAAATGCTAACTATCTGAACCCATTCCATTTTGCATTATTTTTCAAAAGTTTGGTGGTCTGTATGTTTCATTGGCTTACTGGCAAAATTGTATATGGCCTCCTTTTTCCGGTAAGCTTTTTGAGTGGAAGTGTATTATGGTATCCATTTATGATGAGCCTCACCTCAATATCTGATATTTGCAGTCAAGGTTTAGAGAGTACAAGATATGTTAGATACTTCCTAGATATACTTCTTGTCTGTCCTTTATAAAGGACAGACAAGAAGCATATCTAGTAAGTATCTGACTATACTGTGCTGTGTTTATTGGCTTATGGTGATTAAATAACCGGAAACTATTATTTTGTGTGCTGGTCATTTTTGAAGGGTATGCGTGTAAATTGGACTCCACTCAAATACCTTGACCTAGATGACACAGTGAACCACTTTAATAAATCCGTTTTAGATATATTATATGCGTATTCCCCTGCTAGAACAATCAGAGTAAAATCAAACTATGCCCCCTGGCTAATCAGAGACACTAGGGCTCTTCTGAAAACTAGATATAAAGCCTGGGAACTATGGCATAAAACTAACACAGTAGTTTCTAAACAACAGTATCAGGAACTAAGGCAAAAAAAACAAATAAAACAGGATGAAATAAATTTATATCATAACATTCAAAACACATACCAAAAAAATCCTCTAAAACTCTGGCCTGCTATCTACTCAGTCCTGCACCCAGGATAATCTACTATACCATGTCCAAACATCCACAATAATTCTGCTAGCATAGCTACCATTTTTAACAAACATTTTACTGAATCTATAATTGCCCTTTTCAAACAGCAAACACCTACTCCTGCTACCAAATCAGCCAAGTCTATAACAAGCAATGCTTCGTTCTCTTTCTCCCCAGTTCCTATAGCCACTATAAAAAAACTATTACAGAAACTAAAACCTACTAAACTTGCCATAGATAACGTACCCAGTGAATACCTCAAAATTGTAGCTGAATCTATAGCCTTCCCAGTATCAATCCTTAAAAGTAGCTCCATTCTCAAAAGAAGGTTCCTCAACTGTGGAAAATCTCCTATGTAATCCCACTTCATAATGGGGGACCTTCCACAGAAATGACAATCTATCATCCAATTGCTATTCTTTCACCTCTTTCTAAGCTACTCGAAAGGTGTATTCATTTCCAGGTCATGAAATTCTTACTAAAAAATTTCTCTCAAACACTCAACATGGGTATTGCCCATTGCATAGTACCACTACTGCTCTCTTATCCTTCACTAATACCGTAAACCATCACAGGAATAACAACAACTTGTATCAGCCATCTTTCTAGACCTATCAAAAGCTTTTGATATGGTCTCCCATTCCAAACTAATAGATGTACTAACTGAACTATTCTTCTCACCATCTACCACAGCTTGGTTTAATAACTATTTATCTGGCCATTAACAATCTGTTCTGTGGCAAAGTGACCTATCCATTGGTGTCCCCAAAGATCTATCTTAGGCCATCTCCTTTTCTCCCTCTTTACTAATAATCTACACACAGCTACTCCACATGGTTCTATAATACAGTATGCAGATGATTCAGCACTTATCTGTGCTGCCACTTCTCTATCAGCTCTTCATTCTCGAACACAGGAATCTTTCACTTCTGTTGAAACATGGTTAGGCAATGCCCATCTAATCCTGAACCCAAACAAAACTAAATTGTTACTTCTCCAACCTAACAAGACGTGTATCTCATGTGTACCATTTAACATGATAGCCAAAGACAATACTGTCATCTCCCTGACAACCCATATAAAACTTCTTCGAGTAGAAATAGACAATAACATAAAATTTGACTTACATGTCTCTCTAACAATAGAAAAAGTCCATAAGAAACTTGGAAGTCTATATATAGGCACAAAAGGTTCCTGACCAAACTGGCCAAAATTACATTAGCATAAACCCATCTACGCTCCACTCTATGCCTCTTCAATTTTAACTAATCTTAGGAAAACTGACCTATCTAAGCTAGAAGCATGTTATAATAAAATTGCTAAATTTGCATCTGACTGCCCATATAGAGCACATCATTGTACAGCTTTAAGGATACTAGACTGGCTTGAACTTCCAGCATTATTCTTTACAACCAACTCTAACTCAAAATTGTAACACAACCAACCAGAATCCCTGCACTACAAAATCTCATCCTTCCTTACAGTTCCAGCAGACCATTTAACTATAACAATAAGAACTTACTCACCATCTCCAAGGCCAACAACACTGCAGGAGAATCTTTATTTGCCGGCTATATGTCTCATATACGGAACTCCCTTCCTAACTCCATTCTCTCAATCTCGTCCAATAACCACTTTAATCCATCACTTAAAGCTAATCTAAAAAATAAGTGGCTATGTTCTTGTACTAACCCCTCGTGAATGCTGATACATCACAGTATACCCCAACCATATCCAACTTCTTCCTCTGTGTTTAATCTTTTATTCCTATGGCCTGTCTTAACCTTATATATTGACATAAGTCATACTTTACAAGTACTAGCTAAGTTCAAAGCCTAGGTTTTAATATCATATTGTAACAAATTTGTATTTTCTTATGTATACTACATTTTGTTTACTTTATACTTTGTACTATATTGATTATTGTAATTAATGCATTAAATTTAATGTTACTCATGGAGCTTTTCACCCTGGGCCTCCGCTGAAAAAGGACCTGTGTCCAGTCTGACTTTCCCGGTACACAAATGTTAAATTAAAAAATAAATAAATAAATAAATAAATAAATATATGATTATATAATGAATGTTCAACATGTTAAATAATCAACACAAAAATATCATCAAAAACATGTCAACCATTTGTTAGACTAACGCTAAACAATGAAACTCAGTATATCGAAAAAGGAATCAAATTTCCTCTTCCAATTTACTACCCATAACCCTACCATACATTTAGCTCAAATTTGCCCGAATAATGATAGTGTCATGGAAAGGGCATTTTTAATGTAAAATGAATGCTGGGTTATGGTGAGGGGGAGTGTAAACAGACATTACCAAGGTGAGCAGGGATGCAAAATGGTTATTCAATAGCTAATCATTAAAGTCTGTTAGATGTAGCACATGTGATGCATGAATATATGACCAAATGAGGATAAGTTAAATAAAAGCCTTTCTCCTTTGAGTAGCATCCATAAGCATGGGCATTAGGCAGTCAGATCACAGTTTTATTGTACTTTAGACGAGCATTTTGAATGCCATACAAATAAGCAGTGATATGCAGGGTGAAGAACAGACCAATGCATAAATCATTCTATTCCATATACATTCTACTGTGGACAGAAAATGGATGTAGCTAAGAATCTATAATTCAGTAAAACATTCAGAGAAAGAGTATTCCTTTAAGAGTTTTGATATGGTTTTGATAATGGAATTTCTGGTAGTGTTAAAACAAATCAACGTATAGAAATCATACTGAACCTTCAATTAGAAACTGTTATTTCAATGTAGTTAAAATAAAGACTGGAATGTTGCCAAATCTAAATTTATTATTATTATTTGTTTATTTTTTTACATTTTGTGTACAATGTAAATCTATATGTCTTCATGTACTTTATTTATACAGTGGTTTCCTTGTCTTTCCATAATGATTATTTAGATTTTTATGAGTATAATTAATTCAAGCAGAACTCATGGTTCATACATTTTAAACAGAAAAAGATGTTTTACACTTGTAATAGGCTCACTGAAAGGGACACCCATTTGACCCAAATCTGGCTGTTTTGTTCTTGCATGACACTTTTATTTGCTATGAAGGAGTTTGTATACAGTAAATGGGATTACCTTTTGCAGTTGTCACCATTATGGTTTGTGAAGAATGAATCACTTGTCAAGCACGACTGGTGATGTATATAGGAGTGCATTACAGTGGAATGGTAATCATGACATTGTCTGGTTGATTTTTTAGGGGGTCTTGTCCTAACTGACCATCAGCTGCCTGGCTTCCCTGCCTCTCTCTAAAATTCCCTCAACAACACGGGAGGAATTGGGGACATTCATTTTTTTTTACTGGCATCAACCCTCTGCTAAGGCCATCATTAGCAACCAGAGTACTGACATGAAACAGAGCTGTTAACATCATATACAGTGGTGACAATGCTTTTTGATAAACCCTACCCTTTCACATGTGAGCTGATGACATTCAAATAGGTGGGGTGAGTCATGAAGTGTGATGTATGAGGATATGCCCAACCCAGGCCCTAGGATAGTCACACCTCCTCAACCCATTCATTCCTTTTCCAGCCCAGCAATCTTCTGGCCTCCACCAGGGCTTTTAAGGGATTTACCCAGATAACACTTATCTCCCCTTAGATAGGCACACCAATCCTTCCTACAAGCCTGTCAAGTGTCTGAGCAACTAACTGAACTTGGGTCACCTGGATCATAGTCAGGGCTTCATTCCTGTATGCCACCAGGCTGGCTATAAATTGTCTTGTTGTGTTGTCGTGCATATTAATGTGAATCATTTTAAGGGGTTGTCTTGGACATGATTAATAGTGAGGGGTACTGTCTTCTGTATTAATGCAACATGTAATTTCAAGTATAGTGGTAGTGTTATGGCTATCTTTTTGCATGCTGTAATGCAGGATGCAAAATACCCTACTGCAGATTATGAGGATGCTAAATGTCAAGGAAGTGAAAACAGTGCACTGTAGTATGCATTTTAGTGGAGTTAGGGTCTAGTTTGTTGTAGATTGGTGCTGACTAGAAGCAGGGGGATATTTATTTATTTATTTTATTTATTTGATATTTGTTTACCGGGGTCATCTGACTGGGTCTACAGAACCCATTTTCAGCAGAGGCCTGGGATAAAAGCTCTACATACAGTACAATACAAATACAGTAGAATACAATACAATACCAATAACATTAGAAATACTATACAAAAATAAGTTGAAAGAACAAACTGTGTTACAAGATATTACAATGTATACTACACATCTGGACGATTCTATAGAGTTACAACATTATAGACAGTAACAGTCATACTCACCATACATGCTGTAGTATCCAAAAAATAGTACATAGGTAGTGCAATGTGCGACACTGACTGCTATAGTACATGAAAAAAAATAGAATGTTAGTTTCAGTTAGGAAAATAATAGCCATAAAGTTAGTGATACAAAAAGAATAGAAGCAATACAGCCTGAGCAGTAGCTTAAGTATATGGTATTAGAACAGAGGAGGAGTTAGGAGAGCCTTAGGATCTTGCAGTCTGTGAAGGATTGAAATGTGACAGAAGAGGAGAATGAGGCTAGCATGGAAGAAGAGGAAGAGCTGAGCATTAGGCAGGTTTTATGCAGGAGCAGAGACGTATTTTTGAGATGATTTTTTTAAGAGGCTTTGAAATGGGTTAGATCAGGCATAGACCTGGTAGCTAGAGGTAGTGAATTCCAAAGTATTGAGATAGAGGATGAATACAGAGTGACATGGTTTTCTTGTGGGTTTTGAGATAGCTAAGAGTATTTTGCCTTCTGATCATAGGGATGGATTTGGTGTGCAAGGTGTGACTAGATTGGCTTGTGTAGGGCAGGCAGCAGGCTGGAAAATATGGTTGTGCAAAGTGGATAGCTGAATAAAGGCAAATTGTTTGGGGAGTTCAAGCCAGTTTAATTCGAGGTTCATAGGTAGGTACTGGGCTATCTGCCTGAAGGCATATATTAGCCCAGCCATGTTGTGTGGTATTCACCGCTCCTTTGGATAGTTTCCTAGGCCCTTGATCTAGCAGCTAGTACCCTTGGCCCATATCTAGTAGAGCTGTTGGTATGATCCCTGGTGTGAACTTTCTGTTTCCCATCCACTCGTCAAGGTTCTTCTTGAAGAGTGATAGTGAGGAGCTCCGTCTTATGTAGATCGGGACCTTGTTCCATAGCAAGGGAAGTCTTTATGAAGGGAATCTATCCCTCCAGCATGTTCTATTCATTGTTGTGCTGAGGTTTATATCCCTAGAGCGTGTAGCTTGAGTAGATTTGGTTTTGCTAAGATGGAACATGTTCAACAGTTCTGGGTTGGACATGGCTCTGTATGTTAGACAGAGATTGCCTCTGAGAAGGCGGTATGCAACAGAGAAAAGCCTTAGTTTTTTCAATCGTGCTGCATAGGGCAACTGTTTGAGGCCAATAATCCTCTTAGTGAGGTACCTCTGTGGTCTCTCCAACTGCTGGAGATGCCTAGCCAGGTACATTCCAATTGGTGCATTGTACTCAATAATGGGTCTGATGAGGGAAGAGTAGAGGGGCACCACTACATCCTTAGATCTTGATGCGAACCCTTTCGTGATCAGATGGGTCACATAGAAGGATTTTCTAACCACCTTGGCAACATGGTTATCAAAGGAAAGCTGTCTATCTACTTGGGTCCCTAGATCCCTTATTAGTTCTTCAGATTTCAGGGGGTTACCTCCTATGTGGTAGTTTGCGGGTATTCTGTTTTTTTCCAAATGGGATTACTACACATTTTTTAGCATTTAGCTTGAGACCATGGCTTTGACACCATGCATCAGTCTCATTAAGGCCCTTCTGGAGGATATCCATGTTGGCCGAAGGCTCTATTATAGCACCCAGTTTGCAGTCGTCTGCAAACTTGGTCGGCCACAGCCCCAGCCACAGGAGTGGTTTATAGTGGTGTGTGTGATATTTAGAATTTGTGGCAAACTTTGCAAATTTGATGTAGCACTGGTCCATCTTGTTTACGGTACAAGTTTGTAAGTTAGTTAGGATAGGGGCACCATAAAGAAGGGAGGGAAGTAAAATTGTTTTTGCAAGGGTAGTTTAGGTTGCTGCAGTAAAGACATGTTTGTTTCTATATAAGAGTCCCAGTTTTTGATGAGTTTTCCTTATATTTTGCTGTATATGGGGGCTGAATGAAAGTTTGTCAATGATAACTCTTAGAAGTTTGGGTTCCTGCACTCTTTCTATGACAGTGTTGTCAGATGCAAGGATGTTAAAATGATCAGTGACAGGGGAGGTGTTTTGGGGATGAAAGAGTACTAGTTTTGTCTTCTTTGGATTAAGAAAGAGTTGGGCATTTCTTAGCCAGGATTCAACTGCAGTAAAGGACTGTTGAGTTTTTTAAAAGTAGTTCTGGTAGTGATTGAGCAGTACAGATTGTGGTGGAATCATCAGTGTATTGAATGAGCATCCCAGGGTGAGAGGCAGTATGAAGGTTGTTTGTGAAAATGTTGAAGAGTAGGGGTCTGAGGATGAAGCCTTGAGGGACTCCAGTAGGGTTGTGGAGAAAGGGTGAGAGTTGACTGGACCATTCACTGCTTGCTTGCGATCCTTGAGGTAGCTCTGAAACCATTTTACTGTGACATGTGAGAAGTCTAAGTTAGACAGTGTGTTCAGTAGTAAGGGGTGAGTCACTGTGTCACAGGTCTTGGAGAGATCAAGGAATACTGAGGCTGTATAGCATCCTGCATCTGTGGCCTTGTTCATGGTGTCTGTAAATGATAATATGGCTGTAGCTGTACTGTGGCTAGGTCAGAAGCCATGTTGGGTTTTGGTTAAAAGATTGTTTTGCAATAAGTATTGCATTACCTGCTGATGGATACCTCTCTCAAGAATTTTGGACATGGGTGACAAGATGAATATTGGACAGAAACTAGATGGATCAAAAGAGTTGCCTCCTTTGTGGATGGGAGTGATGTGAGATTGTTTCCGTATGGTAGGTACTTCCGATTCAGATAAAGGCCTATTTATAAGGATACTCATTGGGTAGGTGATTGAATTAGCAGACGATCTGAGGTAGTGTGGTAGAAGATTATCAGCTAAGGTAGACCAGGGTTTTAGTTTTTGTAGCAATTTCTTAATGGTGTCAGTGGGTATGGGCTGAAATGAGAATACTGAATGTGTTTGCTATGACATTTTGTTGAGTAGGGGGGCTATTAATGACAGGGTTAGAAGTACTTGATGGTCTGGGGTTGGTGTCTGAATAGGTTGAAGGGTGTTGGGATCCAGCATTAGATGTGTTAGTAGGTATGATATTGATTTTATGAAGTGCTTGTTAATGTTTTCGGCTATTTGCAATGGAGGGGTATCAGGTGATAGCGTGTGCTCTCTATTTGTTCCAGGGTTAAATAGAGATGATATGGAGTCCCAAAATTTCTTGGGGTTGATTTTATGTTGGAGTTGAAGCTGGGAATAATATGACTTCTTATCTCTGTTGATAAGTTTTGTCACCTTGTTACGTATTGTTTTGAAGTTGGCATGATTTTGTTCATCTTTGTTTAGTTTCCAGGTTTTCCAGGCTAGGTCTCTTTGCTTCATCAGGTGTTTACATTCCTTAGAGAGCCATGGCACTGAGCTCTTTTTGATTCTTTTCATATGAATGGGAACTAGGGTATTAAGTATATGAAGGAAGGCATTATTAAAGTGTAGCACAGCATCGTTAAGGGGTAGTTGTTTAAGGGGTGTCCAGTCTATTTCATGTAGGAGATTGTTGAATTTATGCTGACAAAAATTAGTTGAGTTCTAACTGATCTTACAGTGTGTACTGTTAATTGTTGGGAGTTTGTTCTAAGTGAATAAGGGGCAGATTATCTCTGAGGTAGCTAAATAGTATGCCGGAAGAGGGGTAATTGGCTGGGTGGGATACTAGGATCCAGTCTTGGGTGGATTGGCAGGTAAGATCTTTGCTGTATCTAGTTGGAGTATTGATAAGCTGAGAAAAAACATACAGATTTGTACCATTTGTGGGCGAGTTGGAATCTATGGTTTGCCAATCTATATTTACGTCTCCTAAGATTATTGTTTCGAGGTTTATTGTTTGGGATGTCCATGATAAAATATTTTCCAACACTGGGATATTGTTACCTGGTAGGATATATATTACTATTATGCAAATTCTTTTTGATATGTTAAAGTTCAAAAAGGAGATTAGTACCTCAGCATTGGAAAAGATGTGTATATTACTGGTGTAGGGTGTGAAGTTGAGTGTAGAGGGATATAGAAGGGCTATCCCCCCCCCCTTTTTAGATGTATCTCTTCTGGTTACTGCAAAATTTGGAGGTATTGTTTCTGAGTCTTTTACATTGGGTTGTAGCCATGTTTCTGTAAGGGCTAATATGTCAGGTTTATTTTGATCAATCCAGGCATGCAGTGGGGCGATTTTATTATTTATTTATTTTATATAAATGTATATGACCTGCCACGGTATGATGCACTGCTCCTGGTGCCACTGATGCTCAGAAGGTGTGATATGTGGGTAGTGGATGAGAGCAGGGAGTCAAGCACAGTGTTCTTTCTTGCCATCTAAGATACTCCATGGAGGTATTTACAGTAGTGCTATGGACATTTTTGTTCTCACACAAATATGATATGCTAGGTGTCACAGCTTGAGACATCAATATAATTGGGTAAATAATATACACAAGACAGTGCAGCCTAAGCATAAAAGGGGATTGTGTACATAAGAATATGTCAGTGTCAGCTGAGATAATCAGAGAAATAAATACAGGAAAAGGATGAGCATTATGGGACAGCCTGTACACAAAGAAGAGTGAGAGGTGTTTACTGAACCTCACACTAAAGGGAAGAAAGATACCGGAAATGATTGACAAAACCTTAAAAGGGAAGACTACAGCATTCAAGGGTATCATATGAAGTAGCACCTGGCTTCATGGTAATGAAGGAGGTGGATTTCCTCCATTCCATATATTTTTTCACACAATTTGGCAGGGAACCACTGTCAGAGCATACCCAATTACCCATCATTAATATTTATGACACTAGACGTGGTCTTCCAGCAGTTCTGCAAACAGTACTGCTACAGCTTCTCCCACCAGCACTCAGTATTCATAACATGACATCTTGCTGCTGAAGTTGATAAAATAATTTGTAAAGCTACATAGTGCCACTCATACATTTAAACGTGAATGGTGAAATAATTCAGCCACGTACCAGTTTCGCGTGGTGACAGATTGAGACACAGTGTAAACCATTGCCACTCATGCATTTAAACATGAATAGTGAAATAATTCAGCCATGTACCAGTTTCACATGGTGACAGATTTTGACACAGTGTAAACCACTTGTCCTAATGTAGCCATAATCAGCATCATTATACTGTCTTTGGCTACACATACAGCTTACCTTCTGAAACATCAGTGCCACTGTGAGCAGTTTATCCCCCCTTGCCTCTCCATATTCTTTTGAGAACCCCTACTACTAGCAGTGGCGGCTGGTGACTTCAAATTAAAGGGGGGCTGCAAGAGACAGCTGAATGGGTGGGGCCAATGGCAAGGGGTGTGACCAACTAGAAAGGGGTGGAGCTATGCTCAAAACCACAACAACTGGAACTTTAATTAAATACGCTGCCCTGGGTGCTAAACCATCATTACGAGAGTCCAATCAAGACAAAATGAAGTGTAGAAGAAAAAAATATTTCAATGCATTGGCTACATGACAACTTACTTAATATCTAGATGGAAACACAAAGGTTGTGAGGCATGAAAAAAATAAATTGCTTTTTAAATACATTACTGGAATGCCAGTCAAAATCAAGTATATAAAAAAAAAACAAGCAGCACTCAGCTCAAACCACTTCTCCTTGTACTGCAGTTCTAATTATAATTTATATTCAGCTTTATACAATTACCAAGTAACATACTGAAAGTAGCAATCTCTGTGATACCCCCACTTGTAAAAAATGTTTCTTATCCAAAAAAGGCCTGCTGCCTGACAACAACTATCTACTTGATTCATGGAGAACACATGATCAAAGTAAAAAATGAACAGCAAACAAGAAACAAGCTCAACAAGCTCAAGATAAATTGCTTAAAGGATTACTGCACAAGTTATGGACCACACATGACAGATTGGCATTCTGTTTAGTTAAAGTCTGCAAAGATAACTGCAAGTCTCCAACAAATGTAATCAGCTTCTGAAAATACTGTAATCCTGTCCTTTATTACAAATACTGTCATATGCACTTCAATACCTAAGGCTTATTGTTATCTAGTTATGTAAATATTCTCTGCATGGCAACAATGAAAAGGCTTTCAATGTTGGTAATTCTTTGACAGCATGCTTAATAAAGCTTACTTGCATCTTACAATCTCTGACAAGCTTACCTGATGGTCATTAAAGCATTGCTACTTTAATACAGAGCAACAGGGCACTGCAACAGCATGCATTTTCTGAATAATAAGAAGCATAAATCAACAGTATAAAAATATGACAGAAAACCAGAACATTCTGCAAAATTAAGGACAGATGAAAAGCCACGCTCATACTTGTGGTCTACCTTGGATGAGGGAATACTCTGCACACTTACGCTGCATAACTGCTCCTTGCCTTGCTTGGACACACCCAGAGCCACTACAATGGGGAGTGGAGTGCAACAAGTAGGTCACAGTTTGAAATGTCTCTGGCTGACGGTGATGGCTCTGACACTCATACTTCTCAACCTCAGAGCAAGAAATCATGACAAAGCCATAGATAGAAGTGGGACACAGGGCCAAAAATAAAGACAATTTTTAAATATTGCTCTTATAAACTTAGAAAGATAATAGAATAGTAGTAGGTCTTGCATTAGTATGAATTTTTGAAGGATATGAAATCTGAAACCCAAATGTCTGCCATTACTTTCTAACTTCAAGCTTTAATGATTTGCTACTAATTTGCCAGAAAACCACAATTTTATGAAAAACAGACCAAATATGTTATGCAAAAATATAAAATTGCCACACAATACAGCTGTGAACCTGTCAAAGAAGGGACACCTTTTTAAAATTAGTACTGTTAACTTGAGCAGCTGACAAAATAAGAGCATCTAAATGCATTTCTGAAATAAAAGTAATCTATAACTCTGATCATTACAGTTATTTATAATTGTAAACCCTTCACGTTTTCTTCCAAAATTGCCATTTTGCAGAGGGATTATTAAGGGGAAAGCAACATTTTGAGCCAAACTTGGAGACAGTTGAGAGGTTTGGATATTCCTAATTCTATAAAGCGATTTATTTACACGTACCTCTCAACCTCTTAATGTAGGAAATCTGGATATGGCCAAATATATTGGGGGAACATGCAAACAGTACTAAAAAGACAGTTGATAGAATAACAGGTCTTGCTTTAGCATGCATTTTTCTGAAGGTTATGACGTCTGAAACTCAATGTCTGTCATTATTTAGTGACTTCATTCCTAAATGATTTGGCAGAAAACCACAAATTTTATGAGGAACAAACCAAAAATAAGAAGCAAAACTCTATTAATTCTGCAAAAGTCTGGACAGTTGAGAGGTATAGTTCAGCCGGAGCTGTCTGAGTTTGCTGCCCTTCTCCCCCCTCACAAAATCATGATCGAATGGAGCGCCCCCCCTGCAGCCATTCCAATGTCCCATTCCTTGGTTATTTCACCCCATTTGCCATAAACACTGTAATGTGCATACTGCTTTACTTCTGCAATGATATGGATTTAATTTGAAAGTTTTATTTTATATTTTACAGCATAAACCCTAATAGGTATCTGCTAAACAAAGCAATGCAGTCTCACAATGAAAATAGACATAGCATTAAAACTTCTCTGCCCTTGAAACTCACATTCATTGAAATAGCATTGAAACCCACATTCAAAGAAAATACATTTTGCCAGTGGCAGATAAAGATTAATTTTGGGATGTTTTCAAATCATAGGCCCCTTGAACACGAAACATACACATGCTCTTTGATACACCTTACTGACTGTATTAAATGATATTCCTTGTACAATACAATACAGTTGAACTGTCCAGTTCAGAACATTTCCATCATAAAAGTCTACTCAAACTTCAACAGTCCACCAGTATCAGTAAATATGCACGATTTCTGAAGAAATAAAAGCCATCTAAATAATTCCACATTAAAGAAATCTGTTAACTAATGAAGAGGTTACTGCTAGCAAACAACTTTATATGTCATTGTTTCATCTACAAATAAAGTGCTGGTTGCCCTTGAGGAATAAATTGCTTATGTTGCATTAAAAAAATTATAATGCTAGTAATATTGCAATTGGGAATGGATGGCAAACTGATAACAGGTTCATAGTTACTAGGTATCTTCGCCAAAGAGGACTGCAGCATCCATCCCTTTAAAACAGAGTACAGTATCAGCAATGGATCTACCTACTGTGGGAGCAGAGCTCACAGCCTTCTGCATTGAAAGCAAGTGCACTACCGGTTGTGCTATTTACAATGCAAGCAGACTCAGCATAAGCAGCACTAAACTTTTGTTCCCCTGCAGCTCTCAGCTCCTTGTAAAATCTACTGGACACTCAGCTGTATTTCTGAACTTTGCAGCACAAGAAATCTGGACAAAGCCAAAATGTATTTGGGGGGGCAAAAGCCCAAAAACCAGGGACACGTTTTAAACATTGTTTGTATAATGTTGGAAAGTTTCTAGAATAAAATGCTGTGTTACCACCATACATTTCACTGCCAAGTATAGAACCTAGGTCTCTGTGCTAAACAGCCAGAGCAACATACCACTATGCCAAATCATCTACTTTTAATGAAAGGAAAGAAGATTGAAACTTAAATGGCTACCATTTAGTGAATTCAGTTTTCACCATAGCTGTCAACATCATCTTAGCACAAAACACCTGAACAAAGCCAATAATGGGGGAATACAGCCCCCAAACATATACAGTGAGTTCAGTTATCACCATAGCTCTCAACCTTGGCCCAAAAAACATGGACGAAGCCAATAATGGGGGAATACAGTCCACAAAATAGGGACAAATATCCACTGAGGACACCAGAACAAGCCCACACAAACACAGAGAGGACATGCAGACTCCACACAGAAGGCACACCGGCCAAGAATCAAACCAGACAACCCATAGCTGTCAGGCAACACTGCTACCATTGCACCACACTACTGTCTGTTTTAAGTGAAAATAATACAGAAACCACAGATTTTATGAGGAACAGAACAAATATGAGGCAAAAATCTGTAAACATTTTAGAAATGGTGGTGGGTAGGGAACTCAGGCTCTTGTCACTTGGGTCCAAGGTACAGGGTTCAAGCCTTATACCCACCACCATGAAGCAACTGGGGCATTTTATGCACACACACTCTAAGGCTAATACACTTCCCTGTTTTGCATGCAGAATGATAAAAATGATTTATGAAAAATATGGCTGAAAACATGTACTAACATGTATCCTTCCTTGACTTCAAATAACAAAAACAAAGAAATATACTGCATCCTTTTTGGTATTCTTCTTCAGAGTACAGTTGCCTCTGAACTAATTATCAAATAATTTCTAATACAAAACTAAGACTATGTCAGAGAAGTATATTAAAATATTTATTCAATGAAACAGTCAACCTGGTATGAAGTGTATTCATCTTTGGTAAAAGCTCAGACTATATTTGCAGGCATTATGACAAGGCTTCACCTGGAATTTCTTCTGGCATTTTGTTGCTTCACCTGGCTCCTGTAATGGCTCTTACTCCCATTAATCCAGTACTTCACTGCTGTGTGTCAACTTCAGTAATGAAAAGAGCTTCTTTAGGTGTTGAAATACATATTTTATTATTTTTTTTCTGTACCAAAGTTTGCTCTTTTGGTGTCACTGTTTCAGCTTGCTGTATTCCTCAGGTAGCCGTTTTCAGTTGTGTTTTCCTAACCATTTAGGCACTTTTTGTCTATCTTCCTCACTCTGTTCTTCGTCAGTGTGCAGACCCTATGGCCTATCCCTCCTTTAAGACACTGTTCCAAACCCCTGTTTAAAGTGTGGCCCTGTAGTGAATGTATTGCAGCCAATGGAAGCATTCATGTTATGTAATCTGTCTTAGCAAGACACAGAAAACATTACTTTTCCCCATCTGCTAAGGCTTCATGGATGACATGAAAATAGAGACAAGATAAGCTGGATGACTATGTCATACAAAAAATGTTATCAGCAAGTTACAAAGTAGCAAGCCAGCCTTGATTTGGGCACTGAACAAGGACTGTGCATTTCATCCCGGGTCTCCTTCCATCTAATATTCTTTTAAAATGGTCCATGGTTGTAGTGAAGCAGCCATTGACATGAGTCATTCTGCCAAGGATTTAACACTGGAACCTTTACTGTCCAATCTGAAACTGCTTCCTACTTCTGACTTTTTGAAGATAGTAAATACCACCAGCATGACAAACATTCATACCTTGACAGTGAACTAACAGGATACAATTTCCTCAACATGGCCTTCTCCATCATAACCAAAGCAAGATCTGTTAAAGAATAGTATTTTTCCTGTGCCTCATCTTAGACTGAAGTTGATTACTAAAAGATGGCTAGAGTCCTTTTCCTCTGACACCAACTCCTATTTTTCTGTTCTGGGCAGCTTTTCCTGCTGCCAACAACCCCATTTTTCCCCAGCAGATTATGGTACACCTGGCTCTGGCAGGTTTGACATCTGTACAGCAGGTGCTGTACAGCTCTAGTCAGACACCATTTCAGCAAACTCTGACAGTTTAAACTCTGAAGCAAGTCTAAATATGATGCCGGTGGTTACACACACACACACACACACACACACACACACACACACACACACACACACACACACACACACACACACACACACACACACACCCTGCTACTAAATCCTACCAGCCCAGCGATCAGCTCTCCCACACGACCCGGACCAAGTAAACTCCATCAGCTACCTCCCAGCAATCAGCTACTAAATCCTCCTACCAGCCCAGTGATCAGCTCTCCTGCACGACCCGGACCTTCTGCATGCGACAACCAGATCAGCACAGCTACTAAATCCTCCTACCAGCGACGGACCTCCTGCATGCGACACACACACCAACCCTGCTACTAAATCCAGCGAACGACCCTGTACACTCCTACCAGCCCAATAATCAGCTCTCCTCTCCTGCATGACCTGGACCAAACCAGCGACCAAGTAAACTCCATCAGCGACCACCAAATCAGCTACTAAATCCTCCTGCATGCGACCCGGTTGGCTCCTCCTTCACCAAACTCCCGATCAGTACTCCCGCGCACGCACTAAGTCTCGCAAGTCCTGTGAGAGCAGCTCAGTCCTCTTATTGGCTCTGACTGCGGCTGAAGCAGTCCGGAGCTCCTCTGTGTGGTGCGGTTGTCACCACACAGAATCCTGATATATCACAGCAATGATTGCTGGGTACCTGTTTGTCCCTATCAAGACTGCTGGTAAAGCAGTCATGAATTTTTTGTTTCACAGATATTGTTTTTGTTGTATTTTCTAGGTGGGAGGGCTGCAGTCCGGCAGTCCGATGGGACGGGTCAAAAACAATATAAAGAAACAAAGTTCAGCTCAGATCCATTCATTTTCTCATTCTCACACTGTTTCAGTCTGTTTGTACCTCAATGACATATGGATTGTTAATGTATTTTACATGAATAAAGCACTTTTCACTGTTATTTCTTGTTTGCACTTCATTAGTTTAACATTTCATTTTTAATGTTTTTATTACAATGGCTATAATTATTTAGGCTTTTACTAACAGGCACTTTGTATATCTTTCATTGACTAGTCCTAGTAAACTTATTAAACTTACAGCAACTGGAATGCCATTCAACTGATTGTTTTAGAGTTGTAATGTCATTGACCTGTTCTGTAAGTCTGCATTACTTCTAATGCTTGCTACTTAGTAGTTTGGCTAACTTCATCAAGGTGTGTGTGTGTGTGTCTGTCTTTGTGTGCATGGGTGTTTGTGTGTGTGTGAGTCTGTTCTCTGCAGTCCTGCTCCTAGCATATATATGTTTAGTGTCCTGGACTTCTAGAAGTCCAGCAGAAAAGTTAATGACACCAAGTAACAATCCATGTTCCATCTTAATAACATGTTTGGCAATTAGACAGGACTTTTTTCCTTTGCAAAATGTAATTTTATATCTGACACAGTAAAGCCAATCCTCATGCACGCATACATACCCACACTGCACACCATACCTCTCATCCTCTTAATTCAAGAAATTTAGACAAAGCCAAAAATAATGGGGGTACAAAGGCCCAAAATAGGGACACATTTTAAATATTGCTCCTACAAGTTTAGAAATTTGCTAGAATGATAGATTCTGTCATAGCATATTTGTTGTGAGGGATATAAAGTTTGAAACTCCGTCTGTCACTATTTACTGGCTTCACTTCTCAATGATTTGGCAGAAAATAACAAATTTTATGAGGAACAGACCAAACATATGAAGCAGAAATCTGGACATTTGAGAGGTATGGTGCATACATGCACATATATATGTAGGCACATGCTGTGCTACTGTACTTAATCATTTAATCACTTACTAAATAATATTTAAAAAAGTAAAACAAAATGGCATGTTTTCCATGTGAAGTATCAGGCATACTCTGCACTTCTAATTAACTACTTATTTGAAAGAGAAAATATGAGAATCTAAAAAGGAAGTGCCTAATGTCATTTATTAGCCAACATGTGCTATTTAAGGAAACTTTAGTGGCAAATCGTATTGGTGGCACTGGGAGGCGGTGCATAATATTAGAAATAAGGTAAATGAAGTGTCTGGAAGAATACGCTACTGTCATTTTGTCTGACTCTTATGAGTTACAGAAGGCCAACTCAGTAATGTCATAAGCACTACAAAACAAATTCACATTTTATATTCTGTACTTGAAAATACTTAAATATTCTGAGCAACAGATGTCGCTCGTCTAGTTTATTCAATAAGATGATGAAGCTGGGTGTTCATTTAAGTAGTTTATTACACAGAAACGCATCAGGATGGAGAACAATAACATTAAACTTAAATGAACAAAATAACTGACTGACTAGTACACACATGCATGCTTGCATCTCAGCTGCTCACTACAAAATGGCACTCTTGCTTGCATGTGCTCATTACTTATGTGCATGTATGTGCCCATAGACTGGAATAGTTCTTAAAGGAACATACACACTCTGGTTTACATCCTCCCTCTTTGACTAGTTGGTCATGCAAATAAACAATGACAATCATATGAACATGCAAATTATACAAATATATACAAATAACAATCATGTCCAGGATGCTCTGTATTTAGGATTAGGTCTTAGAGATATGACCTGACCTCGTAATGTAATAATTAGAACAGGGTTTAGCAACAGGGACAGTCACTGGAGAATGTTCTTTTTGAGAACTTTTGAGGATATTTTCAGGAACAGGAACAGGCAATGAAATGTTCTCTGGAAGAAGAATATTGGACAAATCACTCGGAGAATTAGAGTCTGTTACAAGCAAAATGTTGCAACACTGCCTCAGATGCCAAAAGTAAATGTTTCTGATTTTGCCTGAATTCCATGCCATGTGACTGAACAATGTATGGTCTCGGTTCTTCATACAAATGTTTCACAAGTCCTGTTCAGTCAAATCTTTTTGCTGTCTCTGTCCTGAGTATCTCTCCTTTTAATGGAGTCAGAGGTTTGCTGGTTTTATCATAGTAAGACTTTTGGGACAAATGCTTCTTTAGGAGTTGAAATTTAACTGCTTTGTTGTTTTTAATACTTGGAACCAACACATTCTTACTGATTGGAAGTGTGGTTCTGGTTTGTCTCAACATTTCCCTTTGGGCAGGTAAGCCAAGAAAGTTGTCATGAGGTATGTTTCTGAAATTTAGGAGATTGAGAAGAACATCAGTATTGTCACTTTTAGACTTTTCCAACAGATGCTTTGCACTTTGTACTGCACGTTCTGCCAAGCCATTTGATTGTGGGTATTCAGGACTGCTGGTAACATGAACAAAGTCCCATGTTTCAGCAAATCATTTGAACTACTGACTTGTAAAACTGTGCACTATTGTCAGAAATGACTTTGTGTGGACTACCATGGACAGAAAAATGTTTCTTCAACTTAGTAATGACAGTATTGGACATGAGATTATGAAGTAGGTCAATCTCAAACCAGTTTGAATAAGAGTCTACTAACACGAAGTAATGTTGACCATTCCATTTGAAAATGTATGTAGCTACTGTCGACCAAGGTAGTTCAGGAATCTGACTTAGATGAAATGGCTCTTTCTGTTGATGCGGTTTAGCTGAAAGTTCTTTCTCAATGTCTTTTGACATAGATGGCAAAAATACCAGTCCTCTCACCCTTCTTTTGGTAGAATCAGTTCCTGCGTGGCTATGATATAAGATTTTAATATACTGTTGTTGCAAGGATGTTGGAACAATCACTTTTGAACCTTTCATCATGATACCATCTTCCATCAAAATCTCGTTTCTATAAGGAAAATACTCCTGCACATCTAGTAGCAAACAAGATTGCTTTGGCGGCCATCCTCGACAGATAAAGTGGTTGAGCTTTTGGAGAAATGTATCTGAAGCTGTGTGAATTCTATGCTCATCAAGATGTGTGGAAGAAACATTTCTCACCTCCATGACTTCAAAATCAGGTTTCTCATTCTCATGTTCAGTGTTTTTTCTGGGAGATCTGGGTAAAGTGTCAGCAAGATAAAGAAGATTTCCTTTCTTCTAGTCCAAATGAAAATCGTACTTTTGTAATTTCAACATCATGCATTGCAATCTGGCAGGAGCTGTGTGTATTGGCTTTTTTCAAAATAATGAGCAAAGGTTGGTGGTCAGTCTCAACTTGAACAGGTCGGCCATAAATATAATCATGGGACTTCAAATATGCAAACACAATTGCCAAGACCTCTTTATCTGAGCACACTGCATTTCAGTTTGGGTTAGGGTTCTGGATGCATAGGTTACTGGTCTGCCCTCTTGAAGAATGACTGCACCAAGACAAAACTTCAAAGCAACACAAGAAAGAGTGACAGGTTTGTGAACATCATAAAACCTTAAAGTGGGTGTACTAGTAATTTTCTGTTTCAGGACATCAAATGTTCTTTGCTGGTGTTCTGACCAGGACCAAGTTAGATCTTTGCATGTCAGCTTTCTGAGCAGTGCTGAAAGTTCTACCAGATCTGGAGTGAGCTTTCCTAAATAATTGACTGTGCCAAGAAAACGTTGTAAAGAGGTGACCTTGTCTGGAGCTGGCATCTCAAGAATTGCAGATTGCTTGGAAGGATCTGGTCATAAGCCTGGACCAGAAACCAAATGATCCACATAAGTAATTTCTTGTAGCCTGAATTTGAATTTTTGAGGATTCAGCTTAAGATTCACCTCACAAGCACATTCCAGAACTTTCCTGAGGTTTCTGTCATGTTCAACTTCACCACTGCCTCCTACAAGAATATCATCTACTGTAATAGCACATGGGTAGCCAGAAACAATTTGCTCCATCGCACATTGAAAGACTTCCCTGGTAGAATGTAGCCCAAATGGCATTCTCAAGAATCTGTACCTTCCAAATGGTGTACTGAAAGTGGTAAGCAATGAAAATTTTCTTTCAAGCAAAATTTGCCAAAATGAACTTTTTGTATCTAATACAGAAAAAGCAGTGGCATTTGGCATAAGAGCAACAACTTTTTCGACTGTACACATTGGATGATGCAGTCATTTTAGTGCTTAGTTCAAGTCTCTTGGATCAATACATATTCTAATATCATCTGAGCTTTTCTTATGAGATACCACCATGAAGGATATCCATTCAGTTGGTTCTTTTACTGGACAAATTACTCCTAAATGCACTATTCTGTCTAGCTCAGCTTTGATTCTGCCTTGCAAGGCTACCGGAACTTTCCATGCTGGTCTGATAACTGGGCTTACTTCAGGGTCTAACTTCATGGAGTACACAACTGGAAGTTTGCCTAACTTGTCTTTGAAAAAATCAGCATAGTCAGAAGAAATTCTGAGAAATTTTCATTGTTACACATGCTTACATGGTGAACTTCTGTATTAAATGAAAGCAGTCCCATTTACAAGCTGTTTCTGAGGCCTAACAGTGACTGTACCTGCTTCTTAACTATGTAAAATTGCAAGTCATAGCTGTTCCCAGCAGAGTAATATGAAAGCACTACTGAGCCTTCGGTTTGTATTTCTACACCACCATAAGCAACAAGCTTCACTCACTTTGCCAGATCAAGTTCCACACCAGCACTTACTTTGGCAAACATTTTTGCTGACAGAACATTGCACTTTACAGGTCTTCCATTAATCAGAACAGTTTAAAATAATTAATTCTTTGCCCACAAATCTACTGCTTTGACTGTTTCACTAAGCACCGACACACCATCAACATAAAAAGTAGGGATGCAGCTTTCTAGTTAATCAACTTGCCTATTTGAATGCTCTCTTTTAATAAAAGAATGATCCTCATTTCATTTACAAAGTATTTTCAAATTATTCCACTTTTTACATGTGTGGCACTGCTGACCAAAAGCTAAGCACTATTCTCCTTTAGGTTCATGATTACCACCACAATTACGACAGTTGAGTATGAGGCTTGCCACAGGTTTTGCTGACTCACCCCTCTGCTTCACTGAGCATGCTCTGGATTTTACTGAAGCTGCCCTGGAATTTGCTAGAAAGGCTCTGGGTTTCATGGAAGCAGCCACACCCTTTGGCCTGTATCTTTTAACCACTTGCTGCATACTATCAACATTAGTACTGGAAGGCACTGGAAGCATGCATTTCTCATTTATAAGCATATTTGTGTGCTTTTCTGTGAGTTCATATGTCTGACAAATCTCTGTGGCCTTATTCAAAGTTAAATCACTGTTTCAAAGCAAAATCTTTCAAACTGCATCATCTTTAATACCACACACAAGCCTTTCTTTTATCACTTCATCTCTTAAATCACCAAATCTGCATGTTTTTACCTTGTTTCTCAAGTCAGTTATATATGCTGCAAAAGTTTCACCAGGCTTTTGATCTCTTGTGTAAAATATGTGCCCTTCCATCGTAATATTTGTTTGGGGGTTACACATTTCTCTAAAATTATGTTTTAAGCACTCAGGGTCTTCCTGCCTTTCAGCCAATACCACAGTATGGTGGTCTTCCCCTACCCCTGCATACACAGCTGGGGCGTACACAAATGAATGTTCCCTTTCAGTGGCTTCTGACCTAGCTAAATTAAGCATAATAAATGCCTTTGTATGTACATCTTTATCAGAAAAAGCAGTCTGTATGAAAATATCATAGTTTTACTCAAACACTGTCCAGTTTGCAGCAACATTATTATCAAATATAAGCTGAGCAGGTCTGCAAAATCCTTCTGCTATGCCAACAAAATGCCCTTTTAATTATGTATAAACACATACTAGGTACTTGAAGACATATTCAGCTGTACCATAAACTCTTTGAAATGACCATTTTCTGCAAAATAACTGTAATACTGGGCAAACTTGTGAACACTTTGCACACTTCGGATATCTCGGATAATTTTAGTTAATATGAAAAAAATGACATAGTGAAAAAATATGGCCATTTTCTCTTTTTATACCTTTATGCAATTCAGAAGTTTTTCAAACATTTTTGTAAGCATTTCAAGTATTTGTATCAATATTTCATAATTCTGAACATTTCATTTAATTAGAAAGTTGTTTTGAATGTTTTGAATACTCTGATTTATATTCATTGAGTAAAAAATCATTTAAGCAGGTTTTAGTACCTGGATTTGTCTGTCTGACCCATTTGCAAGCCATTTGAGCAGGGATGATCCACTCCTGTATATTCCTGCAACTGTAACTGCTTCCTCATGGTCTTGAAGAAGACGTTGTTTTACTCTGCATCCCATTCTGACACCATGTCGCTAATCTTGTGCATATTCAATAAGACGATGAGGATGTTGGTTCATTTAAGTAGTTTATTACATACAAACACATCAGGATGGAGAACGGTAACATTAAACTTAAATGAACTAACTGACTGACTAGTAAACACATGCATATTTAAACCTCTGGTGCTCACTACAAAATGGCACTGTTGCTTGCAGGTGCTCAGTACTTATATATGTGCCCATAGACTGGAATGGCTCTTAAAGGAACATAAACACTCTGATCTGCAGCAGACTAGATATTAATGGAATTGCAAAGATGTGTATCTGGCAAGTGACAAGTACAATTCCAAGTAACCTCTGAATGCAGCAAGTAGAAACAGATTAACTAAATTTATTGTGGATAAAGGGAATGTTTATAAGCAAAGTTTTATGAATTGTACATTGTAAGGAAATCTTAGCTTGCTTTCTTCATATTGTGACCATAACCCCATTGTGTCTATGGAGCCAAGTGAGGAGTGCAGGAAACTTTACACCTTTTTCCAATGAAATAATCAAGCAGACAAGGATACTTCATTTATGTGCTGCTTGCCCACTTTTTCAAATCCAGGTTATGGAACAGTGTAAGCTTATCTCTACAATAAATGGGTGTAAGGTAGAGAAAGTAATCTTAGGGGAGTAGACCAGAGGAATAGACAGTTTTGTTTTATTTATACTCTATAAGGTTTAGCACTACTCCCACCATGTCATTCATGCTGCCCCAGTCCTACTCCCTTAATCATCCATGGATTTAGAAAATATTTTGCACATAAGTCTTATTTCATTTTTTGTGTGATGGCTCAGTTTCTATTGCAGGAAATAACCAAAGACCTCTCATAATGATCTAAACTTACTACCACATGAGACAGACAGAAAAGAAAAGGAATACATTTACATTATCATCATAAATTCAGCTACCACGCCTAACCATATGGCTGCTATCCTCTTCCCGCCATACAAACACTACAAAAATCTTTCTCTTCAGTGGTACCACTCAAGTCATGGAAAAGATCTGATTGCCACTACCAGCCCCACACATAAGATGCATCCTTGCAGTGTCAGACAGCTTAAATTACAAGAAAAATACTATAATGCAGCTAATACAGCTTGAATAGAAGCCCTGTACATGTCAAGGCTGCACAGCACTAGTTCCCTGCTCTCACAGTTACTCATCGTGGATATTTATTCAAACACCACAAGTTATTTTCAGCCAGTATAGCATGCAACACACTAAGCAGAGCATCAGCATAACACTCAAAATGAATACATACATCACAAAATGCTTGACAGGGGCACCAAGTGTACATAAATTAAAGATACTTTGAAAAGCTACATCTGTTCTTTGGTATATCATTAATTTTCTATTAACGAGGTACTCGGTTTCAGTTTTGGGTGTGTTTTTGTAATTCTATTCCACTGCAGATTTTTTAAGACACCCTGATAACAAATTGTTTTGGCAAGTAAGAAGGCAGTGTATTTAGCAAAATTTACCCACAGTAAGCAAAATGAAGACCACCTATAATGAAAAAAGGCTTGATGCAGCAGCAAAAAACACATGAACTAAATCCACTGTTAAAAATATTCTCTGTATCACATTGGAATTTAATTACAGCACTTCACAACAGCAATATGGCATTTACCTACAAAATATACTAGCGATTTCACCAAGGTCAGAGTTCCATTGCAACACCTGTGAATTTAATTGCACTTCTTCAGTAACTTCAAAGGTGGCATTTTAGACAGCATAATGCAACTAAAAATACAGCTTTATAATGAACTTCACAGGTTTTATACATGTAGCATAATGCAAATTTAGAACACATATCCTGGACAATAGTTTAACCTCACCTTTTCTGCAGAGGTGAAATAGATACCCCCAACACACAGTTTCTACCATTAAGGGAAATAACCAATGACCTCTCTTAATGAGCTAAACTCACCACTATAATGACTATATAAGATCACACAAGAAAAGAAATGTAATTATATTAGTATCAAATTCAGCTACCATGCTTAACCCCAAGTTACACAGTGATTTATGGCTGCTATCCTTTTGCCATCATCCAATGAACCAGTGATACCATCCATTTCATGCAAAGATCTAATCATGGATCATGGTCAAGTGGGGCCCTAGGCAAGGTAATAGATTGGGCCCCCCCAGAGCAGCCCCTCCTACAGCGATTCCCCTCCACCTCCCTCACAACAATCTCCTTCCCAGCCATTCCAGTGTTCCATTACTTGGCTGTTTCTCCCCAGTTATGATAAATGCTCATCAGACCTGTCTGTGTGCATACTGTTTTCTTAATTACATCTACAATGATTACAGATTTTGAAATAAGACAGCACAAATATTGATAGCCATTTGCTAAACAAACACACTCACAGAATGAAAAGAGACTTAGCATGAGCAATGAACTTATCTGCCATTGAAACGGCATTAAAACCCCCATTCAAATAAATGCATCTGGCCAGTGGAGATTTAAATTTACTTTTGGACTGTTTTCAAACCACAAGCTCATTGCACACATTTTAGGGCCATGCATATATGTATGTGTTCTTTGATTCACCTGCAAGATTGAATAAATTATATTCCTTGTATTGTACAGTATCACTTGTTAGAGTATGTCTTAAATTTGTAGCTTTGAACATTTTCCAGTAAGCAATAAAACAAAATGCATGACCCAACAATGACAAAACTGCCCATTTCAGAACATTTTAACCATAAAAGGTCACTCAAACTTCTGTCATTACAGTCCGCCAGTATCAGTCAATAAGCACAATCTCTGCAGAAGTAAATGTCATCCAAATAATTCCACATTAAAGAGATCTGTAAGTAATGAAAAAGTTGCTACTGGCAAACAACTTTACATTTCAGTGTTTCATCAACAAATTCAGTATCTGCTGCCCTTGAAGAATCAATTGCCTGTGTTACAT